>NC_133657.1:162549027-162876651 GCF_009905375.1 Apium graveolens | reverse complement strand
TACAATGCACACAGCTTTTCCTAGGAGCATACTTATCAGGTGTGTAATTGTTATGTTTGTTAACCCCTACCTTCCCATTTCTATTAGATTTCCTTTTAGTTTCCTTTTTATTCTCAACCACTTTGAGCCTATTCTTTAACTGTTCTAAGGTCATGTGTCCTATATTCACCTTACTGAAATCTTTGGATGTGCTTGCTTCTTCTTTGACAAAGTTCTTGAAAGTTGAACCAAACTTTTTGTTGAGTTTCTTTAGATTTTCACTTTTAGAAACATCTGCCTGCTTTAATTTAGGAACCTTCAATGGATGCTCCTTTTCTTCCTTCAATGGATAATTTTCATCATCCGTTGATTCCACATCCGTTGACAGCCCATCAATTAATTCCATTTTCTTTTTGTTTTTATCCCAGACAGTCTCACAAAATGATTCAATTCCTTGGACCTTGACAATTTGAGCACTAACATCCCTAGATGTCTTCCAGGCTTTAATCACCTCTTGCTCTCTCTCTAATTGATTAGAAAGTATTTCTACTTTCTTAACAGATTCAGCTAGTTCATTTTCAACAGATATACAATATAGCTTAGTTTTCTCTAGGTCAATCAACTTATCTTCTAACACAGCATTTCTATTACTTAAAAACAGATTGTTCTCTTTAATCCTACTATTTTCTTTAGCAAGAGATTTAAGAGACACACGCAAGTGATACAATTCAGTAGACATGTCATTAAAAGCATCATTGCACTCTTCTTTAGTAAGCTGTGTTAAATCAGTAGTGATTGCCTGGTTGCTTGATGAACTAACTTCATTTTCCTCAGAATCAGCCATGAGAGCCAAGTTGACATATTCCACATCTTCATCCTCTTCTTCTCCATCAGCTGCCCAGTCTTTTTCTTGAGTAATGAAAGCCTTCTCCTTTTGCTTGAGCAGATCAAAATATTTCTTTTTGTAATCTACTTGGTTAAATTTCTTCTTTTCAGAAGTTGGCTTTCTGCACTCACTTGCAAAATGTCCACTTATACCACAATTGAAACACTTGAACTTGGATTTGTCCACCATGTTCTTATGAGGTTTAGCGGATCTAGTGTTTTTCTTAAATTTCATCTTTGCAAATCTTCTGGACAGAAATGCAAGATGCTCATCAATACCATCAGAGTCATCTTGGTTGGAGTTGTCTTCATTCTCAGCAACTTGCTCCTTACCCTTGCTTGATTCTGATTTGCTTGTGCCATCTTTGGAGTTTAATGTTGATCTCACAGTTTCTTGTCTGCATTCTTTCTCATTGTCAGCTACCAAGGCAACTGAACCTCCTTTCTTTCTTCCCTTCTCCAATACCTCATCCTGTTCCAGCTCTAGTTCATAAGTCTTCAAGATTCCATATAATCTTTCAAGAGTGAAGTCCTTATAATCTTGAGAGTTTCTCAAGGAGACAGTCATGGGTTTCCATTCCTTTGGCAAGGATCTTAAAAATTTAAGATTTGAATCCTTCACCTGGTACACTCTACCATACAACTTCAGTCCATTCAACAGTTTTTGGAATCTATTGAATGTGTCATTTAAAGATTCATTTTCTTCAAAATGAAAATACTCATACTGTTGAATGAGAAGCTGCATTTTGTTTTCTTTTACTTGTTCTGTACCTTCACACAGTAGCTGAACTATGTCCCAAACCTCTTTGGCAGTTGTGCAATTTATCACATTATCAAACATATCCTTGTCAAGACCATTAAACAAAATGTTCATAGCCTTCTTATCCTTGTTGACTTCTTCTGTGTCTTCCATTGTCCATTCTGCTCTAGGTTTTGGAATGGATTGACCAACAACAATTGTGGCTGTAGCAACTGTGGCTACTTTATGGGGAATGTGAGGACCATTCTCAATGCAGTTTACATAACCTTCATCTTGGGAGAGTAGATGAAGGTGCATTTTCACCTTCCAATGGTGATAACTGTCTTTGTCACGAACTGGGATTTTTACTCCAATATCCTTCTTACTCATCTTTGTTAGTTTCCAAGAACTTTAAACTCTTTGTGTGTCAAGAGCCTGCTCTGATACCAATTGTTATTCCTAGTGAACTAACAATGAGATTTACAGAAGGGGGGTTGAATGTAAATCTCAAAACTTTTTCAAGTTTTGAGCAGTTTCAAAGGCTGTGTGTTTAAGATAAACAAGTGTGTGAATTGCTTTAAGCTAATACAGACAGATATATATTCAAGCACAAAAGTACAGAACACAACAGACCTTAAAAACTTTTCTGGTGGATTTGTTTGTTCCACCAGAGATGGTATTTCAGAAAATCTGTGATTCAAGAAGTTGATCACAGCTGCATCCTAGTACAAACTAGATAATTTTTCTCAAGATTTTTCTAAACAGCTCTGGAAAAATTCTATTCTAATTACTAGCTGCTACTTGGTTTATATAACACCAAGTTTACAAGTGAAGACAAAGATAAAAAATACAATAATAAAATAAGTTCTCCACTTGTTTCTTCTCCATTTTACTCCAGTGCATTGTTGACTATTGCCTCTTTATGCTAGAGTAGAACGGCTGCTTTTTCTGATGTTCCTGAAATAGGCTACCACATCTCAGTTGTCTCTGTCAACCCATGTGCCTCTGTTTGTAGGTACAACTACCACTTGTCAACTGCTATTTAACAGAACATCCGTTGAAGCCTTCATCCGTTGATGGCTTTATCCGTTGATGTGTTAGCAGTTGAAGCTCTATCCGTTGATGCACTCATCCGTTGAAGGATGTTATCCGTTGAAGCTTTAGAGACATCCGTTGAAGCTTTGTTTCTCATCCGTTGAAGGTCTTTAAGTTATCCGTTGACACCATTTCATTTATACAAAATTACAAGGCATGAAATATTTACAATTGGCCTTCCTATCTGTATATCCTTTAGTAGTCAACATGACTTATAATTTCCCTCAATATTTAAGAATTATATCTCAAATTCAGAGACTGAAATGTGCTACAACACTAGACTTATTTCTAAGTAAAGCTACACCATCAACGGATAGCCAAAGTGGTCTTATCCGTTGAGGCTACAAACACTAGATTTCTACTTAAGTGTTTTGTTAAACATATCATCAAACTAATGCACATATATTCCTAACAGTCACGGACCAGCAACTCAGGAAGGTCATTCACAAACCAGATGCCTCTGGAAGGTTAGTTAACTGGGCCATTGAACTAAGTCAATTCAACATCAAATTCGTGCCACGCACGATAATAAAGGCTCAGGCCTTAGCCGAATTTGTGATGGAATGCACCTTCCCGGAAAGTACTCAACCTTTACCCCGAGAGATGTCCCCGGAGAGAACCAACTCGGTCACGGATTCCTGGAAGCTCTATGTCGACGGGTCGTCCACGGCCGAAAGGTCCGGAGCGGGCCTCATCCTTATTAGCCCGGAGGGCTTCACCGTTCAACAAGCAATAACTTTCACTTTCAAGGCAACGAATAATCAGGCTGAATATGAAGCACTCATTGCCGGGCTCAGGCTGGCGAAATCTCTCGGCGTCTCGAGAATGACCATCCACAGTGATTCTCAGATCGTGGTCAAGCAAACCACCGGAGAATATATCGCGAAAGATCCAACACTGGCACAGTACCAGGCAATGGTACGAAGCATCTTGGAAGCCACTCCCGACATCACCATACTTCAGATCAACAGAGAAGAGAACTTCAAAGCGGATGAGCTGTCCAAACTCGTGCAAATTTCCTCCGATCTCGTTAGTTCAGTATACTTCGAAGAACTCAAAGTACCCAGCACAGAGTGAGATGAGGTCCTGTGCATCGGGAGCCCAGACAATTGGATGACCCCTTATATAGCTTACTTAAGAGATGAGACACTCCCAGAAGACCAGAACAAGGCCATATATTTGAAGCACAAAGCTGCTTGTTTCTTCCTGGAAGAGGGTCAGCTATACAGAAGAACCTTTTCCGCACCTACCTTGAAATATGTAGATCCTGAGGAGGCCAACTATTGTCTCTGGGAGGTTCATGAAGGCATCTGCGGAGACCACCTGGCAGCCAAAACTCTAGCTTACAAAATCATCAGGCAAGGGTATTACTGGCCCATGATACACTCTGATTCCGTCACTTACGTCCAGAAGTGCTCTCAGTGCCAGAAATTCAGCAATGTCCCCAGACAAAGCCCGAGCTTGCCAGCATCAGTGTTATCTCCTATCCTGTTCGCTGTATGGGGCATAGATATCATGGGCCCTTTCCCCCAAGCAAAAGGCGACCTCCGCTACGTCCTGGTAGCCATTGATTACATGACAAAGTGGGCAGAAGCTAAAGCCATGAGGACAATCAACCAACAGGATTGTATCAAGTTCATGGACGCGATCGTCGGGTCTAAATTTGAAGCATATCTAAAAGAGCTCAGAATCAAACACAAAAGAGCGTCGGTTGCACACCCTCAGGGAAATGGACAGGTCGAAGTAACCAACAGAACCATACTTCGGGGTCTGGAAAAGAGACTAGAAGAAACCAAGAAAACTTGGCCTGACGAGCTCCCAAAAGTCTTGTGGTCCTACAGAACCACCCCTAGAGCGGGAACGAATGAGACCCCCTTCAAGCTTGCATACGGTACCGAAGCCCGCATTCCAATCGAAACCGGGTCCCCTTCCCACAGGGTTGTCAATTTCAACGAAATCTCAAACATTGAAGGGCTTAAGACCAACCTGGAACTCCTAGATGAGATAAGAGACGAAGCAGTAAGAAAGATGGAAGTCTACAAAGAAAAGACAAGGCTCCACTTTGGGAAGAAGGCCAGAATCAGAGAATATGAAGAAGGAGACCTGGTACTCCGACACACAAAGGCCTCAGACCCAACTAATCAGGGAAAGCTCCAGCCCAACTGGGAAGGCCCCTACAGGGTTAAAGAAGTACTCCGGCCAGGAACTTACAAGCTAAGCTACCTCGGGGGGACCGAAGTCCCAAACACTTGGCATGGAGCTCGCCTAAGGAAATTCTACCAATAAAGGTAGACCACACATTCCGGCATCTCCTCCATTTCTAGGCTATAGCAGCTTGATGTAATTTTCAACATTTCCCCAGAATGTACTGTTGTCCTAATGATTTAAATGAAAAAACTGATTTGGAGCGCCCCATAGCCCAAAATCATTCTACTATCATTCGATCACTATCGCTATAATACTTAGAAAATTTTATTCAGTTAAAATTTTAAAAACCCCTTCCCGGGGACCATTACACAAACCATGTGTACTTAGAAAATTTTATTCAGTTAAAATTTTGAAAACCCCTTCCCGGGAACCATTACACAAACCATGTGTACTTAGAAAATTTTATTCAGTTAAAATTTTGAAAACCCCTTCCCGGGGACTATTACAAAAACCATGTGTACTTAGAAAATTTTATTCAGTTAAAATTTTGAAAATCCCTTCCCAGGGACTATTACACAAACCATGTGTACTTAGAAAATTTTATTCAGTTAAAATTTTGAAAAGCCCTTCCCGGGGACTATTACACAAACCATGTGTACTTAGAAAATTTTATTCAGTTAAAATTTTTTTTAAAAAAAAACTCCTTCTCGGGGACCATTACACAAACCATGTGCACTTAGAAAATTTTACTCAGTTAAAATTTTAAACCCCTTCCCGGGGACCGCAACACGAACCACGTGTACTTAGAAAAAGTTCGATAAAAGAAAGCAAAACCAAATACGAAAGGGAAATATATTTACATGAATTTCCGAGGCAAACCAAGCCCCGAGACAAATCCAAATCAAAGTCAATACGGAAACCAAATAACAAAGTCTAAAAGCCACAAGGGCCAAGTCTGAAATAACTGCAAGTTACGAAAAGTAAATTACAAGGCACAAGGCCTGGGTCTTCATTCTTCAGTTCTCGGGAGGAGGAGGAGTCTTCTCGCGGCCCTCTTCGGGAGGCGGAGGCGGCTGAGTTCCGGAAGTACCTGCCTCAGCTGCTCGGGCTTCCTCACGACGGAGCTCTTCAACAAGATATAGCTCTATGAATTCGTCCATGTCGCCGCCCGGATTCTCAGCAAGATAGGCAGAAGCAACGTCCCAGCAGATATTGACCTTCTCAAAAATCTTGTTGTTAAGCTCCTCGTAGTAGGCAGGGGTACCCCGGAAAGACTCCAGCACCTCCTCTGCCGGGGGCCTAACAGCAAGCTCCTTCTTCAGGTTCTCCACCTCCGCCCGGAGGGATCCCACCAACTGCTCCGCAGCCTCCTGAGACTTCACCGCCTCAGCAACGGCTTGTTTATGCTCCCGGGATTCTTTCTCCTTCACCTCCCGATACTTGGCGACGTTCTCCTTGTCCTTACTCAGCTCTTTCAGCGTAGCCTTAGTCTTTGTCTCCCTTATGCGGAAGTTGTGGAGAATGGTAGAGCAGCCGCTGATCCAAGCATTGGCCTGAAAACAAAACGGCTAAGTACCAACACAAGGATAGAAAAGGGAAATGTTAAGGGAACGACCTTACCTCCGAAACGTCCCGGACAAGATGATCGAGGAAGGTATCCAGATCCTCCGTGGCATAGCAGTCAAAGTCAGCCGGGGTAGCATAGTTATCAAACATTTCATTCCGGCGATCATCCAGGGTCATCCGAGCCAGGAGGTTCTTCAGCGCATCCTCCTCCACCAACTTTTGCCTCTCTTCTTCCGAAGGACCCGGACCTGAAACCCTCCTGCGTTGTGGGGTTCCGGACCCTCCAGCAGCTTCCGCCACAGCCTTCCTCTTCCGCGGATTTAAAGACCCGACCTCCACCTCCTCCAGCTCAACCACCTCAACCTCCTCAGGCTCCGGAGCAACAGGCGGGGTAATCACAGGAGCACTCTGCCACACACTGTTGCCCGAGGAACCAACATCCTGGGTCTGCGAACCGCTACCTGCACCAGCTACCTTCTTCCCCGAGTCCAATTGCACGACACCACCAATCTTCTTGAACCTCCCAGCCAAATCCTTAAATTGCTGCGACATAGCGTAATGGAAGGGGTTCAGGAAGGGAAGACCTGCACAAGGAACAACAGTCATTCAAATGAACAAGACAGAGATACACAGCATGAAAAATACAAGGAAAAAACTACTAAGGCAAAACACTTACAACCAACATTATACAATGTTTGATTATCTAAAAAGGTGTTCCGGGTCCACTGGGCACCAAGAACAACCACAAAGTCGTACATCTTCGTCAAGGCATCTCCACCAAGCCTCTCGGATGGGAACCTGCTATTTTTCAAAGTGGTTTTGTACAAAGGTATAAACTCCAGGTCCCACCCCCGGACGAAGATGAACTCCTGGTGCCAGCCCCGGAGCGAATTCAACATGAAGACGGGAGCCTTTTTGGCATCAGAAGGGAGCCCACAACCATCTATATTAAAGGTAAACTCAAAAAGAGGAGGTAAGGTGGACTTTTTGATTTTAAAAAGATAATGAAAAAGCTTAAAAGTCAGGAGGTACTTCTTCACATGGCAACAGGCCAGGAACCAGGAAACCCACTTAATAGAGTTCGGGGCTAGCTGGGTGAAGGGTATCCCGTAGACGTCACAGCACAGAGACTTGGTAAACTGATGGAGATTGAGTCTCATGCTACGAAGATGCTCTAAGGGAATCCCTACCCAACCACCAGCAGGACGGTGATAAACTCTCTCGTGAGGCTCGGGCGACCTCCACTCCATATCATCCCCGAAGTGAAATACAGCCTTCACCAGATCATCTATCTGCTGGAAGGTGTACTCGGAAAGGTCAGGATGACGGTGGGCAGGAACATATCTTATCCCGGGGGCATTATAAAAAAGTTGATCCATGCGGGCCCCATCATAAGGTTCTAAGCCCCCGGGCCTATAAGCAGTGGTGAGATCCCTAAAGTAATAATCATGGGGAGGGCTGTTCTCACGAGTCCGAACAAAGTAATGGTCTATGTCTACCCAGGACCCGTCTCTCCTACCCAAAGTCTGCCCGGGGTTTAATAGGAAAGTAGGCAATTCCTCAACTATGGCTTGGCGACGGGGAGGCATATTTTCTGGTTCCGGGGAAGAGTCACTCGAAGAATGTTCAGGAAATCCAAAGTGGGGACGGTCAGGTCTACGTTTCAGGTTAGCTAATTGTTTCCTTCTACCCCTCCTAACCATATAACCCCAGAGTCTATGCCATTTCGGGAAGAAAAAGAGAAAAGAAAGAAACACAGAAGCTACTCAGAAACAGTTAACCTCAAAATCAAAACACCAAAATACATCATACAACCTATACATACATATATACGCCCATAACAAATGTTATGAACAGTCATAAAAGCAAAGAGCAAACCCAGTTTTGCATAGATTAAAACCCTTATTCGCACATATGTGTATACCAAAACACAAGCCCAAACTCAGTACAAACATCAACTTTTTCGTTGCAAACAAAAGCTATAAATCTAAACAGCAAGCAACCTATTTTGATTCATCAAAACTCGACACAATAGAAATAAACAAACTCAGATACTTGGGTACACATGCATTCTAAAAGCTCAAACTACAAGTACTCGCTAAATAATCACGAAGAAACAAAAAGAAGAACGAAGACAAGTTCGAGAACTTACAAGAAAACAGGAGAATAAACCGGCTTCAAAAAGCAAAGGAGCTCCCAAATTCGACTTGGAGAAAAATGGCAGAAATATTTTTTGTTTGCAGTTGCGTAAAGAGAAAAGAAATGAGAAAGGCGGAGTATTTATAGGCACAGAGGGAGAGTTAACCCACTCAACTACCCCGCAATCCGGTCCGTTGATCGAAGACACGTGGCACAATCTTGAGCGTCCAGAAAATAACCGCTGCAGTTAATGATTACATCGCTGTAATTATTTAACAGGCGCGACTTTTGAGGCAAAAAAGGGGGAAAAAACTGCAACGTTTCGTGCATACACATATACTTACACATATATTCGTACAAGAAGCTCAACCGCCACCTGACACTCCGGGAAAAGCGCTAGAACATTAACCACCTGTCACATATGCACCAAGGCCTACCCAAACACAACCCCGGGGACTTGCACCCAACAACACCCCGGGGTTAGGGACCACAAGTCAAAAGAAAAATGACAAAACTTTTTCCAAGTGCCAAGAATTAAACGACCCACCCAAACACAACCCCGGGGACTTGTACCCAACAACACCCCGGGGCTAGGGGCCACAAGTCAAAAGAAAAATGACAAAATTTTTTCCAAGTGCCAAGAATTAAAAGGCCTACCCAAACACAACCCCGGGGACTTGTACCCAACAACACCCCGGGGTTAGGGGCCACAAGTCAAAGGAAAAATGACAAAATTTTTCCAAGTTCTAAGAATTAAAAGACCCACCCAAACACAACCTCGGGGACATGTACCCAACAACACCCCGGGGCTAGGGGCCACAAGTCAAAAGAAAAATGACAAATTTTTTTCCAAGTGCCAAGAATTAAAAGTCCTACCCAAACACAACCCCGGGGACTTGTACCCAGCAACACCCCGGGGTCATGAGACAAGTCAAATGAGTGAATTTTTTCCTACTCCCCCATCCGGGAAAACCCGCATAAGGGAGTGGGAGGCAAATGATGGGCCAGAAATAATCAGGCCCAGGTAGAAGAGCAGGGGCCCAAAAGAGATGCCACCCCAGGCCCAAGCCGAAATGGTCCCCGGTGCCACGTGGCACAGGACAAAAGAGTCAACTGTTTCATGTTACCCAAAATGGAACAATTGCATCCTAGCCATTCATGGGTAATCATCCCAAGACAGCTCTGATGGAGGAAGGACACCTGACCACACACCTCATCTGGACCGTCCAACCTGTCACCAACCAAGAATGATCAAATGCCAGGATGAAGAGGTATAAACCCCAAAAACTCTAAATCTTGGGACCTATAAAAGGCCCCAAAAAGAGGGTTTTCGAGGTTGAAAAATATTTGACTGATATACTCACATACACACACCCTCACATATTTTTGAATAGCTCCTTCTTCTCTCTTCTTCTTCTTCTTCAAGAAAGTCCATTTCTTATTCTCACACCGGAGTTGCCGCGGGACACAACCCCCTCCGGTTCTGTTTTGCAGAGACTCCTACTTAGCAGGTTAACCGCACCCAAATCGCTGCGGAGGCCGGGTCCCAGCATGTGAGAGAAAGGAGAAGACCGGGAAAGAAACCGAATTATCAAATTCCTTTAAGAGGTTTAACGTCGAACATTATGTGGCTGTTTGGCAGAGATCATTTTCCACTTAAATGATGAAAAACCAGGATTATACTTGTAGTCGAGTGTTTGGGTAAATTATGGAATGATCATATTTTACTGTTTTATGGCCATAAGTTGAAAGTGGGGGAAGTGTTCACCATTCCCGTTCTAGCTGAATTGATTTGTTAACACCTTAGCTATCTTTCTCGTCTCAAAATTTAATTACATTAATTTAACTTGTATCTAATTAAATTATTAAATTTTTATTCTAATTCACATGCGATATGTTTTTATTCAGTTATTTGTATTTTAATATGTTTTTTTTTCTTTTTAAATTTTCAACTTCAAATTTTTTTAAAAGATAACTTAGCTTGTATTCCCTCCATCTCATTTATGTGTCAATATTAATTGCATAGTTGAACCAGTGTTACAGATTTCGGAAATCGGAACTATTCGGTTGAGGTACCGATTTACGATTTATCGGACGATTTTTAAAAAATCGGATTATTAATCGGCGATTTATCGGAAATCGGTCAAATCGGACAAATTTTTTTGACCGATTTTTGAGCAATTTATCGGCGATTTTTGAAAAATCGGCCGATTTCTATAACAGAGAGTCGAACATAATATGTGGAATAAAGTTAATTTTAAAAATATAATATAGAGATAGGTGAATTTTTTTTTCATGTATTCAATTATTATATTAAAATCTTTTTTTTGCCAAGATATTAAAATCTTGATTTATTTTAAAAAAATAAATATAACTTATAAGTTATGATTACCAAACACTTTAACAACATTATAAATAACTTATACCTAAAATTATCCAAACACTTAAATAACTTATAAGTTAAGATGTTTATATCACTTATAAAACACTTTTCGACTTTAAATCATAAATTACATTTTTTCAAGGAATCGAAATCGGCCCCAATATCACATTGCAATTTTAGCATAATATTGATTACATATTTATAGAGGGAGGTTGAACTTGAGCCCTGAACAAAAATACTACTATTTCACAACGTTTGTACCTTAACTAGTTTCACTCGTTTTCATCCTCAGTTCTAATTATACCCGACAATTTTGGACACGACACGACTTACACGATACGAAACGACACGAAAATTTAGTATTTATATTTACATTTTTAGTACACGACACGAAAGTACACGAACACGAAAGTACACGATCGAGATTTAGTGTCGGTTTTGTGTTTAACCTTCGAGTACACGATACGACACGAAGTATATGACATAAATAAATATTATAATTAAATTTTAATATTTTTTATAAATATATGTAGAATTATAATAATTTTATGCATGTTTATTTTTAAAATATTATTTGATTTCATTATATTGTATAGAATTGAGATCTAAATATATATATTTCATATATTTTATAAATTTTCTACCTAAAACTCTTATATTTTAATTTATATTAATATTTAATTAAATATATATTAATATTCAATTAACACGACATACACGACACAAAACGACACAAAACGAAAGTACACGAACACGAATGTACACGAACGCTAAACATGTCGGTTTTGTGTTTAGCATTCAAGTACACGAAACACGAAAATACACGACACGAACGAATTGCCAGGTCTAGTTCTAATGTACCTCAATTAGATTTGACCGTTTGGCAAACCTTAAAATAAGTAACTTATGATTTAAAATGAATAAATTTTAAATAAGTGATACGTTGATAAATACTTATAATTTCTATAAGTGTTTGGATAAACTTACTTATAAGTCAGATTTTTTTATTTAAATGGATTAAAATAAATAATTATTAAATACAATTATCTTAATTCATGAATTTTAAATTAAAAAATATTTTAAATTTTTTATTTTAAACTCAATATTTTTTTAAAAAAGTGAAAAAATACAAATAAGTTGGAAAAAAGTACATCACTGCTAACATTCACCTTATCAGCTTATAAGTGGTAAATTTAACTTATAAGTTGGGTCGACAAACACTCGTCGATAAGTTGTTGCGGACTTATAAGCCAATAAGTTGACTTATTAGAATCCCCAAACAGGCATGAATCTGTCAAAATTAACTAAATAATTCCATTTGCAGAGAACATTTTCAATATTAGCAAAAAACACCACCCTTGCAGTCTGGCAGCATCAGTTCTAACTTAACTCCTGCTACTGCACAATGTAGGAAGAAACAAGCACTTCATAGTTTCGCGCAGATGATTCCAGCGTCAGACTAAAACCACATTGCTAATCAGTCATATCTTTATATTTATCTTCTGCGCCTTGCAGCATATACAATATTACGCTCGTCCCATAGAACACATCTGCAAGTTGCTTTCTTATTCTTCCACTCAGCTCCACAGGTATAACAAAATTGGTGGCCGCATCTGCAAATAGATTCCAAAGTAACCAACCAATATATATAACTGAGAAATGACATTTATTATCAGAAAATACTCAGCAATGATGATGAGGACGATATAGAAATTTAGTATCTTTTTACAGAAATAAATCAAATCTTATTGCGCAACATGGACAAATTATTAAACAGTTACTATGGTATAATTGTCAACATATTATTTCTTTTCAATCACATCCGAATGATAGCATTGCCAACATATTATTGCTTTTCAATCACATCCGATTGATAGCAATGATTCCTTGGTTGTCGTTTCACATATATCATTCATCTAAAAATTTTAAAAGGCTAACACCAGGAACAGAACCAGAATTTAAAATAGAGGGGGCTTGACAAATCACTGGCCAAATTTCACTAGCCGAATATTAGCATTAGGCCAATTGTCAGCGATAGTAGGACAGGGGAAGGTGTATAGCAATTTGTCCATCCTTCTTTGGTGACTAAATATTAAATAGAAGTTGGGTTTTATTAATAGTTGGGCTATGAAAAATACAAATAAGTATAACTAGTAGTAATTTTTATTAAAAAAAAATCAGCCTGGGATTAAGCCCAGGAAAGCCCTTCGGTATACGTCCCTGGTTAACACTAAAAGGAAATACCAACAGTCAGCAACTTCATACATGATTTTCTAATATGGAAACATCTAACAGAAGTTTTGTTTTCGTAAAACATGATATAGGAATTGTCATACAGAGAACCCAACATACAACGGGTGTCACTATTAGAACAAGGACCAACTATCAGCAACTTCATATATGGGCTGTTAATATGGAACCAACAAGCAGAACTTTTATATTCCTCTAACATAATTTCAGGATTATTACAAGACACCCAAAATACGAGGGGCGAGCTCGTTTCAGATTTTGAAAACTGAAATAATATCATTTCAACTTTGTTTAGTAACAAAACTCAGTTTGATCAAAACTGAACAAGACTTGTGTAAAATACATACATAATGTATGATTAGAATATCATTTTAATATTAACATGATACATATATTTCAGACTTTTTTTCCTGATTTAAATAAACTTTCTGATCCTTGCATTAACAGATTCATGTTATTAGATAACTTCTTTTATTTTATTAAAAACAAATATACATCATTAACAATATCTATGTAAGTATAATTTTAATTTTATATATTTTATTACATATGCAAAATCCTTGATGCAGGACAACAAGATAAGTACTAAAAATACAATAAAAGATAGATAATTGTGCATAACCGCTGGAAACCCCCACCTACCTAGAATTTCCCAATCGCGGAAGAGAAATTTGTTAGGATCGCAACCAATAACAAGGGAGAAAACAATCTCGAATCATTAATCAATCAAAATCTACTTAATAATATAAGATTACATCTCCATATTTAGAGTAAATCCCTAAACTTAGCCACCAATTAAAAATCTTCTAATAAAAGAATTCTTTTATTATTCAATACTAAAATCTAGAATATTCTTAAAAATCTATTCATATAATAAAACTAATACCTAAATAAATACATATTAATATTTTGATTCCTTTGCCGCTGCTCACAGGCTCTTCGATTTTCCAAAATCAATAATTTAGATGCATTAAAAAACAATTACTAAACTTAAATTACATTAAATCGTGAAAACTACATGATATAATATTTGTAGCTAATATAAATCAAAGCATATGTTTGTGTGTGTAGCTGCTATATAGCTGTAAAGTTATAAAATAATCTGAATACCTGCAAGAGATATGGTAGCACCCTGATTTAAGCTCAATCATATTGTTGCATTTTTTACATTGCCGCCATTGCTTTTTTGTCGCAAGAGTTTTAAGCTTTACCTCTTCTGAGCATAAATAAGGATGCAGTTTCTTGTATTGAGAACACGACATGTTACTGTGCCAAGGAACCTTGCAATAAATACAAAAAGTCCATGACATTTCGTGCATCTGCTGCCGCCAGCTTTGTTTATGGCACAAACCTCAGTTCTGGACATTAAAGTTGAACACCTAGGATATGGGCAATAAACTTTCTCTGCTACAGGAATGGTTGCTTCCTTTATCCTCTGACTCATCATATCAAGTAATTTATGATTTAAGAACTTACGGCAAAACTCTAAATTCAACACAAACTTGCAACCTTCATGTGGGCATCTAGGTTGTGTGCCTTGAAACAATTTTTCTTTAGCATGCTGTTTCAAACAAGAAGAGCAAAATCTGTGCTTGCAACCATTAACTACTAACATCTGACCAATGGCTCTATCTTCTAAACATATTATGCATGCCTCGGTAAAATTGATTTTACTGCTGCTTTCTCCAGGCCAAGTGACTTGAGCTAATATAGCATCGCTTGCAAGTCCAAAAGCAAATTGAACATTTTTCTTTTCAACAAGACGTGGGTGGCAACGTGCAAATTTTCTCTGGAGTTGAGTCAACTCATCAACTAAGGGTTCCATATTTCCCAATTTCGTCACCCATTTGCCAGTGAACTGCATTACGAACAGCAACATTAGGAGAATGTATTTAAGGCATGTATTTATAATCACATTAAAGGTCAATGGGCTCAAAACTAGTTTTAAGACGATATATAAGATTCTAAAGTAAAAAAGACGGCACCAACTTCCAAGAAGTATATTTTTGTTTCTTGTACAATATGATTTAGTTTACAACCAATGTACTAGAAAAAAGAGCTATATATAGATACTTTTGTAAACACTTTACTTTTCAAATTAAGGATAGACAACACATTTTTTAACTAAGATTGTAAATTACACTATCCCTCCATACACAACAGGAATTCCATAGGTTTAATCTGAATGCAAATTCAAGAAATCCAAATTTTACTTTTGAACCAATGACAACATTGGGATCACATAAATGGTTGGTTCATCAAAGTGCATGCTAACTTGTCAACAGAAAGCAGTGAAATAACAGATAAAACGATAAGATTTGATTAGATATACGTATAGCTATATAGATAAACATAACTGGGAGCCTTATTGGCTTGCTCCTCTTTCACAACTTTGTGGCCAAACTAATAAAAGAAGGCAAAACACTCAAGAGATATGATCTTGCTTTGTTACATTCTTCTGATTAAATTATAAATATATTTATGACTTCGTTAATTAATCATAAAAAGATTGATCAACAAATACTTTACTTTCAACATTTTAAAAAGTAGAAAGCTGCCTAGCTAGTACCATCTACGAAAACATGCACCTCGATTAACATACAGAAAAACGTTCTTTTCTTTAAAGCTAAACAAACTAACAAAGTCATGTGTTTAGCTCTATTCAAGAAAATTTTATAGGCATTGGCATTCTGTATTTTTACCAAAACGATTAAGTGTTAGGTACCAGTATATTGATTCTAATTCTAAGCAAACTGAGTACTTGATCCAACATCCAAGTAGCATAATTTTATAATCAGCAGGCTTCATAACAATTACAAAAAGAGCATAACAAACAAATAATAAGAACCTACATTAATTTATAGTCTTCCCCACTAGGAATCACAATTTTCCCCAGGCTCGCAAACAAGAAAAATAGTGAGGGCCCAAATAATTTTAGTAATCGAGATAATTTAAACTAGGTATTTGTATGATACATATTTCACTACTAAAAAAATCAAATGATAAAATGTTTTGAAAATGATATGCACAAATAAAGCATCAAAGACAAGTAAAGATAAATTTTAAAAAGAATGATAGAAAATTCTAGAAGTGTTACGCAGGATCAAGATTTACAGACAAGGAATTAGAATTTTGGGAAAATGAAGCAGAAGAGGACTGAACTCTTGTCCGGTAGTCCTGAAGCAAAACCTCAATCACAACCATCTATGCCTTAATGTGTACCAATTTAACATAGAAACATAAATATCTAGTGAAAATTTAGGGGGAGCGGGGACCGGAGACACGTCTCGGATCTCCCCCTTACATAGATGCGACTTTTAATATCGTTATAAATTGAAGACCTTCTACGGGTATAAACACTACTCACATTATGCAAAACCATAAATGTAACGATAAACATAAATAAAAAATCAAAAGGACTCACATATTGATAAGTTGCATTATCCTCGCAAAACACAGTGATCCTCTTCAACCCTAACGTAACTGCAGCATTAAGCCCTTCAATCAAAGCCTTGACTTCCGCAATCTCAACACTAATCTCCCTCAACACCAAAGGCTTCCGGACCTTAAAAACAACAATCTCGCCACTCGAATCACAAATCGCAACTCCAATCCCAGCCAATACCTTCTTCTTACCATCCTCATCTCTCTCTTGTCTCACCAAACCCTTACTATACAGCCTAAAATCCTCACAACTTATCTTCTCACTCCCTATAACTCTCTCGTAGGGTTTATCAAAATAATCTCCTTTCTTCCTCCACTCCGCCTCGGGAACAGCTAGAACGTCACGTGCAAATGCGCGATCATGGATTCTCCGACCGAGTTCGTCACGCACGCGCTTCATCTCCGCGTCGACGAGCTCGCGATCGCTGAGCTGCCGCTCGAAGTTGTCGATATCTTTAGCGAGAAAGTGAGCAAAGCTGGAGCTCGAATCGTTGTTAGATAGAACATCAAAGTTGATGCGCCGTCGTTTTGATGAGGGCTGAGAAGTAAGAGAAGCGTTAAAGGCTTCTTCCATTTGGAGTTTGAAAGCGAAGTCATGATCGGACTCCGTTGATAACGCCGCCGCGAGTTCACGGCGTTGCTCTAGTAGTAGGGTTTGGAGATCGTGGTCTACTTCCATCGTTGTCTGCTTAGGGTTTCTTAGAGAGAAATTTATTGACAAAAGATGTCGGGCTTGTAATTTAAAGCACAAAATTGATCTGAATTTATTATAACAAATTATAAGTCATATTTATTAAAAAAGCACAAAAATACTTTCTTTTTTTGAAATAAAAGCATTAAATACTTATAAATTATCAATTTTTTTATTATGTGTTATAATCGCGTAAACTTGTAATTTTAGTATATGTTGATTGGTTCATTTTTTATAATAGTGGTGTACCTCTGCAACTCTATCAATTAAATTAACCTAAAATTATAATTTTTCGTACTTATCATATGTTAATGGGCACATAATAGAAAAATCGATAAATTATTTACATAATTTTATTTTTAAAAAGATTCATGATTTAGTATATACTTTTTCGTCCTTGAATATATGTCCATGACTTTTGAATAGTCAATTTGACCATATTTTGACTGAAATTCAGATGTACCGTATAATTGAATATATATATATATATATATATATATATATAGGTTCGTCCTCAAATGAGAACCCTTTATTATTGTGAGATATGAGATCTAATCATAACCATTCATTTTTATACCCTATATTAATCTCTCACTACTCATTAATTTTATACCCTATATAAATCTCTCACTACTCATTAATTTTTAGAGCAGTGTTACGTTCCCCAAATTATTCCCCAATTTTTTTACCAAATGACGTGGCAAACACATGGCATATGTTTTAATTTGTGTATGCATATTAATGAATGCGGGGTCTCATATCATGTTTAGAAAAGTTGTTATTTATTATATGACACATCAGCATATGGGAAAAATTTTATGAATTTTTTTTTAGGAAACCTAGCATTTTTCTAATTTTTAATATTTTTATATTTTAACATCATCTTTTTTAAACTCTACCACATGCACCTTCAACTACTGTCGACCACCACCACCTATGACGACCACCAGAAAATCACCGTCGACAAACATAAAATAACCATCGGAAAACCAAAATTCACCAATGAAAAATCAAAAATCACCGCCGATAACCAAAACTCACCAGATTCAGATATTATTTTCTTTCCGGCAGATTCCGGAACTAGCTCTTCTTATTAGCTCCGACCACCAACGTCAAAACAGAAATCACCATATTTGATAATAAAATACCACAATCAAATTAAACAATCACTTCATTTTCATCACCACCACACACTACCATCGGAATTATTAAAAATTTAAAATATCACTATTACAAAATCATCAAACATTACCATATTGTATAAAATTAGAAAAAAAATCCGATAAAAATCAAATCGGAATACTAGATTCAGATCCGAAATTTATTTATAATCGAAATGAGTGAAGGTTGGCCGAAATTTTATCGTAGATAGTGATTGAAGATGAGAGAGGGAGAACAAATCTAAGGAGAAAGGGAAAATCATATCAAGGATGACGAAGGGAGGCAGAAGAGGATGCTGGATGTGTCACAAATGTGGGATAAGGTGGATGGTGGCGGTGGGGTGGATAAGAGAGAGATATATAGAGAGAGAGAGATCTGAGATGTTGGGGGCGTAATAGAGGCGGCCAGAGCAGAGATGAAGGAGCATCGATGGCTGATGCGTGGTGATGGTAGGTTGTGGTGGTGGTTGGTGGGTGGTATGGGGTGAAAGAGATGAAGTGTAGAATAAAAATAAAAATAAAAATATGTGGTTGTGATAGAATTTAGGTATAAAAATGTGTGGATGAGATTATATCTTAGTTATATATATTGTTATTTCCTAACAATCTAACAAAGAATTACAGAAGGGGGGTTGAATGTAATTCTGGCTACTTTTTCAATTTTAAGAACCGTTCTACTATGAATATATATCTGTGTTTGATTTGGCTATGGTACAGAATGAAAGTATTGATGAAATCAAAACACAAAGTAATCAAATACAAGTATTTAAAAACTTTCCGGTGGATTGAATTTTTCCACCAGAGATATATATTAAAATGAGAACTATGTGATGCAATGTTTGCACACAGCTGCTTACAAGTTGAACTTACAAAGAACATAGAAATTCTTTACAGATGTAGCTTTATTCATTTCTATGGTAATTGCTTACTAACTTGTGTATTCCTTGTTCTTGTTTTACTTGCTACACTTGGTTTATATTACCAAGTTACATGATAAAAAGACAGACAAATAAGACAAAATGTTTCTAGTCTAATTTCATGCTCCTTCATTTCTCCATCCAACATCTTTGAATATCTTCAGTTTAGCATGAAAATGGAAATGCTTCTTTATTCTCTAAACCTGTAAATAGGCTGCCACATTCCATTTACATATAATCAACGCATGTGACTGTCAAGTCACTATCAACTGCTCTTTTGAATTTGTTCATCCGTTGAAACTCAGTTAGATCATCCGTTGAAACTCTGTGGGATCATCTGCTGAGACTTTGTTAGATCATCCGCTGAGAGTCTGGTTGATCATCCGTTGAAACTTTAGTTGATCATCCGTTGAAGCCTTGTGGAACATCCGTTGAGACTATCTTCATAGCAGTTAACTCCATTTCATTTATACAAGATTACAAGACATCTAATATTTACAATTAGCCAACCTATTTTGCATATCAACTAGTAGTCAACATAACTTAAAACATTCTACAACATCTAGTTCTCTAAGGCATTACACTATGTAGAAATGTGCTACTAAACTTATTAATACATAAGCTACCCTTTCAACGGATGTTAAAGTGATCATCCACTGAAAGCTACATAATCACTAAATAAAATTTACTAAATGTTTTGTTTAACTTATCATCAAGTACACAACATATTCCTAGCAATCTCCCCCAATTTATGTTTACTGGAATTGTAGGTATAAATTAAGAGAAACTTGATGATAATAAAACTCCCTTTGAATACAGACTGATTTATAGCATATAAAATTAACAAGTACTGTAATTTATTGAAAATCTTACAGAGGAAGATTTGTAGAGAATCACAAGTCATTTTCAAGGTGCTCCTCTAGACTGAGTAGATTAAGATTATTTCCTTAACTGTCTGAACTTCTTATTCAACTTATCATTGTTTTCTTCAATCTGGTGTTGAAGTTGCCTGTAAAATTCGGATTCATCCTCATTTGTCTGATCCAGCTTTTCTTGCATCTCCATGAGAGTTCCATTACTTGAAATCTTTAGCTGATTTTCCAATCTGAAGAATCTTCTGATGCATTTTTCATCTTTAAACTCCATTATCCAGTATGACCTCAAATGCACTCTACTTCCCGTGTAAGGAATTGTTAGAACTCCTGTGAGTGCATTTGGTCCTCTCTATCTATCCCTTATCTCCTCAATTTTGTTCTGTACCATTTTCTTGGCAACAATGTTGAATCCAAAATTCTTCCTTATTGAGGAGAAAATCTTCACCAAAACAGAATAGCCTTCATTGAGAATTCTGTGAAGTGGCCAAGTCATCTCTTTTCCACCCTTGTACCTGAAGACTAATCTTTCTGGAAGATGTTTGTAAGCATCAATAGCTCTAACTTCTTCTAGATCATCCAAATAAAGATTTATGTCTAAGAATTCTTTGATGTCACAAATGAAGAGTTGATCTCCCTTATTGACAGTTGGTTTGGGTTTGGCCAATGATTTGGATTGAATTCTGACAGGCTTGACCTTCTTGGTTTCTCTTTTCTTTGTCTTCTTTGGCTTGGATAGGATTGGAATGTTTAGATCAAGAAGTTGCAGACTTTCCCAATCTATGGGTTCATCCTTGGAAATTATAGTTTCACCATAGAAATTCATGTCAGGATAAACCTTGAATTCAGCTTGTTCCATTATGGACATCTGTGGTAGCTTGAAGAGCTGTCTGAGTCTGATGAATTAGTTTGAAGAGAGTTGATTTGAAGTGAAGCTCACTGCATTTTTTTGCTAAATATCCATGATGGAGTGTTTGTACTTGAGCTAAGGCCTACTTCCCCCCTATGTCCATGAAATCTCCTTCATCATCTTCATCATCATCCCCAAAATTATCTTCAGAGTCACCAGTTGGATATTCAAGATCATCACCAGCTGTGGAGGGCATGGCAGTGATTGCATCCTTATCCCTTTGCATGGAAGCAAATGTGTGCACCAAATTCAGAATTCTCTCAGCAGCCACATTGTCCTGTTCACCCAAAACTTGATAAGCTGGAACAGGGTGAGTAAATGCCTCAGCTTTATAAGAAACAGAGTCTAAGACAACTTGATAATCTTGCTAAAATAGCATTTTCTTTTCATCCTCGTTGACATCCATTAACTCATTAACAATGGGCTCTTCCCATTCTTCAGTACCTGCTTTTCTCCCATTTTCTCTATTTTCTTGCATCAAGGGCTCCCCTTGGCTTCCCACCCTCACACCCTCACACCCTCACCTTCACCTACTAAGGTGGGACTCTACTCACTCACTCTTGCCATGCGGGAAGAAATAGCTTGCATAGATTCACTCTTTTCCTCTCCTTTTTCCTGAGAGCAACTCAGCCTCTCACTCTGTTCACTCCCTTTCCTCAATCCGAGGAGTAATTGTACAACTACTAAATCATCTGCACTTGTAATAATAGTTGAGATTTCAAGTGGTTCAGTGATAGTCAATGGATGAGAAACATCCGTCGAAGTAGTAGTTGAGAGTTTCAACGGATGACTGATGTTAAACACATCCGTCGAGATGCAATCACTAGTCAACGGATGAACAATATCCGTCGAGATAGTAGAAATGACATAGTTTGTAGTGGAAACTACTGTAGAATCTGTGGTGATTGATTTAAGATAAGGCACATATTTCTCAGTAGAATCAGAAAGAAAAGGCAAGTGAGCCAACAAATCATCTAAAAGATGATGCTCACTTGCTGTAGATTTTGACTTCTCCATGAGAGTTAAAGATGGAGAATCAGGAATTGATGTGTGAATCATATCCACATCCAAAGAATTTATGGGTGAGTTTTGTGTGTGAGGTGTTTCTATGATTAAAGATTTTGGATGTGACTCCACATTTGCAGGAGTCACATCAACCTGACTTTAAGAAGGTGTTGTAGCTGCAGCTTGCACAGTGTGTGCACCCTGTATATCCCCAAGTATTTTAGATTTCTTCTTTCTAGTGTAAGTGTGGGGTGAGTCTGTGTCCCTAACCCTTTTGTCCTGTGTTCCTGGTTGAGAGCTTGTTTCAATAGTAACATCCTTTTGGGAGGATGAAACTAGTAATGAACTTAAATCCTTATTAAGCACTTCAGTTTGTTGGGAAACTGCAGTGTGGCTAGGTTGGATTACAAACACCTTTCCATCCTTATTCTTAGGGTTTCTTTTATGTTCACCCTGTCCCTCACCAGGCTCACTTCCCTTCGCACTCCCCTATTTGGTTTTGGTAGATTTTAAAACTAGTCCCTTTTGAGAGGAACTAGAGTGGGGTCTTTGAGACTGGGATTCGGAAATTCTTGACTTTGTGGCTTGGGAAGACACCTGTTTAATCACTGTAATAGATGCCATAGCCATAGTTGTTGGCAAAAAATTTTGTGATAGAGAAGTAGCAGGGATAGTAGTGTTTACCTCACTTACCTGAGGCCCCTCCATGATTGGCAGGTAGACTAGAGGAACCTCACTGAGGTTGTTTGCCCTGTTCAAATCAGCAATAACTTTTCTTTCTTGAACCCAACAATCAAGCTTGTTGGTTGAGTTCTCAATGATAAGATTCTCATAAACAAAGTTAGCTAGCAACATAAATAATCTAGCATAATATATGTTCCTAGGTCTTTTCTTAATATCTCCTAGCTTATAACCTAATTCAAACAAGACAGACTCAGTAAAGTTATAATACTTATCAATAAGCAGCATATATAGCATGTTTACAAGTGAGTAAGTCACATCATCAAAATTACTAACTTTACTAGAAAACACTCTAATAAAAGAGTCACAGAGAAAGCTCCACTCCTTTCTGAGGCCTTTTATTCTAACCTCACCTAGCTTGGCAGGGTTAAAAGCATAGCTCATAGAAATGAGTATAGAGCTCACATCTGTGTCTTTGTGTGGAGTTAGTGTATTATTCTCAGGCAATTGAAAATAGGCACGAATTATATCACTGAAGAGAAGAGGTTTTGCTTTGGAGAAGAAAGAGTTAGAGAAATTGCTTGAGAGAGATAAAAGTAAAGATTAACAGAAATAAGCTTTTATACTTTCTCAGAATTAAACTTTCAAAAAATTAAAAAGTAAAATAAAGTAATCAATTAAATTAGCCCAAAATAGTTGTTTAAAAAAATAAAGAAAACTGTCAAAATTCTCATGATTATCCATCGAAGTATACATACAGGCTGTAAGTAAATTCAACAGATAATGCCTAGAATTAATGGCTAGGATTGAGGGCAATTCGATGAATCAGAACTAAAAGTACCCAGAGTAATAATTGATACTTCGACGGATGATAGGATTCAACGAATATTCATTTTCAATGGATAATGAACATCCATCGAGATGTAAATTCTAACTTTGTCAAAATTTCATCTCTGACTGGAAAATCAAATTTTTACTCTGGCTGCATTCAACTTGCTTAGACATCAAAATAAATTAAGAGTAATTAAGCACACCTAACTCACTTACCAACCTAGTAAAGGTGGATTCATCAAGTGGCTTGGTAAAGATGTCTGCAAGTTGTTTTTTACTTGGAACAAAATGAAGTTCCACAGAATCATTCATGACATGCTCTCTAATAAAATGGTACTTGATGTCAATGTGCTTGGTCCTTAAATGCATTACTGGATTCTTAGTGATTATAATGACACTTTTGTTATCACAGAAAATAGGAATCTTATTCACATGTATACCATAGTTTAAAAGTTGATTTTTCATCCATAAAATCTGTGCACAACAGCTATCAATAGCTATATATTCAGCCTCAGTTGTAGAAGTAGAGACTTAATTTTTCTTTTTGCTGAACCATGATACTAGCTTGTTTCCTAGAAATTAACAGGTTTCTGTTGTACTTTTTCTATCTATTTTACAACCTTCATAATCTGCATCTGAGTAACCAGTTAGATTGAAACCAAAATCTCTAGGATACCAAATGCCAAGTTTTGGTCTTCCTTTAAGATATCTGAAAATTCTCTTAATAACTACTAAATGAGATTCTCTAGGATCAGCCTGAAATCTAGCACAAAGACAAGTAGCAAATATTATATCTGGCCTACTGGCTGTTAAATATAAAAGTGAACCAACCATGCCTCTATAGCTTGAAATATCCACAGACTTTTCAGTAGTGTTTACTTCAAGTTTATTTGCAGTGGCCATAGGAGTTTTTGCAGATGTACAATCCAATAAGTCAAACTTCTTTAAAAGATCATAAATATATTTGGTTTGACTAATGAATATTCCATCACTAACTTGCTTAACTTGTAAACCAAGAAAGTAGGTTAGTTCTCCCATCATGCTCATTTCATATTTACTTTGCATCAATTTGATAAACTTTTTGCAAAGTTTTTCATCTGCAGAGCCTAATATAATATCATCTTCATAAATTTGAACAAGTATACTAGAGCCATTACCATTTCTAAATAATAAGGTTTTATCAACAGTACCTCTTGTGAAATGATTTTCTAAGATAAACTTTGACAAAGTGTCATACCAGGCTCTAGGTGCTTGCTTCAGTCCATAAAGTGCTTTCAAAAGATAGTAAACATACTTTAGAAAGTTGGGGTCTTCAAAACCAGAGGTTGACTAACATAGACTTCCTCCTCCAAATCTCCATTTGGAAAGGCACTTTTAACATCCATTTGATAGACTTTGAAATTTGCATGGGCTGCATAGGCCCGAAAGATTCTGATGGCTTCAAGTCTTGCAACCGAAGCAAATGTCTCATCAAAATCTATTCCTTCTTGTTGACAGTAGCCCTTAGCAACCAATCTAGCTTTGTTCCTGACCACTATGCCATTTTCATCCATCTTGTTTCTGAATACCCACTTGGTGTCAATAGAATTTTTTCTTTTAGGCTTGGGTACCAGCTTCCAAACTTTATTTTTTTTAAAATTGGTTTAGCTCCTCCTGCATAGATAAAACCCAATCAGGATCCAACAGAGCTTCCTTTACCTTTTTAGGTTCTTTCTGAGATAGAAAGCTGTTATATAGACATTCTTCTTGAGTAGATTTCCTTGTTTGCACTCTTGAAGATGCATCACCAATAATTAGTTCAAATGGGTGATCTCTAGTCCATTTTCTCTGTTGAGGTAGATTAGCTCTATATAAAGAGGCCTCATAGTTGTTTTGATGTGTGACCGAGTTTTGATTAGTGGAAACTCCCCCTGAGTTTGTGGATCTATGACTTGAATTTGGGGTAATTTCTGATAGTGATCTGTATAGGATTTCAACTCCTATTGATGGATCAACAAATGTTGTTTTTTGCCTTTCAACGGATGATGCAGATTGTCTTTCAATGGATGATGCACTTGGTCTTTCGACGAATGTTGAATTATATGTTTCACTAGTTATAGACTTTTCTACATTGTCCTTAGATATTGGTTCTTGATCACTTTCATCATCACTATCATCACACATCATCTCAACATTGTCAAACTTGAGGCTTTCATAGAAATCTCTATCTTGCAGTCCTTTAATTTTCTTATCATCAAACACAACATTTACAGATTGCATAACAATGTTGGTTCTGAGATTATAGCTTCTGTATGCTTTTCCAACTGCATACCTAACAAAAATACCTTCATCTGCTTTGACATCAAACTTTCCATGCTGATCAGTTTGATTTCTTAAGATATAGCATTTACAGCCAAAGATATGAAGAAAGTTTAATGTTGGCTTCCTATTCTTGAATAATTGGTAGGGAGTCATGCATTTTGCTTGATTAACCAAAGAAATGTTTTGAGTGTAACATGCAGTGTTTACAGCTTCTGCCCAAAAGTATGTTGGTTTCCACGAAAGACTCATTTCGAATTTTTATGGCACTTATGCCTCATTATGATCTAGAGCTACATCAGATGGACGTAAAGAAAACGTTTCTCAATGGAAACATTAGCGAGATAATTTATGTGGTGTAACAAGAAAACTTTATTATTGGAGATCCAAAGACTATGGTTTGCAAATTAAAAAATTCCATCTATGGTCTCAAGGAGGCTTCTCATGAATGGTATCACAAATTTCAGCATGTTATCACATCATATGGTTTTGAAGTGAACTTGGTGGAACATTATGTATATCACAAGTTCAGTGGCAGCAAATTTATCTTTCTTCTCTGATACGTTGATGACATCTTACTTGCCACCAATGATATAGACTTATTGCATGATACCAAGAAATTTTTCACTAATCAATTTGAGATGAAGGACCTTAGTAACGCCTCTTTTGTATTAGGGATTTAGATATATCAAGATCGCTCTTGAGGTATTCTTGGATTATCATAAAAGAGCTATATCGAAAAGATCCTGGAAATGTATGGCATGAAAGATTGTGCACCAATGGATACACACATGTCTAAGGGAGACAAATTTGGTCTCAAACAGTGTCCCAAGAATGAACCTGAGATACGGGAAATGCAAAGAATACCATATGTATCGGTAGTGGGAAGCTTACTTTATGCTCAAGTTTGTACTTGTCCTGACATAACATTCATTGTTGGAATGTTGGGAAGATATTTGAGTAATCCGGGAATAGAGCAATGAAAATCACTGAAACGAGTCATATGGTATTTGAAGAAAATAAAAGACTATATGCTCACATACAGGAAATCACATCATCTTGAAATCATTGGATATTCATATTCTGACTTTGGAGGATGCAAGGATGAAAGAAAATTTACTTCGGGCTATATTTATCCACTGGCTGGTGGAGAGATTTCATGGAGGCCTTCCAAACAGACGCTCATAGCTTCATCCACCATGGCTGCAGAATATATAGCATATTTTGTGGCATCCAATCAAGCTTTATGGCTGCAAAACTTTGTCACTGGTTTGCTTATCCTTGATGGTGTTGAAAGACCATTAAAGATATTTTGTGATAATAAATTAGCAGTCGAATATTGAAACAATAATAGGAGCACTACGAAAGCAAAACATATAGATATTAAGTTCCTAGTTGTTAAAGAAAAGATTCAGAGTCGACAGATTTCGATAGAAACACATTGGGACTAACTCCGTGATTGCGGATCCGCTCACTAAGGCGTTAACACCTAAGGTTTTTCACGAGCATATTGCTCATATGGGTGCTACCTTATGTGCTACTTTGGTTTAGTGGGAGTTTGTATTTTGGTGTTTCAAGTAATAAACATTGAGTTGTTTATGTTATGCAGAATACAATTGATGGAATTTTATTTTATGTCACTCTACTTTTGTTCAATTTTTTTATTATGGTTTAACATTGAGTTGAGAAAATTGGAATATATATCATTAGAGATTGACTAAGGACTAGTTGAAAATAGACATTATATAGATCAAATTGTATGTAATTTTTATGTCACTTATCCATGCATTAATTCATGTTGTTCAATATATTTGTGAGGTGAACACGAAAGGTTTCGTCACATAAAGTTTGTGATGAATGCCGCCAAATCTCATGCATATATATTAGGCGAACCAAATTTTTTTTGGTAAAATCTAAGGACGATAAATAGCATAAAGTTGCGCATTAAAGATTTGTATAATTGATTTTGGATTCATATGAAGTCCAAGTGGGAGATTGTTATTATTATTTTAATAATAATAATTATTTTATGGGATACATATAAATATATCAATTATATTACCTGTTTATTTTATTGGGTTAATTATGTGATCAACTAAAGAACCCAATTAGATTTTAATTTATTGTATGTACCTAGGACCGTCAATAGAGCAAAAATCTGATCCGATCCGAGACCATTTTAGCGGATATGGATCGACCTATTAAAAATATGATATGGGATCCTATCCGATAAGAAAAATCCTATTATAAATGGAGCGGATATGGATTTAGGTCAATCCAATCCGTTAATAACCCGATTCGGTTTATATATAATAATAATAATAATAATAATAATAATAATAATATTTAATAATTCTAATTTGAAACATATTATCCTCGAGTCAAGTCCCATTATCTATACTTCGTTCAATTCGGTCTATAGAGTCTAGTCCATTTTTATAACCCCATTTCTATGACCCTAGTTCTTTTACCTTTTAGAGCCGCACAACCCAAGTCTCAATTCATATAACACTTCCATTCACAACATCAATTTTTTTCATTGTTAAAATTAAAATACTATAGAACCCAATGGTATGTTTATTTCAAAAAGAGAATTTCAGTTTTTGAGTTATCTTTGAACTTCGTTGTATTCTATTTGTATTTTAATGTTTTTCAAAATTTTCAATTTTAAATAAATTTTGTAATAAGTTAAGTTAATAAATATATATACATAAATGGAGCGGATCTCCGATCCGAAATCCGTGATCCGAACAGATCCAGAAATGGACTGGACTTTAAAAAATCCAGAGTCGATTCGAATCCGAATCTGAAAAAAATAATGTCAAAGTTTGGTGTGTATAAAGAGAGATCCAATGTCAAAGTTGTTAAAATAATGTGACTTGTAAGCTGAGTTAAATTTTGCTAGATATTTCTTATAAGCTTAAATTTTATTTATATTAAAAAAATTATGGTATGTATATTGTTTGATAAAATGAGACTGTATGGACCATCTTTGAATGTTCTAAACAATAATGCTTAATTCTTACAATTAAGGCTTCTATTTGATATTTTTGTCAATTCTTTATATGATCCCACGACTTCGCTTCGCCCATCTACATTTTCGTAGTCCGGGTCAATCATGATGTAACATGAATGTAATATCTTAATTTACTACTAAAAGTGGGGTGGACTCTTTAATCTGGAATTCTATGCAAAAATTCTGACATCACTTCAATTCGAGCAAATAGAATTAAAATTATAGTGTAAAATCCAGAGCCTTCTGGAGAGTCTACCTGAGATTGACAATGATTGAGTCAAGAACAAACTTGTTTTACGGGCCCATCTTTGATGAACATATAAGATTATTTGTTTTTATCCTCTTCATAGTGTTATTCGCTCTTCTTTATTATCATTATCAATTTTGTAAAAAAATATTAGAGGTCTCAACATAATAATAAAAATTAACAGAGTGTATGTCTGTTTTAATAACTGAAGATATAAATTTGATTTAAAATGATTAATTTTCAAATATGGTATCAATTATTGTGGCATTGTTGTTTCTTAATTGAAGTTTTTAAAAATTTTGATGACATCTTATACTTTTAAGAAAAGAAAGTATTTTTGAAAGTGGCTAAAAGAGTATATGATTGAATAATGTAAGAAAGTTGGTGCACGGAAAGCTAAGTAAAATCTCTTTTAAGTATTTTTGACTTTCGATGCCTAATTTACTATGTAAATTATCTTTTAAACAATTAAATTTACTTTTTATTTATGTCATGTGCGAATTTACTATTGATCTAAAATAGTATTTAACTATTTATGTTTAGTGCTATTTATATATTAAATTTATTATGTTCAAAGTCTCAATTTTTGTAATTAAAATATTTCTTTTTTACCATCTCATTGTGTACTTTTGAAGGCGGCCAAGACATACAGTGTAGCTATAAATTTCATAATCGGATATGTCATTAGTTGTCTGGATTGTTCTTGTAATGGCATTTCTCTTTGACAAGATTGTTCGTTAAGTGTACCTTAAAGTGATTTTGAAGTTAAGCGGTAACAATTATTGTATGAATATAATTAATAGTTGAGTTGGACAAGTAAAGCCAAATGTGTGGATTTTGGAACAAAAAAAGCTAATGAACCATTTTTACTCTGTAATTAGAGGTGGACAAATATAAATATGGATGGTTTTGGATGATCAAATATGAATGTGGATTGGTTTATGGTTCAAATTCATATTGAGTCTAAATTTTATTAAAAGGGGTTTTGGATTGGTTTGGATAATTGAGGTTAGACCTGACAAAATATGGATTTGGTTTGATTTTAAATCATTAATATGGATTTAGTTTAGTTTACGAACCAAAACCATATTGTAAGAACCCAAATTTTTGACATCGGTAAAAGACCTTTATGAATGGTACTATAATAACTTGAATTTTTGAGACCTTGTAAAACGTTTAATGAATAGTAATCCTGACGGACGGGAAAAACTTTTGGGCCCATAGTATGTAGTGCATGAGAAAATGAGTTTCGGAGTTGATATTACGATTATACGTACTAAATGAGTGTATGTAAACACTATTAGTTTTCGAAGAAAATGAACTTTGAAAAACGACCGTATTTACGACTCATCGAGGATTACAGGAATCACAATATAATTACAAGATTAAAACCCTACGGATTTATATTCAAGTATGATAATTAAAAATATAAGGAATAAATACGAAAGGAATTACGTCGCGAACCATTTACGAGTAAGTATTATGAAAACGTTTAAGCAACCGAGCGAACGCGTAAACGATTAAATAAACGTAACGCACTAACTAAACCATGGTAAGAAATTAACCATGGTTACTTTATCAAATAGTAAGCTAACCATAGGATGATCAAGCAAGCTATCCAAATAATATGCTAAGGAAGCTAACACAAGTAGTTTCTAGGAAGCTACCTAAGATATGTTCATGGATTTGGCAACAAGGAATAAACCTCGAATGCTATACTAGGAAGATTATCAAATCTAGGAAAGATATCACACCCATTTCCAAGAAACAAGCAAGAAACAACCAAGAAGCAACCAAGAGAAGCAAGTATAAATACCCCCCACCCCATCAAGCTTCCATTCGGCCCCTTGAAGAAAAAGCAAGAAATCCAATTCAAAATCTCAAGTTCTAGCCATGATAAAATCATCCCATTAATCCTCAAGCTTCCTAGAAATTAAACTAAGGTAAGAAAATTCTTTCATCTCTTTTTATCAAGGTTTGATGGGTGAAATAAAATCAAGAAAGTCACTAGTGAATAGTGTGAATAGTAACTCCTCTTTGGTTTCTTGATTTCAATGGTGGTTTTAGGTTCCAAAAATCATACCAAGCACTTCCAAGCCTCCACCATCCTCAAGAACACATCTCAAGATTTCAATAAAGGTAAAAATATTTGGCCCAACTTTATTTAAGATTCATTTTTAAGATCCATTTAGTATGTGGTAGAAAACTTAGTTTAAGAAGTGATATTGTTGAGATCTTGAAGTTTAAGTTGAGTAGATTTAAGATTGATTGTTTTTGCCTCAAGAACATGATTTTCTTGAGAGGATTTTGTGTGTTGATGATAAAATGATGATTGTTGGTGGTTGTGTTAAGAGTTAGGGCGTATACGAAACCCCGATCGTAAACGTAACTCCGTTAAAACCAACGAATCGTAACTTTAAGTTTCTGCAGAAAATACCGGAGTTGTAAACTGTAGTTTCTTGAAATATAACCAATGATTATGATAGGAAATTTTATAAGGATCGTTTAGGCTCTTGAATCGCTTGATTCCGATTTTCGGATCAAAAGTTATGGTCATTTTGGTAAAAGTGATTTACGCGACAAAAACGTCTACAAATCACGAACTTTGAAAATATAAAGGATCGACTTAAAAGTATTCATAAATCATGAAATTTTTACAGAGAGTAACATATTGAGTTTCCTAACTTCCATAAAAATTTCAAGTGAAAACAATGATTTTTCAGTTTTATAAAAATATCGGAGCCGAGACCGCGCGATTAGAAACCGTAGAATCCATAAGCGGAGCCGACGACGATAAAGAGAATGAACCTAAGATACTTAGAAAAATGAAGCAACCATGATGTGAATAAGGAATAAAGAAATAATAAGGGTAGTATAAGTTAAGAGGGTGCATTATAAGTAGCGCATGAGTGTGAGTCTCCGTAAATTAGAACGGGACCTAATGAAATTAATTGTGTTTATTGTTATAGATTTCCGAGCGGAACCTAGAGCATCCTCCACCTCGAGATACCCATGCAAGTTTTCAAACCCTACCTTTTAAGAACTGTTGTGTTGTGAATATTTTACAAAACTGTGATATATGCATGAGATTGCTTTAAACTGTTTTACGAAGTTTGAGATCTATTACGTTACTCAATTGTTAATAATTTCTAGTATATGTTCATGCCGAGTTCAAAATATTATATTTAGATCAATAGCCGGTCGGTGTAGGCTAATAAAAACCCGGAAATATCCCAGAAGAGTTTATAATTGAGAACGTTAACGCTAGCGAGTAGCGTGGCGTGTATATATTTTAGACCGAGGATCGGTCAGTGAAAATTGATGAAAACCCGGAAGTATTCCGGAGGTATTTTAGTTAAGAATATTAACGCTATAGTAGAGCGTGATGTATACGTCATAAGAACGAGAGTCGGTCAGTTTTGTTTTGTAAAGTATAAACCCGGGAATCATCCCGGAGATATTTTGGACGATTAAAAGTCCATAATGGTACGTTTTAAAGGGACTCAACGTCCACTTGCGAAACATTGAAATACCTCAAACTTTTATTAAAATGATTTCCCAACGATCATATTCCCTCAACTATATTTTCTTGTTCGAATAATAAATACTATATACTTATTCCTTTATTATGGGAGTAGTACACTCCAACGATTATTTATTTCAAACTCGATTAATCATTAAAGATTATTACTACGTAGACATAAACTAGTTGAGGAATATTATTTTAAATACTCTTTTGAAGAGTAAACTCATTCGAGGTTTAATTATTTATCGATTATCATTTAATTAATTATTATTTAATTAAATAGTTTATTTTGATTTAAAATCATAGATCCTGATTTAAAACATACTTTCTGATTTTGGAAAATCATTCGAGTAATTTCAGATCGTCGGAAAATATTATCCTGACTTATTTAATATCTTGAATATATTTTCAAGGAGAAACTTTTCCCCCTTATTAATTATCTGTTGACAACGGTCAACTCACATCCTTAGTACTTCCTCCGAAATTCTCGGAAGTACGTATATACATATATATACACTTATATCTTAGAGAGATAAGCTGTTTCTATCAACAAGCAAAACGCTTGGGGAACTTCGATGTGGTTCGAGTTCTCGAGATTGATAGAATTCTTTTAAAGAACAAGAGAGGGGTAGACTCTGGTACTATGTGTGCTAGATGGACTACCAAAGGTACCGCAGGCGAAGTTACTCAGTGAACTCAGGAACTTGTGAAGTATGTGTATACCCGAAAATGGGACACGTAGCCCGAATGCGGCAAGGGTGATAACCGGGATACGAAGGTGTCGTCCTTCTACTAGTAGAAAAGGTTACTATTATCGTATTACGATTGATCATCGTATATGGTGGCTCCAACGAGTGTCCAAATTCTTCCAATTGGAATTGTGATGCAATACCGTAACCCAAGCTTAGGTGTTGGGTTTACTATTAAGGTATTCACAGGTTAATAAAATCCACTAAAGGATTGTTTTCACAAGAAGGTGTGTATCACCAATGATAGGGATAAATAAATTATGATAGTATAATTAAATACTGCAAGGTGTGGGCTACTAGGCCCAATAAAAAGATATATGATACTTAGACCAGAAAGGTTAAGCCTGATGGACCAGATCAGGCCCGATGGAATAAAGAAGGCCCAAAAGCCCTGATTATTAATTAATTTCGTAATTAATTAATAAGGGAAAAATCAGCTATTAAGAAGAGTCCCGATAAGGATATAAATCCTTATAGATTAGCCTCAAGGTGACCTAAAAGGATAAGGAATCAGTTTCCTACTATCTAGGACTCCAAAGTCCATTCTAATTATGAGACTTGCCCACCAAGTCTCCTATACCAAGTCCAATTCAAGGACTCCTAACATCTATATAAGGGGCCTCACCCCACAAATCAGAACTACGTTTTTTTGGCTTGATTCTCTAATTCACAGAGATACGTAGGCATCTCGTAAAGGCAGAATTAAGCTACGATACACGAGAGCAGCCATTAAAGGCCTTGAGCTCCCGAATCTTAGTAATAAATACAGCAAATAATAACCTTAGTTTTTTATCCATAACATTTGGTGCCGTCTGTGGGAAAGCACAACAACAACCATGGCGAGAACACGGAGAACAATTAGAGCTCTAGAGGAAGGAACACCATCAGAGACAACCCAGGTGATTTCGTCAACCGTGGAGGTTCCTCCCCATTCGACTTATGCATCTACTCAGGGGGAAGCCCAGATAGGGGCAACTCAATCTCAGCCACAAGGGACAACTCCCCCGACTATTCAAGGTACGAATCCTCAAGTTCAACAAGTACATATACCTGTGAATTCTCGACCCGTCGGGTATGAATATTCAACTATTGTTACTACTAACCCCCCTTATGGGATGCCCCTTCACCCTGAGGTTGGAGGAAGCGGATATGCTGGGCGAAGTGAAGCACGAGGGCAGTCGCCCCCCTATATACGAGGTTTGGGTCCTATCCCTGAGGATCGGGAATTTTCTGGTCCTTACACTGAGAGAGACTCCGAATCTTCGGATGATGAAGTGGCCCCGAGAAGGAGGCGTCCTGGAAAAGAGCCAATGGCCGATGGAAGACAACGCCACCAAAGCACCCCAGGGGCGAATCCCCAAGAAGTGCAGGAAAGGATCAGGGATCATGAGGCTGAAATCCAAAGGCTGAGGCGTGATTTGGAGGCTCACCAGGCCACCAGACCCCAGATACCTCCTAGGGGGAGAAATCCTCCTCCTGTCATAGACCTGGATGGTCCGGTAAGAAGAAGGGCTGCTGTCCCAAGAACTGATCCAAGCAATCTCCTTCCCCTTGGAGATCCTGATGATCCAACTCCACCCTTCACAGAAGAGATAATGAATGCCCATATCTCAAGGAAATTCAAGATGCCCACTATCAAAGCCTATGATGGCATGAGAGACCCCGCTAATCATGTTAGGACATTCTCTAATGCACTGCTGCTGCAACCCGTGAATGATGCTATAAAGTGTCGGGCCTTCCCTCAAACCCTGTCGGGTATGGCTCAAAGATGGTACAGTCGCCTGCCCCCAAATTCTATTAGATCGTTCAGAGAATTAAGTCAGGCTTTTATTAAGCAATTCATCAGTGGAAGAGTCCATGAGAAAAGTTCAGCATCTCTTATGAGTCTTGTGCAGGGAGCTAAGGAATCCTTGAGAGATTACCTGAATCGTTTTACAAAGGAGGCTTTAAAAGTCCCAGACCTTGATGATAAGGTAGCCATGATAGCACTGCAACAAGGAACTAGGGATGAGTTTTTCAAGATGTCCTTGGCCAAACGTCCCCCTGAAAACATGTTGCAACTCCAAGAGAGGGCAGGGAAGTATATCAAGGTTGAAGAAAGCATGAGGAAGACCGTAGTAAGTAATGAGCCCACTGGAGGCAAGAAGCGAAAAACTGATCTGGAGTATATCGCTAAGGACAAATATCCTAGAACCGAACAAAACCCTGATTCAACCCCCAAGAAGGGAGGACCTGGGCAAAAGTTCACTGAATACGCTAAGCTGAGTGATCCTAGAAGTCAGATTTTGATGGAGATTGAGAAAGATAGAGATATTCGCTGGCCTAAGCCCTTGAAGGCTGATCCCGCCAAGCTAGATAAGAGCAAGTATTGCAGGTTTCACAAGGATATTGGCCATGACACCGATGAGTGTAGGCAATTGAAAGATGAAATTGAGTTTTTGATTCGAAAAGGAAGGTTGAACAAGTATACTGGAGATGGAGGGGACAGAAACAATAATGGAAGGAAGAACTTTGAAGATCGTAGGAGGGACCAAGACGATCAGGGGTGGAATCCCCAACCTAGAGGGCCGGTTATAAATGCAATTTTTGGAGGACCACGACGCCCTCGAGGACCTGTGATAAACACGATCTTTGGAGGTCCAACTGCTGCTGGATTGTCCAAAAATTCCAGAAAGGCATACACCAGGGAGGTTATGCATATTGTTGGTGAAGCCCCGACGAGGGCCAGGACAGAAGTAACATTGGCTTTTGATGGTTCCAACCTAGAGGGTGTGAAGTTTCCCCATGACAACCCGCTCGTCATAACACCGATAATAGGAAATAGCCCGGTTAAGAGGGTCCTTGTGGATAATGGTGCTTCTGTGGATATCTTGCTCCACGACACCTTTCTAAGGATGGGGTATAACGACTCCCAGTTGACACTAACCGACATGCCGATATATGGATTTGCTGGAGTAGAATGTCCTGTGGAAGGGATAATCAAATTGCCGACCACCATAGGTACGGAGCCAAGGCAAGCAACGCAGATGCTGGATTTCGTGGTGGTAAAGGCTAGTTCAACTTATAATGCTATCATGGGGAGAACAGGGATACATGCCTTCAAGGCAGTCCCCTCTTCCTACCATTCAGTCATGAAGTTCCCCACCCGAAACGGGATTGGAGAAGAGAGAGGAGATCAAAAAATGGCTAGAAGCTGTTATGTGGCCTCTTTGAGGGCAGATGGAGTCGGGGGGCAGGTTCTTCCTATTGAAGATATGGATGTTCGAGAAAATGATGAAAATAGAGGAAGGCCAGCAGAAGAATTGGTTTCGGTTCCTTTAGACCCCGAGAATCCTGAGAGGATGACTTTCATTGGAGCCATATTAGAGGAGCCCCTTAAAGGGAAGTTAGTGAAATTTTTGCAAGAAAATAGTGATGTGTTTGCATGGTCAGCAGCTGATATGCCAGGCATAGACCCGGAGTTAATTACTCACAAGCTAAACATGGATCCAAGCCGGAAGACAGTGAAACAAAAGAAAAGAAATTTTGCCCCAGAAAGACAAGAGGCTATAAAACAGGAAGTAGAAAAGCTCTTAGAGGCTGGTTTCATTGAGGAGATTCAATTTCCGGAGTGGTTAGCAAACCCTGTAATGGTGAAGAAGGCTAATGGAAAGTGGAGGATGTGTATAGACTTCACTGATCTGAATGATGCATGCCCAAAAGACTGTTTTCCGTTGCCTAGAATTGATACTTTGATTGATGCCACTGCTGGACATGAGATGCTGAGTTTCATGGATGGATTTAGCGGATACAACCAAATCAAAATGCATAAGGATGACATTCCAAAGGTATCATTTATCACTGACTTTGGTGTTTATTGTTATCTTGTTATGGCGTTTGGTCTCAAGAATGCAGGAGCCACCTATCAAAGGTTGGTGAATAAAATTTTTAAGGATCTTATTGGAAAGACTATGGAAGTCTATGTTGATGACATGCTAGTCAAGAGTCTAGTAAAGACTGATCATATAACCCATTTGAGGGAAGCTTTTGAGGTCCTAAGGTACCACAAGATGATGTTGAATCCTACGAAGTGTGCTTTCGGAGTAGGATCTGGAAAATTCTTGGGATTGATGGTCTCAAAGAGGGGAATTGAGGCTAACCCCGATAAAATAAAGGCAATCCTGGATATGGAACCACCAAAAACTGTCAAGGATGTTCAGAAGCTCACAGGAAGGGTTGCGGCGCTAGGACGATTCATCTCCAAGTCAGGAGACAAGTGCTTGACATTCTTCAAATCACTAAAGAACATCAAAGACTTTGTATGGAGTGAGGAAAACCAGAAGGCATTTGAAGAATTAAAGAAGTATATGGCCCAGACTCCGTTGTTGGCTAAGCCAGTTCTGAGTGAAGTTTTATTTTTGTACTTGGCTGTTTCAGAGAGCGCATTGAGCGCAGTGTTGGTTAAGGAGGAATTGAAAGTCCAGAAACCCGTTTACTATGTCAGCAAAATTTTGCATGGTGCTGAGTTGAATTATTCAGCTATTGAGAAATTCGCTTTAGCCTTGGTAATGGCTTCGAGAAAACTGCGTCCTTATTTTCAGGCTCACCAGATTGAGGTGCTAACAAATCAGCCCCTGAGAAATATCATTCACAGTCCCAAGGCAAGTGGGAGATTGATTAAGTGGGCAATAGAGCTGGGAGAGTTCGATCTCAAGTATAAGCCACGTACGGCAATAAAAGCCCAGGCACTAGCTGACTTCGTGGTGGAATGTACCATACCCAACCAAGAAGCCGAGGGGCAGGAAGATGCCGTACCTCAAGACAAGAAAGTCGATGATGGGGGAAAAGAGAAGGATGATAAAGAATATTGGGTTCTCTATTTTGATGGGGCATCAAAAATAAACTCCAGTGGAGCAGGATTGGTTTTGTAAAGCCCTGATGGGTTCTTAATTGAGTATGCTATGAAGCTAGACTTTCCAACCACAAAAAATGAGGCAGAGTATGAAGCCCTGATAGCTGGCCTTGGTCTAGCTGGGACACTTAGAGTCAAAAACTTAAAGGTCCGTGGAGACTCGAAGCTGATCATATCCCAGGTAAAGGGAGAATTTGAGGCAAGGGATGATACGATGGCTAAGTATGTCCGCCTAGTAAGGGCTGTGATGACCCAATTTAATGAATGCCATGTTGAACACATTCCAAGGGAAGAAAATGTTAAGGCAGATGCGCTATCAAAGTTCGCTTCGTCTGAGATTGAAGAAAGTTCAGGAAGTGTGTACTTCCGTGTTTTGAAGACACGAAGCATAGATGTTAAGCTAGTGGCTCCCATAGTCTTGGGGACGTCATGGATTGATCCCATCAAGGCTCACATTCAGACCGGTTGGTTGCCAAGCGATGCAACTGAAGCACGAAAGTTAACTGTTCGGGCACTAAGGTACTCTTTGATAGATGGGATTCTTTACAAAAGATCTTTCGTGGTTCCCTATTTGAGGTGTCTCAGGCCCGATGAGGCACACTTGGCTCTTGAAGAAGTGCATGAAGGTATTTGTGGACAACACTTGGGGGGCAGGGCCTTGGCTCATAAGATAACTCGTTTAGGTTTTTATTGGCCAGAAATGATGGCCGATGCCAAAGAATACGTGAAGAAATGTGACCGCTGTCAGAAGCATGCACCTGTTGTTAGACAACCCCCCGAGATGCTGACCTCTATCAACTCGTCCATTCCTTTTGCTATGTGGGGAATGGATATTTTGGGGCCTTTTCCCATGGCCACAGCATAAAGGAAATTTCTGAGTGTAGCCATTGATTATTTCACCAAGTGGATCGAAGCCAAACCCTTGGCCAAGATCACAACTAAGCAGGTTGCACAATTCCTGTGGGAAAACATTATGTGCCGATATGGAATTCCCCGTATCCTCGTCACTGACAATGGAACACAATTCAACAATGAGGAATTCAAGAAGTATTGTGAAGAAAATGAAATTGAGTTACGATTCACCTCTGTGGCTCACCCGCAAGCCAATGGGCAAGCAGAGGTAGTAAATCGGATAATTCTGGATGGACTAAAGAAGAGGATCGAGAAGTCAAGAAATAATTGGGTGGATGAAATACTTCCAATATTATGGGCCTACAGGACTACCTGTAGAGTCACGACAGGAGCAACTCTCTTCATGTTGGCATATGGGGCAGAAACAGTAGTTCCAGTAGAGATATCACATTCCTCTCCAAGGATTCAGGCTTTCGATGAGGAAGAAAATGAGGAAGGGCAGAGGTTAGCCCTGGATTTAATCGATGAAGTGCGAGATAAAGCACATGCAAAGATAGTAGAATATCAGAAAAAGGCTTCATTCTACTACAACCTAAGGGTTAAAGAGAGGTTTTTTAAACAAGGTGATCTAGTCTTGAGAAAAATAGAGGCTTCTGGTGTCGGACAGAAAGGAAAGCTTGCCCCGAATTGGGAAGGGCCGTACAGAGTCAAGAGCGTTCAGGGTAGAGGAACCTATAAGCTGGAAACTATGGATGGTTTTGAAGTCCCGAGGACCTGGCACACACAAAACTTGAAGGTTTACTACATATAAGATAGGCGAAGTACGATTCTCACTTGTCATTGTGACAAGTAGGTTTAAAAAGCACCTCGAAGCTTTGCTTGCGTAGGATTTTATATTCCAGTAGAATTTACATTGTTTATTTATTGTTGATTAGGGTCGAACCCATGCTGTGTTAGGTTTTGGAAAACCAGACTTCATATTAAAGAGTTTGAAATTATTTCAATCTAAGGATGTTTAAAGTTCAAATGCGTATTAAGATTGTAAAGTTAAAATAGAAAGAGGCAAGAAAAGTAACATATGAAATATAACCCCGGAGGGTAACAAGTTCTGATATGAATGAAGTTCAAAAAGAAGATATACAAAAAAAAACTTAGGCCTTGGAAGGCTGAGATTCCTCGAAACCACTATCCGAAGTCTCCTCGGATATCTCAGTCGTTCCTTCGGACGTCTCGGTCGTCCCCTCCGAAGTCCCTGTAGAGGTTCCCTCTGCGGGAGATGCTGGCTGTTGAGGCGCTGCTCTTAGAGGCTCTTCCACCCCGGCCTTCTTAACGACAGGCTCAAGCTCCTCTTCGGAAGAATCTTCCTCCTCTCCATCCTTGATCATATCAGCAAGCTTCTCAGTAACACCTCCAAGCTCTGGAACTCGCACAGGGCAAGGAAAGGAGGACTGCTCGAGGACCTCTGGAAAATCATCCTGGATGGCCTTCACAGCAGCGTCCCAACCCTCTTTGTAGCTAACTGGGTGAAGAAGGGCATCATGCTCCATCATCAAGTCTTTGAATTCCTGGGTGTCCATCCAGCCATCAAAAGCTTTGTCCTTCTGCGCCTTTAGAATGACATTTTCTGCCCGTGCCGTTTCCAGGTCAGAAGTGGAAGAGGCCAGTTGAGCTTCAAGGGCCTCTATTTTTTGGTTGGCCTCCTCCAACTTTTTGTTGGCATCTTCCAGGACAACCTTCCAAGCCTTAGCTTGGTGAATTGCCCCTTGGAAATGGGCGTTAGCCTGCAAGAGAAACAGCAGAAGTTTAGAAAAGAAACATGGAAAGATAAGTATGAAGGGCATAGGTAAAGGACGTACCGTCGCCAGAGCCTGGGCTCCAAATAGCTCATTCCCCTCTAAGTCCTGTTGAAGGACAAAATCTTGATAGTCCACCGGGGAGATGGAATGCTTAGACCATTCCTTGGACAGCGCCGTGCTGCCCACCATTGAGTCCTTGCCCCGGATCCCCCAGGCAGGTTGAAAATAGGCCCCTGGCCTCTGCTTGGTGTGCAAAACTTGGTTGGGGCCTTCCTCGCTTGGCTCCATTACCTGAAGGAGGAACTCAGGGAAGCGATCACCAAGTCGAGGGTCTTTAAAGACCTTCCCAGCCCTCTTCATCCTGGTTGTCTCTAGGTCCTTAGGCTTAGTAGCCTCCTCAATCTTCTCAGCCACTGCAACAAACGAAGTCAGTTGAAGATCAATGGAATAAAAAATGAAGGAAATAAAGGAGGTAAGAAAGGGAACTTACTTTTCTTATGAACCGGCGAGAGGCCGCGTTCTACCAAGACGGTCTCCTGGATAAGATCCCAAGAATGGGAAGTACCGTTGTCTTGTGTAAGGAGGTTGAAAGCTCTAGCCTCCTCCTCAGACAAAATTATATCATTTGGGCTCCCGTCCACGGCCAACCCAAAGGATGATCGAAACAGGGAGCCCCAATCTCCACCTTCCCAAACAATGAACAAGAAATCTTTCTTCCACCCCAAGTTGTTGTCAGGGATGGACTTCCCATTCACGATATGGGGGATAGTGGGGCGCTGATTTATAGAAACCCAACCCGGACTTTTGTCAGGGCTATTCTTGAACTGAAAAATCTTTCTGAAGACAGCAACAGATGTGGGAACATTGTGCTTAGCGCATTGCGACAGATAGCACAGAATCAGCCTCCAAGAATTTGGGGGAAGTTGGCAAGGGCTGATGCCCACATCAGCCAGTAGCAAAGGAATGAATGGATGAACAGGGAGTCTGATACCTGCCCTTAGAGTATCCCTATAGACGCATAGCGCGTCCTTCTTCCACTGACAGGCCCTGTCGGCCGGACCTGCAAGAACCAGCTTAAAAGGTTCCTTGATTCTGAAGCAGCTGCTCAACTTTTCCAGCTCCTTGGGGTCTCACAAGGCACTGATATGATCGTGCGCGTCTAGATGCGCATCAGTCGGGTACTCATCCCCTCGAGTGTTTATCATATCGATTAAAGAAGTGTACCTCGATCGGATAGGGAACTCGTTGGACTTTCTAGCCACGTTCATCTTGGCCAGGCGAGTCATTTTTTTGTCAGCCATCTAAAAAAAAAAAAGAACGTAAACAGGCTATCTTAAAACGGAACACAATGGAAAAATAGATACGAAAAGCAAAGGGAAGAATTTTACCTGAAGAAGCACTCCTGAAAAAGGCTTTGAGCTCCGACTTGCTGTTATTGCTCTGAGAATCTTAGCAGGAGGAGAAAGAAGAAAACTTAGAAATGAGAAGGTGAGGAGTAGTAGCCTTTCCTCATTCCTTTATATAAGAGGAAAAGGAAGTTGAAGGGACGAAAGCCCAATAAAAGAGGCCCAATAAGATTTGAAAAAAGCCCAATAAAAGAGGCCCAATAAGATTTGAAAAAGCCCAATAAAAAAAAGGGCCCAGTAAGATTTGGAAAAGCCCAATAATCGAGGCTCGGTAAAATTTAATAAGGCCCAATAAAAAAGGCCAGGCCCAAATCCAATTAGGATTTGGAAAATACAATACCCTAAATTAAAGCTAAATGAAGAAGGCTAGTGGAAGACCAGAAACCAGGTCAAAATCCAGGTCGTGAATCCTGCCTGAAATATTTCGAGCAGACACCCGAAAATAACGGGTAAAAAAGACCAGAATCCAGGTCGAATTCCAGGTCATGAATCCTGCCCGAAATCTTTCGAGCAGACACCCGAAAATAGCTGGAATAAACGGTACTGAATTGAATTCGAAGCTTCGACCAGGAATGAGGTCAAATAAACCAAGCATCTTTCAAAAATGGGGATTAAAAACCCAGGTCAAAGTTCGACTAGGATCTTGGTCGAATTCCAGGTCGTGGATCCTAGTCAAAATCCTTCGACCAGGAAGCAAGAAAACCAAAGAATTTTCGAACAGGATTCAGGTCGAAATGTCGACTAGAATCCTAGTCGAAATCCTAGTCGATAGGCTCATGACAAGAAGCTAAAAAAGGTGGGGGAATTTTCGACCTAGATCCAGGTCGAATTTTCGACTAGGATCCTGGTCGAATTCCAGGTCCTAGATCCAGGTCAAAATTTCGACTAGGATCCTGGTCGAATTCCAGGTCGTGGATCCTAGTCGAATTCCTTCGACCAGGATGGCAAGGCTGACCCCTATTTCGACTAGGATCCAGGTCGAAATTTCGACTAGGATCCTGGTCGAAAAAGGGCTGGAAATCTGAAAAATTCAGAAAATTAAGGGAAAAATCCCAAAATTAAAGGAAAAATCCCAGAAAATTAGGGAAAAATCCAGAAATTAAGGGAAAAATCCAGAAAATTAGGGAAAAATCCTGGAAATTAGGGAAAAATCCCGGAAATAAGGGAAAAATTCCTGGAAATTAAGATAATTCCTGAATAAAAGGAAAATTTATTGTAAATGTGTAGGTCGCTCCACACTTTACGTGAAAACGAAACCCTGTAAGGGAATAAATAGACTTAACTTCTGCGAAACCTAATCAATGTTTCCCAAAAGTTGGGGGGCAAATGATAGGGATAAATAAATTATGATAGTATAATTAAATACTGCAAGGTGTGGGCTACTAGGCCCAATAAAAAGATATATGATACTTAGACCAGAAAGGTTAAGCCTGATGGACCAGATCAGGCCTGATGGACCAGATCAGGCCTGATGGAATAAAGAAGGCCCAAAAGCCCTGATTATTAATTAATTTCATAATTAATTAATAAGGGAAAAATCAGCTATTAAGAAGAGTCTCGATAAGGATATAAATCCTTATAGATTAGCCTCAAGGGGACCTAAAAGGATAAGGAATCAGTTTCCTACTATCTAGGACTCCAAAGTCCATTCTAATTATGAGACTTGCCCACCAAGTCTCCTATACCAAGTCCAATTCAAGGACTCCCAACATCTATATAAGGGGCCTCACCCCACAAATCAGAACTACGTTTTTTGGCTTGATTCTCTAATTCACAGAGATACGTAGGCATCTCGTAAAGGCAGAATTAAGCTACGATACACGAGAGCAGCCATTAAAGGCCTTGAGCTCCCGAATCTTAGTAATAAATACAGCAAATAATAACCTTATTTTTTTATCCATAACAACCAAGGAAAACTATTTTTGAAGAAAACGTATTTATCATATATGACGTTTTACTTGAGTTTATCATACAGTCATTTCATACTGTACATTATTATGATGGGCATTATAGCTCACTCTTGCTTTCTTTTAAATGACACAACACAACAGACAACCAGTATGCCGGTGTGAGACTTAGTCGCTTGCAGTCATGGGGAGGATCCCTGACAGCTTTGTCTCAGGTGTGCTAGAGTATCAGATATATATAAGATATCACTCGTAATTATTATAACTTCATGTAGAGGTTATAAATAATTATTTGAGATCCTGTAAAGTACATTTGAGTGTAATAAAAGAATATTACATTTTGTACGTCATTTCTAAGACTATAACTTGTGTGTGTGAGTATGAGATTGGGGTCTGTTGGATTATAGAATCAATACCAGGTTACACATGAGTGAAGGATGGCGTGACGACCCAGATTCCTGACCCCGGATTTGGAGGCGTTACACATATTTTAACTATATTTTATTAAATATTAATTCAATTTGATTTGGTTTTATATGGTTGTGGATTGAAATATGGATTAACCATATTTGTGATAAATACTTGAAATAAATATTCTTATCTCATGAAGTTTGATATTTTGTAATTTATTGAAATTTATATCTGTAACAACCCAAATTCGGGGTCAAGATTTGGTGTCACTAAACAATCTTTACAAAAAATAAAAGAATATTCAATTAACCCCTTGAATCCGGATCGTTTACAGGTTATGGTATGAAACAAGAATCTAACCTTCTACAATTCACAACAACTACAATACGAGTGTAACTACCTTTATGCCAACACCCTTGTCATATTTTTCTAACATCTTTGTCCTCTCGCAGCAGAGATTTCTCTAACTTCTGCCGTCTAACGAAAGCTATTCACTTCTATCTTTATCTGCTTCTGAAAAAAATAAGAATTTACAAAGCAAGAGTGAGCCAAAAATTCCCAGCAAGTATATAATTTTTGAGTTTCAAGCATTAATTTCAAAGGAAAATTTCCGGACAAAATCTTTAAACAATTTTAAACAATTCTATTTATTTGAGTGAGTTGAGCGAATAAACGTTGGCTGTCCCCAGCCTTTAATTATAAATCCAAAAGTGACGAGCGATTCCCAGATTCATCTCCTGAATCAGGGTTTTGTCCGGTTTTGGAATCATAAAAGTTTCGAGAGAGAATGCCGTTAATGGCGATCAACAACAAATTAGACTGGACACTAGTTCGCACCTATATCCTGTTGATCAGTCAGGATACAGTGCAGATCTATACCTACCTGTATAGATCCAGTCGGGTCCCCAGGCTCTACGGCCCATCTCAAGGCACCGGTCATGTCCCAGTCCTTAGGATTAAGTAAAACTTAATCCCACACATCATCATCCAGCCCGTGGAGTATTTTGATGTCAAATCATTTTGAATTTAAAACATCCCAACTCAGGGTTCGCAAATAACCTGAAAGAATGGGTATTTGCTCAAGAGATCAATCAAAATATAGGAACAATAATAAAAGGAACATGCATAATCAGAGTAACTACAGCGAAATGTAAAACATTTAAGTATTCAGAACTTAGAATAGGAACGAAGAAATATTTGCAGTATTTAAAAGAAAAATCAGGAATACTTGCCTCAATAAACTTTAATCGCTACTACTAGTTGACTTTGGTTCGATTTGGACGTTCGGCTTTATCGTCAAACTACTATCCCATTCTGAATACGATCTCAACACTCAGGCCCTTCGGTTGGAACTTCGTTGATCTCGACGTCTAATCACTGGATCATTTCTAGTCTGATGTCAAATCTTGGGTCTTCCGACCAGGACCGACAGGGTTAAAATATCCTAATACAGATAATCGTTTCATTTAACATAACACCACTATCCTATTCTACCCATACGATTTCATAACCCAACTCATATTTATATTTATTATTGAAATACACATAGCAATTATGGTTCACATCTCCGAAACTCGGTTTGGTATTTATTTTTGGAAAATACGTAAACTCGTCATTTTGAAAAACAGGGCAATTGATTATTTATAAATTATTTTGTCTCAATCACACTTAAGTTCATATAATATAATTATATATGGTTATTTGACGTCTCCGATAATTGGGGGTTACATTCCCGTATTTTCGGAATCAATTTCCCGAAAATCGGACATCATCTCCTTTGTTTATCGGACTAACCCGTCGAAATCCAATCGACGTCAAAACACAACAACAATCACAATACAATCCAATCCACCATCCAATTCATCAATCCCAACCACCAATACGAACTCAATTTATTAATTATTATTCGTTTTTATTTTGTAATTAATATCACGAACTAATTTATTTAATTTATAAACGTAGGACTCAGATAAAAATCATCACTGCCCACCATCGGCTCACCGAGGCTCATCGCCGCCGGTGATAAAATTTTGCGGGTACCCGATTAATTTTCGGGTTTCCAACGCAAAATCCCACCGATTAATTTAATTATTTCCGTACAAATAAATTCATTTCACGAAACTTTAATCAATTCATTTTCCTGCAGAAAATAAATAACTTTTAATAAAAAGTTTTAATCAGGACAACACGTGCATACAACAACAGGCAACAACCGGAAAGCCTTACGCCACCAACACGCGCGGGCGACGGTGATTGTCACCGGAAAAGAAAACGACAACAGAGAGCAACAACACAACCGAAACCACAACATACGCACACGACTATATATATATACAACACATATACGTACAGCCAAACATACGCATAAACGCGCTATAGCAGGAAGAGGCGACGAACAACCGCCGAAAAAAGAAAGGGCAGGGCGGGGATTACCAGGCAACGAGGCGGCAACACCACAACAAGAACAAAGATGCAGAAGAAAAGAAAGATAGAAAGAAAGACATACAAAATTGAGAGATGGGGGAGAGAAAAGATCGAAGAGGGAGAGAGATAAGAGATTTGGGCGCGCGTGAGAGGCGACTGAAATGTGGGGTGGGGGAAACAGGGGCGGTGTATATACGTGTGTATTTGTGTGGTGTTTTTATCCCTTTTCATTTTTTTGTAGTGAAATTTACAATTTAATAAACTAGGTTGCAACTAGAATTAACCCGAAAATAACCAAACAAATGTTAAAATTCTCAAACTAAATAAAAGCTAAAATTATGAAATTTTCATAATTTTTAAATTTTAAAAATACTCCGAAGGACATAAAATATGATCTTCGTACTTTTAAAATATTTTTGAAATGCGAAACATATTCGCAATTTATGATTTAACGAACAAATGTGCGGGCAAATTTAATCCGAAATATTTCCGAAATAATTTTAAAATTCTCGAAATATTTAAAAGTTAATAAAATAAAATTTTCATGATTTTTAAAGCATTCTAGAATAAAATACCGATTTTACACTTAAATGAGATCAGAAAATCATCTAAAATTAAATAATCAATAAATTTTATAAATTCCTAAAAATCATAAATAAAATCATAAAGAAACAAAAATAATTTTAGAAATAATTTTAGCATTTATAAAAATAAATATTCCATAAAATCATTTTAAAAATAAAATAAGGTCATACAGTTCAATAATTAATTATGCAAATAAGGTTCGTATCCAACAATTACCCAAAATTAACAATAAGGTAACAAACAGCTAACAGACTAATCACATATTTTATTTATTTAATAATTCGATAATTACATTTACATATCGGATCTGAAAATAGGTTACTTAGCCGCTAAGTAACTATATAACGATACAGTTTTAATACCAGATTTGGATAATTATCAAAACAGAGCTTCGTATAAAACATTTCATACGAAAATGAGGTGATAATATCTCGCCTTTTGATAATACGGATCTTTATTGATCTATAAAATGATTAGCGTATTGAAAATTTCACGTCGGGTCTCGTACAGGTCAAACCGTACCCCAGATCGAAAAAGTCAAAACATGAAAAGTGCTCAGAATTATTAGATTAGGTTAGGAAGGAGTTTTTGGAAGAGTTTCGGGCTGTAAAAACGCAAAAACGGTTGAAGTGGGACGATTTCTGATTCTAAAAAGTAATTTTATAATTATACAAAAAAATCATTATCAATTCTATAAATCCTTATAAACTCATATAATGATCCAAAAATTACTAGAAAAATACCAAACTTATCTACATTTAATTTTGGATAATTAAAAATTAAAATATCTAATTTTTATCAGAAATAAACATCCAAATATTATTATCCATCATCAAATAATTCACCAAGATTCATATAAAAATCACATAATAATTATTTATTTATAAAAATAATTACATAATATTTCCCAGACGTTACAATATCACTTGTTGATATCAACTTGATATATCCGCCTTAGACAAAAAATGATATTTACAATTATAAGAAATTTGAGGTCACTTGTAGTTTACCTCGAGTTGGTAAGCAGTAATGAAAAGATAATTTCAAAAATTAATTATAGTAAAATTAACAATTACTGTAACAATTAACAATACCTAATTATGTTTTATTTTATTTGTTCTTTGACCGGTCTATTTTTGTAATATATACACACACTATTTGCAAGCAGTTGCACATCAGGCATACTAACTATTTTGGGGGCTGGAGACGAAAGAAGTGAAAGGCTGGAACAATGCAAATTTGGTTCAGATATGATTATCACACTTTTCAATCCATTTCAATAGATAAAAGTGTGATGTGAAACCAAACCAATTCCAATTCAAATATATGATTTTTTCATGGTTTAAATTTAGAATTCTGGACTGGATTTGTGTGGATTTATGCTTTTGCAAGTCTAATTAAGGTTTTGGACCTGAATATGGATAAATTATTATATTTTAAATAGAACCTTCAGTGAGCCAAAACTTAACAGTATTGTATCTCTTCTATATATATATATAATAGGGGAACAAGGGGATAATATTCATGAGATTAAAAAGTCTCATTGAAAAGACTAAAATACCCCTGTTTTTAATATTTATATAAAAGATATGGTTTGTGGAAATGGAACTTCATTCATCTATACAACCTCATACCAATACACCATATTGTCACATGTGCTTTTTATCATACACATATTATGTAAATGTGCTAAATTAATATTTTATTTAACTTTAAAGGTAATTACTTGAATTCCGCAAAAAAAAAGATAGTTACTTGAATATTTGAACAGTTAATTTTAAACAACTTAATTCCAGATATAAAGTTAGGCATAATACATAAATGAATTATTATCTTATTTATTAATCATTTTTTAGTTTGAAAATATATCTTATATATTTTTAGCATATTTTTTGTTATAAAAAGTAATTAAAATGTATATATATATATATTTTTAAAATATTGAAAATAGAATCACTTATATATAAATAATCTATATTGGTATTATATATTTAGATAAGTTTGAATTATAATGAGTTAATGCATTTTAGTTTATTTCGAATTTGAAATCAAAACTTAGTCTATAGTTAAAAAAATACTCAAAATTTGACTACACGACCCGGCCGAAAAACATCATCACATTTTACGTTTAATAAATTTAAATTACAAGCTCAGTGATAATATCTTACCAATAATGTGAAATATTTTAATATCTCATGTTAATATAAATGAATGTATTTGAGGTCTTTATAGGATCAAGTCAATTGATTATTTGTATTAAAATTACTAACTTCACTGTTAGTGTATTATTATTTTTGGGAGTTGTCCCGGTTTTAAAAATATCAAAATTTGATATAATATCTCGCAAGATTTGTCAAAACTATGATGATATATTAAATCTATTTATTATTCATTTTTCACTTGAAAAAGACTACCCTTTTAAAAATAATTATTTTCGATAAACAATAGTCATTGATCAAGAAAATATTGTACACATATTTTTAATTATTTTAATATTTTAAAATTTTCAAATAAAATTAATATTTATACTATATTATAACATTTGATTCTATGCATTTTATATTATTTAAAGAAAAAAATATATTATTTAATAATTTGAAGGAATTAACGAGTTCAACTGATATTTATAAAAATTTATCGAATTAAAAAATATTTAATTTTAGAAGAATAGTATACAATGTTATCAAATTATTATATGAAGAAATATTAGAGCCGTAATAAAAGAAATTTAAAAATAGTTTAAATAATGATATAATTATAATTTTTTCTTCAAATTTTTGAAAAAAATCATGAATATCAATAACAAGTTTTTACAATTTATAATTACAACAATGATTGGTAATTGATTGCGTAAAAATTGTTATGAATTTTTGTCAGTGAATACCATGTATAAATTATTGCAATTTATTTATTACATAATTTTAATTTTTGAATAATTATAAATGCACCTTATTTAAGTAATCGATTGTCTCTTTAAATAATAATAATGAATATACATGTACATAAATCACATATTTAGAATATAAATAATTGAAACCATCGTAATTTACTAATAAATATAACATACGATAATTTACATGCTGAGACATATATAACTTAATCTTACTTTGTTAACAATATTGTAAATAAATACTAACATTTTTTCATACATGCATACATTGAATTTCAAAAGTAACATTTTTCATTAGAATCAACTTTTATATTAACAGGAGTGTAAATTTTACATTATTGTCTATTATGATTGCAAGTCATTCTAACTTCAGTTATGCATTTTTTATCTTTTTAAATTGAGTAAGTTAGGCGTGAACTCAGTAATAATACAAAGCAGTACATATAGTTTATTTAAATAAAATTCAAAAATTTTGGTCAACTCTATATTGAACATATTTGTTAATTTTTAGTTTTTTCTTTGTAAACATAGTAACGACATTCTACAGATTAAGTTTAATCATTTCATTTTAAACATACATTGATTATTCTGTTTATATTCATTCATTAAATACATATTACACAACATAAACAAGAATATATATATTTTGCTTAATGAGCTATATTAGAAATGTTATGTAATTTGGTAATTTCTTGTATGAAAATAATACATGTTGATAAACAATCAACTTGTATTTAATATACGTTAGACATTTTACAACATTTACAAATAAGAAAATAACTAAAAATATTATAATTGCATGATGCATAAAAAATTCTAGAAAATGACTCGTGCCTCGCACGGGTTATTATGCTAGTTCTAAATGATGTGTCATGTGGCTTATAATATCATTACCGGGTAAGTGAGAAATTGGATGCCTAATTAAACTGGCTTTTGATGCACAAATCGTACATGTGTTTTCATGATTTAAAATAGGTAATATATTTAAAATATACAAGTAATTATTTTATATAGTTATAAAAATCTAAAAGAAAGTATATTACCATAAAAAGGTGGATTCATGTAGGGGTCAACGGGGACATGTGCTCCCACCGAACAAAAGATCAGCAAATTTTTATTAAAATTTTAGGTTATAAATATGTAAATATTATGAATTGCCCCCACTAAATAGGTTAAGTGCCCATATAATGCTAATAAATCTTTTATGATTTGAGTTATTTAGTTTTATTTATAGTGATATGATTATAAATCAGAGATTAAATAGTTGAAATACTATTTTTTAGCACTTAAATATTGAAAAAATCAAAAAATTTAGTGAAAATGACCAAAAATATTTGAATTTTACCCACTGACACGTAACATAATCATTTAAGTGCATATTTCCCCCACGAAAATCGGGCTCTAGATCCTCCTTGGACCATATATACTTTTACAAATAAACTTAGACTGGAGAACATTCAAAATTAACTTCAAATTAGTAAAATATAAAATAAACAATAATACATATTCCGCCTAGTAATAAATAAGAAAATCAATTTAGAATTAAAAATGGTAATTTAAAACTTTTACTCCATTATATGTACTGTAAACATACACAAATAGAAGATCCACACAACACGAGTTGATTTTGAGAACTTGGTGGATGCTTACCAATGAGCCTGGTGTGTATTCCAGTTTTGTAAGTATGTTTCAGGCGAATCTCAAAAGGAGACCCAAATATGGTTGTCACTCTTTTGGTCGATATTTCCATAGAAAATATGTAATAAAAATTCAACCAAATACATTTTCACAAATGTGATTTTATTTCAATCCAGATCTAGGGATGGTTATTTTCCTCGCCTACCTGACCCCGATCCTATCCCCGCCCCGAAAGGGGCGAGGAATCAGGAATTATTTTGGGTAGGAGACGGGGATCGGGGAGATATGTGTGAAAAAATCAGGGATCGGGGCAGGGTCGGGGATTAGTGTCTCCTCGCCCCGATCCCCGACCCGAATCGTATTTTAAATAAAAGTAATATTATATATATATACATACCTCAAATAAATAACGAAATATATATAAAATATATTATTATTTTCAATTTCTTATCTCCTGGATGATTTAAGTTTACTTATCGTGGTATTATTTTACTATAATAATATTATTTTTGTTTATTGTTGATATTAGAAATACATATTAATTCAAATTAATATCAAATTTTAAAGAGAATCTATATATTATGATTTATTATATAATTATTTTATTGAAAAATATTATTTACAATTTAATTTTATTAAACAAAAATATAAAAAAATTCCCCTAATCCCCGTGGGGATCCCCTTTCCCCGTTTGGGGCAGGGATCAGAGAGTAAAATAATCCTCGTTCGGGGATCGGGGTGGGTTCGGGGATCATTTTTGGGTTCGGGGATCGGGGGAGGAGATAGCACTCCCCGACCCCGAAGTAACACGATGGCTATCCCTATCCAAATCCAAAAGTTTAATTTGGTTAGGATGGTTTTCATGATTTTGTATCCATTTTACCAGGTCTATCTGTAATCATCCTCTAAAGTGACAATATGTATTATGGATCTGCAAGCACAAGCCAGAAGTGATCAAATACAGAGGAAAGATGTCATTATGTTAGATATTGAATACAACACAAGGGGGTGAATATAATTTGGATATTTTTAAGTCTTTTTTAATCTATTTGGAATGGTGAACAAAGTAGTCTAATTTGTAGTGATATTGTATTTAACAGAATCAACAAAGCATGCAAAGTAAACACAGTATTTTCAAAACTCACTTAACTTTGTATTTAAAATTAAGTATGTCTTACTACAATCCCGGGTTCTTTGTAAGTAAAGAACTCAACTTCTTTCTTGAGAGAGTTACAAAAAAATCTAGATCTATTTGTTACATTTTAAAAGCAAAGGCTCAGTGTTTACTTTATAGATCAATAAACATGGGTTTACACAATATGCAATAAGATGTACTAAACCCTACTTTAAGTTATCTCTAAATTTTTCCATTTTTGGCTTAGTGAATCCTTGCAAATCTTGAAGGTCTGTGACCTTCCTTTGTCAGTTAATCTTGACCCTTGATCTTGCACTCTTCAAGCTGCTTTTATAAACTTTTCAATCTATGTGATTAGATCATTTGTTGATTGATATTCTTCAAAATCTTTAACTTGTCTGCATTCTGTACTTGAGGTTCATATTGAGATCTCCAGTTAATGTATATAGAACTGACATCTCGATAAGTATAATGGCTTATCAAGATCTCTGAGTTCTTTATAAGTGTTTTGACTTGTCGAGGTCTCTGAGTTCTCTATAAGTGAATTTGGCTTGTCGAGGTCTCTGAGTTCTCTAGAAGTGTCTTGTCGAGATCTCTGAGTTCTCTATAAGTGAACTTGGCTTGTCAAGGTCTCCAAATCTCTGCATGTAGAAATGACTTGTCGATATCTCTGAGATCTCTATTTGCATTTTGACTTGTCGATATTTTTGAGATCTCTAATGAGAAATTGGCTTGTCGATACTTCCAATCTTCATATCTTCATTTTGACTTGTCGATATCTCTAAGTTCTCTATATGCAGAAATGACTTGTCGATATATCCAATCTTCATGTCTTCATTTGACTTGTCGATATCTCTGAGACTTCTCGATAAATCATTCTGGAGTTCTCGAATGACTTCTCTATATGACTTGATATGTGACTTGTAGATATCTTGACTTAGAACATTTTTCCTAAAATAGATTTATTTAACTCCAAACTTCTTCACCTTTTCTCTGAGGCATGATCTTGTTGATCTTCTTCCAGAGTTTATTCTTAGGCTTGAGACTGTTAACAGAAAAATACTCTAGTATAATCTTTTATATTTTTATAGACTCAAGTAATACAATACAAAATATAGATTTAGACTTTTATACAACTAAATCTTAGGGCTGTCAGTTTGACTTAGTCTTGTTATAGTACACATAACTTGCATAACAATTTCCCCCAATTTGTGAGAAGATTGCTTATCACAAATTCATGCCTGGTAACAAGACTAACCCCAAGTTACAACAATAAAAGATTACATAAAATTGATAGATTCACAAATACAACTTTGGTACACTGAGTAAGTATATTCATTACATGAAATTTTCATAGCCTGATTCCTTTCTAATGAGGTCCTTAAGATTTACAAGTAATTGCAGTTCCTCTATGATTTCAGTCCCTCTTAGAGCTTCCACAAGATTGAGCCAATCAGCCAATGAATAACCATTTAAGTAACCAACTCCGAATCTTGAAAATCTGCCAACTTTTATGTTCAAAAATGTCCATTCTTAGAAATTCTGCTCATCCCCTTTGCTTTGAGTTCATTTGATCATTGTGCAAATAATGAAATTTTTCTTCATATTTCCTATCCCTTTCATCCTTTTTAACCTTTGATTTTCTCTTCTTTCATCTCTTACTTTCAGCCATACACACAACACAACCCTTCATCCTCTTGTACTAGTGTCCTTATCCTTCATCAAGCTAATCACCCTCTTGATTTCTGTGGTTGAAAGTGTATCCATTAAGTCCCTGCCAAGTAAAGTGTAGGAGCCATCTTGATAATAAATTCTGACTTCTCTCAATGATAAAACCCAAACTTTGACCATTTCTTCAGCTAAATGTTGAAAGTAGTCATCATCTGTGATGCACCAGTTTAATGTTAGAAAATCATTTTGATCAAAGCAATTCCAGATAGCCCTTTCTTCAACTTGCAGCTTCTTTGGTTTTCTCCCAACATTTTTGAAATTAATTTTAATAGGTGGCTCAAATGAAGGTAGGTTTGAGATTTTCTTTAGAGGGGTTTGGCTAGAGGTGATTGGTATCTTAAGTAGAGTGTTTGCAGTTTGTTTATACAGAAGTTTAGGCTTAGTGTACAAGGGTAGTTGAGTGTTTGAGCTTGTAGGTTTAGTGGTTTGAGAGATTTGGATTTGGATTGGTAGGACATTCTTCTTTTGTTAGGTCACACAATACTGTAGAAGGGGGTTGAATACAGTGTTTATACAATCAAATTGATTTAACACAAGTATGTAACAAAGATCAATTTGTAGTGATCTTGTAGATATCTTGACTTAAAACATTTTTCTTAAAACAGATTTATTCAACTCCAAACTTCTTCACCTTTTCTCTGAGGTAGGATCTTGTTGATCTTCTTCCAGAGTTTATTCTTAGGCTTAAAATTGTTCACATAAAAATACTCCAATCTAATCTTTAACATTTTTACATATTCAAGTAATACAATACAAAATACAGATTTAGACTATCGTACAACTAAATCTTAGGGTTGTCAGTTTGACTTAGTCTTGTTATAGTACATGCATGTCTTGTACAACACATTACCACAAATATAATTCGAAGTTGGAAGGACAAGTTATTAGCTAACTGAAACCAAGAATTCATGTGATTATCTTTGTTATCGGATACAGTCACTGAACTTCTTACATGATATTTTATACGGCTAACGTAAATGTTATTCCATTAAAAATACAATATAATTTAATTTGAAGTGCACACCTGATGAATGTAGAGTTGAACGATTTACACGATATCATGCTTAGTTTTATCAAATGGTATGATGAAATTCAAACTTGGTGGAGGATTTTGTTTCTTCAAAAGTTTTTATTTTTAGCCATAAATTTATACAATATTTTTGATCTTAGATTTTTAAATGGGTTTATAAATATGGAATATCACGAGTTAAGAAATAAGGCCCGTGACTTGCATGACTGTGATTCCCCCAAATCCAGGGTTAGGGATTTAGGTAGTCACGCTGTTTTGAATCATGTTTCAATACTTATTTTGAACAATAATATAAACCCACACATCTACGACCTCACACTTACTATCATATACAATCACATATTATTTTCTTGAAATTGAAATCAATATATTACTAGAGCTGTAAATCCACCGAATAATAGTTATTACCATCCTAAAAGCAAGTTATGTCATGGGTATAACCTCTATTTAAGATTAGACTGGCGGCCAAATAAACATTTGTTCTTAAGTACCTTACACAAATCATACTTATACAATAGTTGAACTATGAACAGTTGTAAACTGAACCAGCTCATTATTCTTACTTGAGGTAATGCAGCAAACAGTCTACGAAAAACCTGTTCGTTTCCCACGCGTTTCCTGGCAATCAGCTTGCAGATTGACATCTTGGTTATTTTTTGTGTTATGACATTTTTAAAGAAACAAGTGTGAGCTATATTGCCCAGCCACAATAATTTACAGTATAAAATACTGTTAAATAAATTATATTATTTTGTATAATGATATATACTCAAAGATAGTATTCTTAGTGATACACACCTTTTTCAAAACAACATCTTTTATTAACACAATATTTCTACGAATAATTTTAATGAACCCAACACCTAGGCTTGATTTACAGTATTGCATAACAATTCCAATTGGAAAATTATATGGACATTCACTGGAGCCCCTACTATATGGTGATCAGTCGTATAACAGAATATTGTTATTATTTTCTATTAGTAGAGGGACGACTTCCTTACTCCCGGTTGCCACCCGGGCCGCATCCGGGCATTCTATGTTTCCCCTTTCTCCCAGATATATTTTGTATACTTCGCATGTTCATCTTTATTTGTGGTACCTTCTCGTGCGGTAATAATTATTAGCCTCCCCAGTACACAAAGTACTAGAGTCTACCCCTCCTTGTCCTTTGAAGTGTCTTATCATATATCTGCAACTTATTTTATTCCCCAAACATAATGCTTGTTGATAGGTACATATCGATATATATATATATGTATGTATATACACACACACACTATGCCATAGATTGGATTCTGTAACCCCAAAAAACTGTTACTAAAGGCCAAAAACCGTTGCTACAGGCCAAAAAATGTTATTACAACGCTTTTTTGGGGTTGCAATTTTAGCCGTTGGAAAAACACTTTTTTACAACCCCGGCACACCCTATTGCAACCCCTGATTATCTGTTATAAAAACATTCTATTGTAACACCAATCGGGTTGCAATAGGACTTGACCAGTGTTGCAATAAGGTTTCGGCTTTCAGTATAATATTGGGGGGCCCGTATGTGGGCCCCACATGTGGGGTATTGATGCAACCCTTTTGTAACATTTTTTAATGTTTTTTCTAATGTTTTTTAATGTGTTTTGCAACACATTTAGACTAATTATTAGAAACACTATGAAAGACCTATTGCAACACTTTTACAAAAAAAATTACAAGGAACTATTTGTAAATATGCATGCCCATAAATAAGACCATAGTTTTAAAACCAACACAATCAACATTGTCTACCAACCATAACATCAGTTATCCCAAATAAACACCACTACCTTCACCATCACCATACTACCATCCCCATACCATCAATTATCTACCGACCATAAAATAAAAGCGAAAGTCTTAATAAGATAAAGTTACACACTTCAAAATCTAAACATCGTAGTACTGAGAAAAATAAAGTAGAATGATAATGCTGCTAGAACGCTTCTGACTAAGTAGAATAACCTCTGGTAATAGGAGTGACCATGGTAACAAGAGTGCCATCATCGTGGTCACTTGAATTTGTGGCGCATAGCTCTGCCATATAAACATTGAGGCCAGGGTTTGCTTCACCTAGTTTTCTCAGCGCCCAATTAAAGTTCTCCTGCATCTTGTTCATCTTTGCGTCAACTTCTTCTTTTTGCTGCTTCATCTTTTCTTCCATTTCCGCAACAACTTCTTCCCTAATCTTTTCTGTCAAGTCACTGAATTGCGACTTCGGCAGGCTAGAACCTTTGACAGGCTTGACAGTTCTCCCTACAAGCCAAGAAGGACCATGTCCTTTTACATCCAACAAAAGCTCATCCACACCATCAGTTGGTCCTGATAAATCACTTCCCAAGATATTTTCAATTTTTTCCTACTAAATACAGCCAGATCAAGTCAATCTAAATATTTGTAATTCACAATGAAGACTAGCAAGTGATGAACAAAATTAAGAATACTTAGAATTATGAAGTTAGTTACTCTTCCATCAGTTTTATACTTGCAACCGGGTTTTCTCTTTCGAGTTTTAACAAAAACTGCTGCGTCTGAATCCTTGACCTAAATGCAAATTTAAATCCACTAAAATTAGTCAAACAAATATTGACGTTTTAGGAAATAAATGAAATAAAAAACCTTTATCTAAAATCTTTATCCACATGCAAGTACTATTCCTCATAGTATGATTACATATTTCATTATCATATAAGAATATAAAATTGTAGACTAATATTACAACACCATCTCGTTCATTACATAATGATCCAATATATGCCATTAAATCAAATAGAAAAATAGAACTCTAGAGATTAAAACAAGTTATTCACTGCACAAGTCCTAGAACTTTAATATTGGCATCATATATCTCTTGTCATAATAGTAAAGAAGGCAAGTAAAAATAATTCAAATTTTCCTTTCAGAATTAGTAATTAATAAAAAAATCAAACTAGCAGTATGTGTGTCCACATCTGTATCCGATTGTTAGCACTTTTCTGGGCCTTGGTCTACATAAAACATGATAAAAATATTTCATTGTAACTAAATACACAAAATAGACGATAATGGGCTATAGAAAGGTATACCTGAATTTCTTGATCTCCCTAATACAGCAACAACAGTTTGAATTCCTCGAGTGGAATTTCAGCAGGCCTGCTTGCTAACCTCTCCTCATCGGTGTCATATGCAGTAAAATATTTCGTCTTGGTACGACTCTTGTACCCCTTCCAATCAGTATTAATTGACTTCAACACCCAGGCTTCCAACTCATCAGGAAATATGTATCGTTGCTTACATACAAATCAAAAATTAATTATTTAAATTTCTATTCAGAAGCAAGGAAATTGAGAAAAATCAATTATATACAAATTTCCTACTATGACCAATATTTTACACTAGCAAATTCCTACTATGACCGATATTTTAATATAAGCAAGGAAATTGAAAAAAATGCAGTTTAGAATACCTTGACATAATTCAACAAAGTGGTCTTTAAATTTTCAGGAACATCTTTCCAAGATTTATAGGTAAGTGGCATACACTTCTTCAATGTCCCAAGAAATTGACCAAATTCAGACACAACTTTGTAATTGTCGGATATAGGTTGAAATTCCTTGTTCATGTCCCGGAAAATTCTTTTGTCAAAGGACCTTGTATGAACTTTATTCATAATTGTTGGCCCTCTTTTCTTTTTAGGAACTTCAACTGTAATTGTCAAGTATACGTATGATGAAAGATAGACAATTAACATCAAATCATTTCATGCATAATTCAAGTACACACAAGAAAGAACGATAATTGTGAAACTAAAGATGCTAACCTTGTTCGGATTCTTCTCCAAGATCAGGAAATTCATCTTTTGCATCAACTCGCTCATTTGCGGTTCCACTTTCACAATTTCTGCATTTTTCTCAGCATTTTGTTACTCTTGACGCTTTCGCATAGCTACGTAAGCCGCCATTGTTCCTACTCCCTCAATTTGTGGCAACTGGATTTGTGCAGCAGGCTCCACCAGAACTGAAGCATGTGGTGCCTCGGTTGATGCATCTTTCTGTGGGGAACTTTTACCATTCAACTGTAAATGGGTTGTTGGTCTACCACCAGGAGGCTTCCTATTCAGCTCTTTTTTACTTCTCTGTAGTGTAGAAAACAATAATGTAATAAAATTAAATTTGCAGGCATAATTAATATTTAATTAAAATGAACCAGTACTAGACATGACACACCTTTCTTTTTTCTCTCCATTATCAACTTCTTTACTTTCCTCTGCTCCAGGATCTCCGGGATCATATTCAGATCCTTCCTCTTGAAACGTCTTTTCCTGACGTCTCAGCTCTAACATCTACCACTAGTTTATGCAAGCCTAGCTGCTTCAACCTCAAATTATTGTTCGTGATATTAATAGCTCTCTCTTTTTCATACTCTGTAAGGGGGGTGGTAGAGGTAGGTCTTGCAAATAAAACATGATTCAAATTTTAGAATTGCATGACAATATACTCTATTTTAGTAAAAACTAAACATAATGAAGTCTTACTTCAATTTTATTTCCCCCCCATATTTTCATATCCATTCGGTGGATTTTTTAAATCCAATTTCCTCTTCACACTAGCAATTTTCACAGTTGCCACATGAACCTCTTGACCATTATGTGCTGATTTTGGATGACTGTTAACCTCTTGATTATTCAACTGTGTTGACTTCTTGGGGATGTTCACTTGCAACTGATTCAGCCGTGTAGACCTCCGAAGACTGTTGACACCTTATGGTTTGTTAAGCCGTGCTGACTTTCGAGGACTGTTGCGTACATCAGCTTATTTTTTTTATTGATGTTGGAGTTGGTGAATGGTCACAAACATCCATTTCACTGCATTTTTAACTGTAATAAAATAGTCATCAAAACTAAAAGTAAGTGATATCTAGGGTGGATTCGAGCATTGAAAATTGAGCAAATTCATATAACAATACCTGCAAATAGATTTGTCCTAGGTTGCATCACCACATGTGGTTGCATCTGTTTCAAAGGCCGGATCTTATGATCGACCACATTGTCAACATAAAGATCCAGGTAGCCCAGATTTTCTAATCCTTTACCATATTCATTAAGGTCTGCATCATTGCTACATAATTTCCACCCTTCTTTGTTTGTATATATTCCTCTGATTTATGAGTATCCAAGGTCATCCTTAACATACTCCATTAGTTCCGTGTAAGACCACCTATTACACTCAACATACTTAAAAATAGCCAGGTGCCCTCCAATATAGCTATTATTCTGAAATTGACCCTTGTGGTAAATCCTGACATGGAATGAATCATCTTCTATCCTGAAAAAAATCATAGAAAATAGTAGATTAGGCAAGTCCAGTGATATTAATATTCTTCCACTTATAAGAGTACAAACGCTTATAACAAAAAAGCCATTTGTAAACCAAAATTAAAATTCAACTAAAATTGCCACTTTTTAACGCTTATAACAAAAAACCCATTTTTAACTAAAATGCAACTTAAACAACCACTAATTAACTAATGGAAAAATGCAACTTAAACATGCACTTATAAGAAAACAACCATTTAAAATAAAAACACCAAAGCATAAGTACTATGATTACAATTTAAGCATAAAAAGAAGGTTCAAAGATCAAATTATGATGTTACAAAGAAATAAGCTAAATACTAGCATAATAGTTAAATATTCTAGATTCTAATTCTAAGAAACATTTTCTTCCTCTTCGGTATCAGGGATCTCTATTATTGGGGCATCATCTCTGCACCAATGAACATCACTAACTTCAACGCCCACATGACTAGAGTAAGTATCGTTGATAACTGGATCGTTTAATCCAACTTCATTTGCATCTGGGCTTTCAACCTTAGACCAGTCTCTTGGAAGTTTCTTGATAACATTGTGGTATAATTTATCAACATGATCTTGTAAGTAGTAGACTTGATGTATTTGTGATGCCAAAACATATGAATCAGATTGTTTGGCATAATTTACTAAAATTAACACGAATAAGGCCGTACAAGTCTGTCTCTTCTTGGTACCAACAACATTTAAACTAAACCACTGAAATTTCTCCCCAATAATCAATTTTTAGTATTTCTTCAATTCTTCCATAGTAATTGACTTCACTAACCAGCGGATTCTCATCTTCCGAACTCACAAAGCTGGTTATCAAGGCACTTAGGAATACACCACTATTTTGTGTTATACACCTATCATCTCTAAACTTAGTATGAAATCTGTATCCATTAATGGCATATCCACTAAATTTTTTAGCTACTCGATTAGGGCCCATTGAAAGAACTAATTCTGGTGAAACAACTTCCTTTTTTCCAACTTGTTCTTGCAGCCACTTATAAAAATCATCAGTATGAACTCTCTCCCTTTTAAATCTTTTAGGTATAGCTTGGATTTCAATTAAAGCTCGATGTTCCCTACAATAAAGACCTAGTTAATAAAATCAAAACGGAAAGATCTTAATTCTTTAATACTAACTGGAAAAAAATAGAATTTAAAAAACTTACTCAAGTAAGCTTTCTACTTCCTTGTTAGCACATTTGAAAAGAACATAGTGATGACATTCTATCCATTGCGAATCTTTTAGAGTAATGGTTTTTCCATCTTTATTCCTTCTTGAACCAATTGGATATTCCACATTTTGTGGACATATTTCAGATTTAGCAGAATACTTGCCTATTTTCCCAGCTCCATCATTATTTAAGAAATTTGAACAGAAAATTATGCATTCTTCTGCGAGATAACCTTCAACAATGGAAGCCTCTGGTCTACTCCTGTTCCGCAGATATGTTTTTAACTTACCTAGATATCGCTCAATGGACCACATGCACCGGAGATGCGCTGGTCCATCATACTCAATTTCTTTGCATAAATGTACGGGTAGGTGTACCATTATGTCGAAGAAAGCTTATATAAATATCATCTCAAAAGTACACATGATTTCTATAATTTCCTGTTGCGGTCTCTTTATGTCATCCAAATCGATAACTTTGGCCCAAAGGCCTCTTAAAAATGCACTTAATCTTATCATAGGCAACACAACCTCAAGTTTCAGTGTTCTCTTTACATCAAATTACAATAAGTAGTGAAGAATGAAATGTGCGTCATGGATTTTATACCCCTATCCTTCGTGTATGTACATACCATCTAATATTAGATGCAGAATCATACAGAAATTTAGCATTCTCCAATACTGCACAAAAAGTTTCTTTTTCCTTATTTGTCATATCAAATATAGTAGCCCTTATCTCGTACGATTTCCCATCACTTGTTAAAACTGGATGTAGGTCCTTCCTGATGCCCATTTCTTGAAGATCAAATTGAGCATTTAAATGGTCTTTCGATTTTCCACCCATATTTAGCAAAGTACCAAGTATGCTATCACATAGGCTTTTTTCTATGTGCATAACATCAAGGTTATGTTGATGCAAGTTTCGACTCCAATATGGTAAATGAAAAAATTGATTTTTTTAAAAGGAGAATCAGTTTTCCCCCTTTCTTCTTCTTGCCTTTTGTCTTGCTTTTAGCACCCCCAAAGTGGTTCTGAAAACCAGTTAATAATTCTTCAACCTCTTGCCCCGATAAAATTGGCAGACTCATTCCCATTTTAATTTCACCATTGAACCTCTTTTTATTAAACCTCCACTTGTGGTTCGGCTCTAAAAATTTCCTATGGTTCATGTAGCACACTTTCTTACTTTGTTTTAAGTACGAAGAAGAAGTCTCGTAGTGGCATACCTGATAGCCCAAATAGCCCTTTGTGCTCCAACCGGATAGCATTGCGTACCCCGAAAAATCGCTAATGCTCCATAAAATACTTGCACGTAGATTAAAATTTTCTTCAGCTAAAGCATCGTAAGTTTCTATGCCTTTATCCCATAAATCTTTCAACTCAGCGATAAGGGGCTGCATAAAAACATCAATACTGTTTTTTAGAGATTCTGGACCGGAGATAATCGTTGAGAGTATCAAGTTTTCCGGCTTCATGCATAACCAAGGTAGGAGATTGTAATTTACTAACACAACCAGCCACGTACTATGAGTTGTACTCATTATACGATATGGACTGAACCCATCAAATGCTAGACCTAATCTGACATTTCTACTGTCTTCCGTAAAATGAGGGAATTTGGCATCCATCGTCTTCCAGGCCTCGACATCTGCCGGATGCCTAAGTTTGCCATCTTTTTTCCGTCGCGACGAATGCCAAGTCATAAGTTCTGCATATTTCTTGCATATAAACAGCCTTTGGAGCCTCGGCTTAAGTGGAAAATAACGCATTACTTTTGCCGGAACTTTATGCATCAACTGCTCCAGAATACCGTCACTTGTATCTTTATTTTCCATTACAGTCCACCTAGAGGCATTGCAAGCTTTGTAGACTTCTTCCTTCTCATTTTCTCCCCAAAACAACATGCAATTGTTGGGACACGCATATATTTTTTGGTAATCTAGGCTTAAGTCTTTAATGACATTCTTCGCGGCCTTAAATGAAAGAGGGATGTGTGCTTCTGGAAAGGCCTCTTTAATTAGCTATAATAAATCAGTAAATGCAGACTTGGTAATCCCGTGTACATATTTCAAGGAATAAAGCCTAATGTTAAAACCTAGTCATGAGAATATTGCGCAACCTTGATACAGAGGCTGCTTTCCATCTTCAATAAGGCGATAAAAATGTCTAGCTGTTTCATTTGGTTTAGCAGAACCCCTGCCCTCGTCTTGACAGTTGTGCGTACGGTGCAACATTTCACCTAAATTATCTCCGAAATATACGCCTCATCAAACTCCATATTTACATTTTTTGTTTTGGAAATTTCACAAATCCAGTTCACTAACAATGGAGATGGACCACTATAGACGAGATGATCAAAAATCACATCCTCATGATGCCACCTGTGATTATCATAGTTTATGCAGGGGCATGTGATTTCATCACCTACAGAGTATCTAGAAAATGCATTCCGCAAAAAAGGCCTTATCCTTCTTATATATATTCGCTGAACTTTGGAAGTTCATTCATTCCTTCCACCACTTTATTTTTTCCACGAGAATAAGAAATTAAAAGATAACTAAGTCGACGAAAGCAAAAAATTCTACAATGGCCTAACATAGTTTAAATCGATAAGAAGTAACCTAAATCGATATAACTAAATCGATATAATCGATATAATCGATATAATCGAAATACTGTTACATGAATCTTTAACAGTATATAACTAAACACAATATTATACAGATACATGATATGAATACTATTTACATGTTCATATTTAACAGATTATTGTACGCAAACATTAAAATTTAAAACACGGTATTAACTTTACACACAAACATGGCGAGAGATAGAGGGGAGAGAGGGAGAGATATGGAGAGATATGGAGAGAGGGAGAGAGAGAGGGGGGGAGGGAGAGAGAGAGAGAGAGAGAGAGAGAGAGAGAGTAAAGAGAGTAAAGAAGATGATCGTGCATACTTCAATACACATAACATACACACAAACATACTTGAATACAAACACTTATGCTTCAATAAACATAATTCGAAACCCTAATTTGAAATAAAAATACAAGCTCAATTTATGAATAATACCTGATGAAATAAGAAAGCAGTAGTTCAAATCGATCGAAACTCCCAAAACTTGACCTACTTCAACTCCAATTGTAGAATCCCCAAACTGGAACCCCCAATCAAAACCCTAGTAATCAGTAATCAAACCCTGACAAAGCCCAAATCGACGCCGAAATTTTGAAGCCCGAGATGAACACCTTGAAAACCCGAATTCTTGAGAGAGTGTGTGAGATTGTGAGAGTGATTGTAAGTGAGAGTGTGTGAGTTTCTATTTTGATGAGTGAGTGTGTGTGAAATTGTGTCTGAAAACCGCTCGTTAGTTAAAATTTCAACCCCCGCTTCTCTAAAATTCTAACTCTCCCTCCCACCAACTGTTGACCCAATTTTGTTCTGAAAAAAACAGCCTAGCCCAACTTGTTTTTTGCTCAAATTTAAATTATTAATTTCTCTTTTTTTAATAAATATTATTTCAAATATTTAATTATGAGAAATAAATAAATTACATAAAAACAATATACAAATATTTTAAAATGATATATAATATGTAATGATTTGTTGAGTTTTATAAATTAATATAATATTATAAATCACGTAACTAATATTATTAACTTCTAAAAATAAATGAAATAAATATTTCAATTATTATATCATTTCTATGTAAATAATTATTAATTAGTTAAATTAAAAAAATTCATCTTTAATTATATATGCCATTTTGGTAACACATTTTGACTATACCGCAACATCAAAAAAGAGGGGTTGCGATAGACATTGATTTGGAAGGCTACTATTACACTTTTCTTTGCAATCCGAGTGTGAAGAGTTGTAACATGAAATCTATGGCGTAGTGATATATATATATATATATATACACACACACACACTTCCGAGAAGTGTTGCATGAAATATTATAATAATGTGAGTTGACTGTTATCAACAGATAAATATTTAAGAGGGAGTTTTCTTTGACATTATCGTTAAAATATTTAAAATAAGTTAAAATAATACTTTCGGAATATTTGAAAGTACTTTAATGATTTTCTGAAAGTCAAAAATATTTTAAAATAAGGTTTATGATTTTTAAATCATATAAAAGCTTTAACGAATATTTAATAATTAAATAGTAATTATTAAATAATTAATTCTTGAATAATTTTAGATGATATGTAAATTATTTTTTTAAGTTATTTAGTTTTTAGGATAATTTTATTTATAAGATGATATGTTTGGTAAATCATAACATATAACTTATAATTCATTAAAAAAATTAAATTTTAATATAATTTAATACATTATAAAAAAATTAAAATGATAAAATATAAAAAAGTATTAAAATGTATAGAAAAAATGATAAAAATATCTCTTTTTAGAGATACTTTTATCCAAAATACCCATTATACGTCACTTCCCATGGAGTATCAGGGTAATACTCCTTTGTCAGTATCATGACTGATACTCCTTTGTTAGTGAAGTATTAGCCCTGATACTCATTTCCCAGTGGAGTATCAAGCCTGATATTACACCGTCAATGGAGCAATATATATTTTTTTGAAAAATTAAATATTTATTCAGTGTTATATTATTTACACATGTACCCTATTTTATAATTTTTAATATTTTATGATTTAAAAATTCCGCATCTGAGATTTAGAAATATTTAAAAAATGAATAAAAGTAAAATTGATTTAGGATTTAGGGCGCCGTAGCCTAAACCTTAATTAATGTATGGACCTTAATTTAATAATTTTAAAATATTAGATGGTAATGCACTCATAAGGGAGTATCTGACATGTTACTCCACTAACAATTGAGTATCTTGGCTGATACTCCACTAACAGAGTATTAAGCATGATACTATACTGACAAAGGAGTATCAGGATACTACACTGAATAAGGAGTATCTGGGCCGATACTCCACTAACAGAGTATCAGGCATGATATTCCACTGGAAAAAGGAGTATCATATTGATACTCATATGCCAATGAAGTATCAAATTGTTACTCCGCTGAAAATGGAGTATCTGTTGGGTATTTTGGGCCGCTTAAAATTCTGGGGGGTATTTTCAGCAATGGTTATTTAAATATGGTTATTTAGGGCTTTCACCCTATAAAAAATTGACAAAAATACCTCTTTTTGAATGTCCCTTTTCCCAAAATACCCATTCTGGAATAAGGTGCCCTAGATACCCAGCAGGAACTCCACTCAATGGAGTGTCAGAATGATACGCCACTTCCAGTGGAGTATCAGGGTGATACTCCTTTGTTAGCGGAGTATCATGGCCGATACTCATCTGTCAATGGAGTACTAGTCCTGATACTACTTTCTCAATGGAGTATCATGCCTGATACTCCACCGTTATTGGAGTATTATGCATTTTTTTAAAAAATCAAATATTTATTCAATATTTTATTATTAAAACATGTACCCTATTTTATACTCCCTCCGTCCCTCTCAATTCTTTACAATGGGGGACGGGGGCTCGACACGCATTTTAATGCTCTTAATAAATGTAGTTGCATAATTTTTTTTTAATTTTTTTTTCTTCTAAATAAAAATATAATGTTCAAACTTTTATACAAAAAAAGAAAATTTAAAAAAATTACGGAAGTATCTTTACAGTTGCCTTAAAATGCGTGTCAAACATGTGAAAAAAAACTGTAAATAAATGAGGGGGACAGAGGTAGTAATATTCAATATGTTATGATTTAACAATTCTGTATCTAGGGTTTAGGAATATTAAAAAAATGAATAAAAGTTAAATTGATTTAGGGTTTAGGGCACCGTATCCTAAACCTTAATTGAAGTGTAGACCTTAATTTAATAATTTTAAAATTTTAGATGATAATCCGCTAACAAAGGAGTGTCTCACATGTTACTCCACTGACAAATGAGTATTTTGGTCGATACTCCACTAACAAAGGAGTATCGGGCATGATACTCTACTAGAAAAGGAGTATCATCCCGATACTCCCATGTCGGTGAAGTATCAAACTGTTACTCCACTGAAAATGGGGTGTCAGGTGGGTATTTTGGGTAGTTTAAAATTCTGGTGGGTATTTTTGGCGATGGTTATTTAAATATGGTTATTTAAGGCTTTCACCCTTAACTAATATACGTTTGGGCTCTCCCTTGTGTTGGAACGAGGTCGGCGAGCATAAGATATTAGGACCTAAGCTGGTTCAGCAAACATGAGAAATGGTGGAGCTCGTCCGGAAAAGACTGGTAGCAGCTCAGGATAGACAGAAGAAGTACGCCGATCAAACCTGGAAAGATAGAGAGTATGAAGTGGGAAATCAGTGCTACTGAAAGTGTCTCCATGAAAAGGAGTAATGAGGTTTTGGAAAAAAGGAAAGCTGAGCCCCAGACTCATTGGGCCATTTAAAATTTCAAGGAGGATTGGACCCCTAGCCTACGAGCTCGACTTACATCCAAACTTACAACAAGTGCACAACGTGTTCCATGTATCAATGCTGAGGAAATATAATGACGATGTGCGACATGTGATAGAATATGAACAGGTCGACCTACAACCAAACTTGACCTAAAAAGAACAACCCGTAAAGATAATGGATCAAAAGAAACAAGTTTTGAGGAACAAGACTGTCAATCTGGTCAGAGTCTAGTGGAGAAACCAAAATATTGAAGAATCAACCTTGGAGTTGGAAGACGCGATGAAAGAAAAATATCTCCACCTGTTTTTAAATTGATTCCAGGACGAAATCCTTTAAGGGGAAAGACCGTAATAACCCGAAATTTTGGGACTTTATAAAATGATGAATGAATAGTAATCCTGACGATCAAAGAAAAACTTTTCCAGCCACATTATTTAAGGGTATTTAAATTAAATTTCCGAGTTGATATTATGAATATACGTACCAAATTAGTGTATGTAAAAGTCATTAGTTCTCGAATAAAACCAATATCTCAAAACAACCTTATTTTATGAGTTATCGATAAACATGAGAATTGCATTATAATCAAGGATTTAAATAGCTGAGCCCTAGCTTCATTGGGCCATTTGAAATTGGACCCCAGCCTGCAAGCTCGCCTTACATCCAAACTTACAACAAGTGCACAATGTGTTCCATATGTCAATGCTGATGAAATATAATGTAGATGCGTGACATGTGATAAAATATGAACATGTCGACCTACAACCAGACTTGACCTACATAGAACAACCCGTGAAGATATTGGATCAAAAGGAACAGGACTGTCAAGCTGGTCAGAGTCTGATGGAGAAACCAAAATGTTGAAGAATCAACTTGGGAGTTGGAAGATGTAATGAAAGAAAATATCCCATCTATATTTAAATTGATTGTAGGACGGAATCCCTTTAAGGGGGAAGACTATAATTACCCGATTTTTTGGACTTTGTAAAATGATGAATGAATAGTAATCCTGATGATCAATTTTTTTTTTTACGGCCATAATATATAAGGGTATTTAAATTAAATTTCTGAGTTGATATTATGAATATACGTACCAAATTAGTGCATGTAAAAGTCGTTAGTTCTCGAAGAAAATCAATATTTCAAAACGACCTTATTTTATGAGTTATCGAGAAACACGAGAATTACACTACGATCAAGGATTTAAATCCTATGAGTTAAAACCAAGTTCAAGGATTGTAAAATATAAGGATTCATAATAAAGGATTACCCGCGAATCACTTGCGAGGATTTATCAAGATTAAGAGAAAATGACCATGTAAATACGTAAATGAGTAAATACACGGAACAAACCCATGCAATTCCCCTGCAAAAGCATGCGGACCAATTAGTACAAAAGTAAACAAGATTGGTGATCAAATAATAGCCTTGTTAGGGAGCTTAGTTCTTTTATTTAGGGGAATAGTAAAAGAAAATGAGGGGAATGGTATAAGATCTAGCTTGTAGACTTGGAGAAAGGCCATACTTGTTGAATTTACAAGCTATACGTATCACCTATATCACATAAAGTAACCAAAGACCAAGAGAAGCAACAAAAACATCTCCTCTCTCTCTTGAAGCTCTCATTCGATCCTGGCACCAAAAGAAGAGGAAGAAAAGCAAAGGACACCAAGCTCCACTCATGGATCATGTGACATCCCCAAATCCGGGGTCAGGATTGGGTGTCACTGAACAACTTTAAACAATATAAACCTGTATAATAAAACAAATATACAGATAATCCCTCATTATTTTGGATCGTTTACAGGTTATGGTATGAAATAAGAATCTATCCTTCTCAAATTACAGTAACTAAATACAATGTTATTACCTCTTATTAACTTCCTCGTATTATTTACTCTGACACCTCCAAATTTCTTCAGCTGGGATCTCTCCACTTTTGCTGTCTATTCAGAGCTATTCCCTTTTGTCCTCATGTGATACTGAAAGAAATAAGAGTTCACAAAGCAAGAGTGAGCCAAAAATTCCTAGCAAAATATCATAAATGGTTTCCAGGTATCAGATCAAAGAAATTTCTGGAAACGATTGTCGAATGATTTCAAACATCTTTATTAAAACAGTTGAGTGAACAAAACATCGACCCTCATTGGCATTTCATCATAAATCACATTTTTCTGAAAAAGAACAGTGAACATTTCAATGCTTCATCCCTTTGAATTAAATCTTTGTTATAGTGTGGATATATACCCAACTGCATAGATCCAACCAATATATGGGGTACCTAGGCAACTATGGCCTAATAATCAAGGGACCAGCTATCTCTGGCCCTTAGGGTCCAGCTCATTCCTGGCCCTCATCGTAACCATCAAGTCCGTAGAGTATTTTGATTTCAAAACATCCCGATTTCGGGTTCGCAAATAACCCGAACTAATGGGTATTTTCTCAAGAGATCAATTGATAATCAAGGAACAAGATCAAAAAGGCACTGGCATAAATAAGAGTAATTGCATCGAAATATAAAAACATTTAACTATTCTGAATTTAGAATAGGAACGAAGAAATATTTGCAATATTTTACAAGAAAGTGTAGGAATACTTGCCTCAATTGATAACCCTCTGATCTTTAACTATCTGCCATATCACTCAGTCCTGATGTATTTGTATTTCCATTGATAGGCTACTTGACATTTCTTGTCATTCACCATTTTAGGTTTATCTCTATTCTTAATTCACCCGTTTCATGACTATACGTAATCAGGCTTTACTTTTACCATCTCTGTCTGGCTTTGAATGCCTCACACTATGGGTATATATCATAACAGATACCATTCAATTAACTGATAATATATAATTGTCTAGCTTATACGTTTATATTTGTCATCTACCCGCCCGATAATAACAGATAAGAATCACATCTCAATCAGATAACGTTTAAAAGACACATGGACACACAATTTATATAACACGTAAACACATAGGGCATGTATCACATAATCCATGTAGTCACATAATTCATGTAACACACAAGTTGAATCATCAGAAGATAGGTCTCGATAAGTTTAGAATTAAAATCGGGTCAAAAAGAATATTTTATCGATCGATAATTGACTCAAAATGATTCATAAAACAAACGTCCTTTTGATACAGAAGAATTTAGGTTTCGAAAGTATTTTTATTGGAAGCAGAATATTTTTTTGAGTCTAGAGGCGTTCGTTTCGTATTAAACGGACGAACGGTTGATTTATTATGAATAAAATAAGAATAATTAAATTAATAATAATATTAATTGAATTTTAAATACCTTTATATAAATTTTAAAAGCTCAAAATGATTTTTAAATCATTATTTGGCTTAATTATAAATAATTGCATTTTATTTACCTATTTATAGATAAAATTAATTAATTAAATGAATTAATCAATTAATTAAATCCATAAATAATTAATTGAAATAAATTATAAATAATTAAATCAAATATATATATTTTTAAAATAATAATGAAAATAATTTTCTAGAATTAATAAAATTCAATTAATTATTTTAAATAATTAACTAAATTAAATTTTGAATTAAAAAAATTTCTGGAATAAAAGAAATGAATTTTTATTTAAAATAAAACAGAAATTCCGTAAACACTTTCAGGATTTCAGATTTAGGATTTTTCAGATCGAACCCGTGTCAGATAGTTGGGTCAAAACCGGGTAATTGGATCCACCAAGAATAGGCGAAGAGATCGCCGGAAACCATGACAGCATCCAACGACTTCCCGGCCAGCTCCGACGATCACAATCCCCCCCCGTTTTTGCTTCTTTTCTCACCATTTTTAAAGCCAAACCGTTCCATATCAGTTCCACAACATAGAATCAATCACGATAATCATAAAGAACCATCACTACACGATTTCCGGCCATCTGCTCGAATAATCCGACGAGCAGAATCGGAAAATTCCGATTACCCGCAAAACTGAACCAAATTTGACGATATACCTATGAATACGAAGCTCTAATCACGTATAATATACTCATATGATCATAATTAACCAACAATCAGTAATAAGCTCAGAAAATCGATTCAAAATTTTGGAAAAACCTTGAACTTGGTTCATAACTTCTCGGAATCGTTTGATGCATTTAAATATACGAATCGATTGTAAATTACATAAGGAAGCTTTTCCAACTATCCAAATCAATCAATAACCCTTGAATCAAAAAGCCCAAAATTCAATTAAGAACATTCATAGTTATAAACCCTAATTTATTAATTTGATAATCAAACCCAAATTTTTATATGTTATTGAACTCCAAATCGGTTATATAATATACCAAAATGATCAGGACAAAATTATCTACATGATTCTAGCATCAATTCACACAAACAACACCAAGAACAAAAATTTATATTTTAATTAACAAATAATTTGAAAATAAATAAATAAATAAGAAAATCACCTTAATTTTTGCACTAAAATTGTTGATTGATTCAGAAAGTACTTTTCGAGAGTTTCGATTTGATATATAGCACGCCCGAATCGGAGTTCAATAACGCCTTCGTTCGAGGGTTTGATTTTCAAGAACGTAACGAATAATTATGATTTTCTCTATAAATTAATAGTTTTAACTGACTGATTATAATTATACGAATAAATAAAATAACAAATAGGCTATTTATATTTATGGAATATTGGTTCCTATTGGATCATTTTGGATCGATAAATTAGTTACTTAGCCGCTAAATAACTGCAAAATCGATCTGATTTGGTACCCGTATTGGATAATTATCCCAACCGGGCTTCTTATAAAAACTTTATACAAAAATAATGTAATATTATCCCATCTTTTGAGAATACGGGTTTTGTTGCTTTATCGAAATGATTATCGTATCAAAAATTGTACGTCGGGACGCGTACGGGTCAAACCGTAATCCAGATCGAAAAAGTCAAAACACGGAAAATTTCCAGAATTACCAGATTAGGTTAGGAAGGAGTTTTCAGAAGAGTTTCGGGTTGTAAAATCATAAAAATGGTCAAAGTTGGACAATTCCCGGCTTTATAAAACATTTTTGTAATTATTCAGAAAATAATTAATGAATTCATAAATCACTATAAAATCATATAACACTCCAAAAATTACCAGAAAAATACCTTAACTATTTATATTTTATTCTGGACATATCAAAATTCACATACTCATATTTTATCAAATAAAAACATCCAAATATTATTATCAATTATCAGATAATTCACCAAAAATTTACATTATAATCACATAATAATTATTTATTGATAAAGATAATTATACGTTATGTCCCGGATGTTACATTCTTCCCCCTAAAAGGATTCTGTCCTCAGAATCACACTAAAGAATTATACTAATACTTTTCAAGTATCTCACTTTCATTTCCTCAGGTGAACCTTTCAACCTTACAAGTTTTCATAACTTTAACGTACAATATCAATCATTACTCAACAACCTCTCACTAACATCATATTCTATTAGTTACTCATATCTCAACTCAAGCCTTTATTTTATATATAATGGAGCCAAATTTACTTTTCCTGAGTATCCACATATAAACATCCTATGAACTTGCTATACGGGTGGCTATGAAGCCAATTCACTTCCACGTATCCTACCTATTTTACTGTCTCAAAAGGACCAGCATAACGCATATAAATTTCTCTTTTCTTTCTAATTCTAGTAATTTGTGCTTATGAACGTTTCCAGCCGTTACTGGTTGTTGAAGCTCCTTCCCATATGTTTCTTTGTTCAAATAACCTAGTTTGTAATCGCTTACAATCGCATTCGAGGCTCTTTAATCGTTCCCGTAATCTTCTTCTTCATCTGCGAATGATATACTGAGTCCATGGCATATTTGATTTCCGACGTTCTCGAAGTTACACTAAAGTTAAGAATTAACGAGAAAATCTCAACTGGGTACGATTGATGCACAAACGTATCATCATACCTTATTTCCCTTGAATCGCAACCGAGTAGAGAAATTTACTAACATGGAGGTATCACCCTCATATTCTAATGCAAATTATCATTTATTTTGGTTCCAAGGAGTTTTCATACGAAACTAACTGCCATGCTCTTCCTTGATGTCTAGTCACATATAACGTTTATTCTTTTCGTTATGTCATATTATCAGAAAGTCTTCTTTGATGTTAATGTGTTGCATCATATTCTTGAAATAACTTGAATCCCTTGAGTTAACAATATTTAGCCAAATTCCTCTCTTTTAGTTCTGCCTTACTTAATATTCGTTCATCTAGGAGTGGTATATACTATTCTGGTTTGATATAATTCACCGTATTCCAAATATTTCTGGAAAATCTTCAGTCAAATAGTGTTGATCATTTACCCTCAATTCTTGGATCTGATGACGTATCACCATTTCCTCAAGCCGCAACTAACCCACTTATTGGACAAGTTGTTCGTTGATAAAAGAGAATGACTAGGTTTGGAATAACCTATCAATAATGATTCATTTGACATTTTTCCCCATTTTCTCTTCATGTCTGGTCACTAGGTATTTCTTTTAGCCTTCGATACTTAATTGTATTCCTGGGATGCATTTCATATCCCAATTTACAAATATTTCATCAAATTCTTCACTTTACTTCTATCCAAAAAGATTAATAATATTGATCAATTCCAATCCATACTTGAATCTGATAGCATACCACAATCTCCTTGTAGCAGTATCAACTTATTCCTTAGGTAAAGTATTTGTTAATAAAAGAATGGTTAGGTTTAGTTAACCTATCCTTAATAATTTAAATAACGTTGGCTTTATCTCTGGTTTTCGAGTGATTCTCTATATCGCCCCTTAACGAGCTATACTCATTTTTTAAAAGGTTACAGTAATAGGTTCACCCTCTGATGCTAGCTTTAATTCTTCAATAAATAAGACATTTACTTACATGTCCTCCTATTTCCATTCTCATGCAATGTCAATCCATACCTTCATTTAAATTTCCATACTTAATCGCAGTCTTCAAATGAATTTCCTATCTCCAAATATAGGTGTCTCACTCCATGCCCTACATTAGTTCTGGCATCCTGACGTTCATAACTTTCTTATATCCTGGACAATCCTATAAAATTTCTTTATCATCCTTTTGATTCCACTTTCCTTTCTAACCAAGTTCTCCATTCTTATGACTCATTGTCTCTTCTTAATATAAACAATCCCTTCTTTCTAATTGTACTGATTTGATTATAATTAGATAAGCCTTTCTGTGGCTAATACTAAAATGAAAGCTTTTGATTAATAAATATTTGAATTCTTGTTAACAGAACTATCAAAATACATTGACAGCGATTTCCTTAGCCTTACTCACATAATCACTAATCGCATAACTTTTATTTTAAATAACTTCAACTCTCTTCTGTCACATCTTTGGCTTCTTCGCATTAAAGGTATGTTTCACATTATTAAGGTCTATGCCCGCTATACATCGTCTTTCCTGCATAATCAGGACATCTCCCTCTTTAGTCTACATGGTAACATTGTCAGCTTATATCAAATACTTGTATTCGCAAGTTCTCTAGTATTTTGGAATAATTTTTATTACATCGTCATTCTATATCGGTATACCTTCAAGTCCTTGAATAAAACCTTATTGCAGATGATAACATCTCTTTGATCGTCTAACAACATCCATATTGATGTAGTTATTAATTTCTCCTTCATTCTCTTCCTTCCTTATCTTGGCTCTTATCTCGAACCTTTAGTTCTTGCAAACATTCTTCTCACTCGTATGTGCAAATAACATTTTAATTCTCTTATCTATTGCAAAGGGCATATTTATCCAATTAAAGCCCCGCACACTTGCCGTAACATCGCGCTGATTCTTCTAAACTTCTGATTTCTACTGGTGTCCTTACTTCCTCCAAATTTCTCATTGCTTTGACTTCGGATCTGGAATCACATATGAATTTGACTTAATCTAATTGGAATCAATTTCCATCTAACTGACCATAAGTTGGTAAAATTAACCAATTAACTCTTTTGATTGATCAATCGAACCAAATGATGGCTAGCTAAATGAAATCAGAGACCAATTATATAAATTCAGCTTGGCTACAGCCACTTCTTTCAGGAACTAAGATCGCAATCATTTGGAGTATCAACAAGAATATTAATAACACACGAAAGTATACTTTTGTCTTTAAAGGTAGGGTATTTCTAAAAATTTGGGCAGCATCTCCTCTATATTATGGGCTACTAGTCGGACTCAAGCCGACACTAACACTTAACCAAACAACCAGTCAACCAAATCAATCCACCATCATGAACTCATCATTTCACCATACTTCAGAATATATAATACTAATATCTACATATACTACTAACTAACATAGCATACATCTTTTTATTGAACTAGGGATATAACCATACCTTTCGTTTATTCCTTTAAACTATCTCAGAACTTCATTAATGAATATAAATTATTCTATTATTTCTCAAAAACTTTATTCCAGGATTCTTCTAGTTCATCATTAAGCTCTTTAATTAAAAATTTATATTACTTATACATGTTCATAAATCCGTTCTATAGAAATCTTTTAATCTTATTTTTCCACGGCTCATACTTGCATATGGATATTTTTAAGAACTTATACTGTATCTTTTATCCGATCAAACAAAACCTCTACCCTTGAGAATATGCGCTTCTTTAATTAGTTAACTTGTCTAATTTCTGATAATCAACACATGATCTCAATTCACACTATCGTAATTTATGAAAACTCATTTGGTTCTAAAGTGTTACTTCTTAAAAGATTTCACAATTTGATCACCATTTCTTCATCTTCTTTTATGTCTTTTCATATGGAACCTTCTTCACTGGCCCAGTTATAAGTATTGAATTTACCATAACTAATTTACTTGGGTCAGGAGTCTTAACAGTTCCTTGAAGAACACACTTGAGATTTATCGTACTCGAGATTTCTTCGATTTCGAAATTTCATAAAAACATCTCCCCGTGATTGAAGTATGTTTCACCTTTTTACGTATTAATTGCTTGTCTGGGTCATTGTTGACAATTCTTTCATCTACTTCTATTGTCCCATCAATTGATTGCCTCGTCTGGTGTACGCAACTCCACTTGCTTATTTCTATAGTTAATTTACCTCATACAGTTTGCTAACTACTCTAATTCACGCTCATAATCTTAGACTTGAAACATATCATGCATACAGATTTTCACTTCTGATTTGATGTCATCGTGATAACCACGTTATTGACATAATGATTCTTCTTTGCACAGACATGTCCACCGTTTATTGGCTTGTAATCATCTTTATACTCAACAAGTAATTCCATCCGCTACACGAGGTTATTTTACTTCTTTTAGAACGCTCAAAGATTAGACTTTATACAAGAAGATAATTTGTGAATATGATTCTGATACTAATGAATGATGATTTAGATATGAACAAGACAACCATATTTGTACTCAAGATGGCCAGTCTTTCATACTATATGGCATACAACACATGATTAGGTGGCGTCCCACCAGACTTTTCGTCATTTCGACAAAGTGTCACATCATAACACTGCTTGTCTTAATCAAAAGAATTATTCTGAGAAGATAAATAATTTGAAAGGGATATAATAACTTTTCTTTTCTTCTTGTCTCATATATTTACCACTGAGAGAAGCTCACACGTATCCAACAATCAAGAAGAGTGTACGCAGTCGTAGAAAAGAATGACACCATTGGTCACCATCTACATTTCGCTGATGCATACTTTCAGGGCTCGTTCGAGTAACGGATTCCAGATCCACGTCAGATGATAGATTTAGAATATCTTCTAGAAATGCCATTAACATTTTAACAATCCGAGCATAATTGTCTTCTCGTTAAATTTGTCGTCTTAACTCCTTGCTTCATCCTTTCCATGTAGGTTTCGTATTTTTAACGCCATGCTTCCATGTTTGATATTTTAGTAGTTCGACCATAATCGCGTTCTTTCAGAATTTATAATTATAATTTCTAATTTCTTATATATCGCGTAACGTAACCATTGATTCTACAACACCTCGACTCCGTCGATAGGAATATTACTCTTCTTCAATCGTCTGGAAGATTCCTCCATTTTCTTCAATCATCCTCGGGCTTCTTTTGGGTCAACAAACCTATTTTAAACTTTAATAATTTCATGAATTGGATAAATAACGAATCTGCATATTGATTCGATTGTTGATACTATTCGACAAGGTTTGCACTCTTCTTTCGAAGAAATTTTAAACTTCTTTGTATTAACGGGTCTACTTGGCCCTCTGTACTAACTGTTAGGTCACACAACACTGTAGAAGGGGGGTGAATACAGTGTAGAATACAATCACATCAATTTCGAACACAAGTAACAGTAAACATATATATTTGATATAATAAACTCTATTACAATGGAACCGTTCTCTCTCAGTGATGAACAAATATCACGAGAGCTGCTAGGTTATAATGTATAATCTTCTCGGTAATGATAACACATATAGTGTAAACCTATGTCTATGTTTATATAGTACACAATTACAAGATTACTTCTAATTGATATGGAATATAATTCTGTCTCCTAAAATATATCAATCAGATATCTTACACAATTCTTTCAGTACTCTAACTCTTTCCATGCATATCTTCTTTTTGTATTAGTCTTGATCTTCTTTCCTGTAAATCAGCTTCCTTCCTTAACTGTTAGTCCTCCCGTACTTAAGTTCTGATATCCATCTTCTGATATTATCTTCTGATAATCTAAGTCCTGATATCCTTGAGTTCTGACTTCCAATAAGTACCGATTCCAGTAAGTACTGATTCCAGTAAGTACTGATATTTCCTGTTTGTTAAGATCTGAAAACTAAACATGAAACATATTAGACATGACATCTCAAATATATCTAACAATCTCCCCCAACATGTAAATTATGCAAAATATACAAGTTAATAGATTTGATGATGTTAAAAACATTTAAGTTCAAATGCAATACGAGTTTAGTAAGACTATTAACTACAACTTACAGTCCTTTTAGCTTTACCAACTTCACTGGATCAATCTGAATCCATAATGATTCTTAACAAAATCTCTTACCAGCTTGTCTTCAGCTTTCCTCAGAATTTCAACTAACTGTGCTTTGACTTGCATCAGTTCTTCATCTTTACTATCACCAATATGATAAATGGCTGTTTTGAGAGCTTGAATTGATGTTCTTTCAAGTCCATCACCAAGTCTGATAACTCTAGGATGTGAAGAGTTTTCATTATAACATAAGCATCTTCCTTTCAGAATAACTTCCACCTTAGCAGAATTCTTCAGCATAAGAATTTCTCTTCCATCATCTTCAGTTGGTATATATTGAGAAGTCTTTGTACCAGAGATTTTGAATAGATCTCTTATAGCCTTCAACATGTATTCTGACCATCTTCTTGTAACATCATATTTTACTGCCAGAAGATAGTGAATATGTTGAAGCACTCTGACAGACTTCTTTAGCACATCAGTATCAGCTAGTCTATAAGTTAATCCATCATAGAGAAATAAAATCAATTTCTCCTTTAGATTTTCCTTATCATGAGCATCTATCACGATTTGAGCAGACAACACCTTGTCAAGGTGCTTTTGTTTGATTTGTTCATATGGTTTGTCTGTCAACATGAAAGGGTCTCTTAGAATAACTTCTACTCCTGTTTGTCTTTTCTCTTCATCAGAACCTAATCCAGCTTTATCTCTAGGTTGCTTGGATCTCAATCCAAATGTTGCGAGTTGATTCATCAAGAGATTGGATTTTGGTTCAACTGGAGTAGCTTTCTTCCATAACAGCTTCTTCTTATCAGCAATTGTCATCTTTTCCAAATTAACTTGATTAGAATTTGCTGTTTTTTCTGTAACTTGCTGTTTTTCATTCTGAAAAACTTGAGCAGTGTTAGAGGTTGTTTTAGATTCTTCAATTACCTTTCTTCTTTTCAGAATTTGAACAGTTTCGTCTTCTATCAAATCATCATCATGCAGTGTAGTTTGATAGACTGGAATGGAAGAACTTATCTTTTTCTTAATCTTTAAAGGTTCACTAACCTTTTCTTTTCCTTTTGACTTAGGATCAATCTCAGTTTGTGATCTAGTCTTGGACTTTGAAGTCTCAGAATTTGACTTTCCCTGATCACAATGCCTTTTTCCTTAGGCCTTGGAGGTTTCTTTGTATCAGAAGCTTTAGACTTAAGATTTGTCTTCTCAGCAGCAAATCTAGCTTCTTCCTCCTTGAGAGTTTCCAAATCCATTCATGGATTTTGTTTCAGAAATAATCTTCTTGCTATCTCCTCATCAAGTGTCTGGATTTTAGGATTTTTGTAATAAACAGTAGTCTGCCTCCCCTTTAGCTTCAGAGTTTGTAAAAACTTCTGAGAGTCTTTAGATCCTGATTGAATCAGAATATTAGAACTTGACATCAGACTTTTCTTATCAGAACTTGACTTCAGACTTTTAGCATTCATAGCATCGAAACTTGATTTGTTATGTGTAGAAGATTCTCCTTGAATTTTTCCTTGACCTCTACTCTTATTAGAGTTTCCTTGGTCATCACCTTTATCATGTGTGGTTGATATAGATGGTATCTCAGCATTTAAATTTGGAAAATGAGTTGGAAATTGCCGAGCTTCTGTAGATGGAGCTTCCAGATAAAGAACATTTGGTATATTCAAATTTTGAATATCTATTTCAGAGTTTTCAGTTTGTTCTTTAGCATCATCTGTAGCTTTGACAGGAGAGACAGGAGGGGTTACAAGGGGTTACAACTGTATCAGTAGCAGTGTCTTTGGCTTGAGCTGGAAGGGCTTCAATGATAATCGGTTCTTGTTAGATCAGAGATTCCTGATCCCCTTCCTCAGCTTCTTCAGTATCTTCTGATGGAGCCTTAGCCAAATACCTCATAGCCTTCATTTTCTTCAATCTCCTTGCCAATGAAGGAGTTGCTTTAGCAGCTTCAGAACTTACAGATTTCTTCTTCAAAGTATCAGAACTTTGAGCTGCAGTTTCTTTCTGAGAAGTAACATTCTCAGCTCCAACTATCACAGGTTCTGATGCATGAACCCGTGCTTCAATTGTTTCCTCTAAACATCAAAATTTATTATTGACCATGATTGTAATCAAAACATTCATCAAAGGACAAAGTTCAATTAGATGAAGTAAAGATTAACAAATTACAATTAGAACATGCACAGTCACATAATATGAGAGAAACAGAGACTAAATCTTGCAATTAAAGGAAATTTCATTAATATATCAACCGAGTACATTTCATGAAATTTATCGATTACATGCAAAAATTACAAGATAGTCCTATTCTAAGACTCTTAACATCAACAGCCTTAGACTAAGAAGCTTGACAAAGCTGATGGTGAAGAGAAACGGATGGATGACATTTAATTCTTCTTCCTACTTTCAACAAAGAGAACAACAAGATGAATGATTTTCTCCTGCAGTTTAAGAACACGAAGATGAACTTCTCTTTGGAAAGACAACATATCATTTTTAATGTTGTCTGGAAGTTGAATCCAGATGTCGAATGGAATATTGTTGATAGGATATGAAGACGGAATTCCATTTCTAAAAATGGTCACAATGTCTGTGCCATAGCAGTAAAACCAACTAAAATGTGCCATTATTTGAGAGATATGAAAAGATGTGATTTTACTGATGAATGATCAGTCATTTAAATATCCAATGGAATACCAAGGGACGTGAGGACTGTTTAATGATTAAGAGTAAAAATAATGATGCCTCGTCTCCCTAGACGTGTAATAATAACAGTCAGTAAAAAAGTTAAAGCGGGAGTTAATGGGCACGAGAAATAATTAACAATTATTGTGCACATGTAGTTTGTCAAGACAAACACGTTTACCACTAACCCATAATGATTATGATTGTTTTTATCTTACCCAAATATATTCTGATTTAAATATGACTGTTTTAGATTTTACCACAAATAAGTCAAGTAAAGAATAATGCCACGTAAGCATCAAGGATTCCATCAGGATTTAATATCATAACTTAAACTTATATCAGATTTTAACAGTCATCAGAATATGGCTTCTGAACTCAAAAAGTGAATATCTTTTTCTGTGATTCTTCATACAAATACTGACTTGTTTTCTTCAGAGTTTAATCATCAGAACTTCCATCAGAACTTGTCCTCAGAAATTATGCAAATGACACTAAACTGTTTGTCAAAAACAACTTAATCACCACAGTAATTTTCATAATTCATATGGAGTGAAAGTGTGTGTATTCAGCAACATATCATATAAAGATTAAAGTCTGATAAACTTCAGTACATCTTAGAAATAAGGCATAACTCAAAAAAGTGCTTAAAATCTGTCATCAATCATGAAGTCTACTCAAGAACAAATTTATGCAAAAGTCCACCTCAACTGTTTGTGCTCATTTTATGCATATTTTGAAATTCCTTTTTACAGTGGTTTCTCAGTGTAAGTGAGTCACGACTGCTTATCAGAATTTATGCTGTTGTCAGAGTATTTCTCCAGTAATCAGAGAATTTGAAAAGTCACCAAGAAAATTTATTTGCTTTTCTAATACATATTACTTAATACCAGCAATGCATTGGGTCTTCCCTTTCACATATTTACTCTAGATATCAAAGGAGTACATGACTTTTATTTTCTTTTCTTTTGATAAGTGAGGCTTATCAGCATTTAGTTCATTCTTAAGATTTACTGAAATCATAATCTAACAGATAAGAAGCAAGAATCTAGTTTGTGACTTAGTAATAAGATACACAAAGTAAACTTGACTAAGCTCAAAATCAGAATTTGCTTGTGTTAAAGAGTTTCCACATAAATAACTAATTCAAATATGGGATTTCTAGTATGTTAAAGACTACTAGGTCAACATCTAGTACAGTTATCCTCATTGGATTGAATAGTCACAGAACATTCAAAACACTATCAGAGTTTAAAGATCCACATCAGATAACAATCAGCATTTAATGAATTTCAATTAAAGAACAGATTTTATGAAGATAAGACAGTCTGTAAACACTGATCATAAAGTCTGATACATGAGAACAAAAACTAAGCAGAATTAGAGAAAGAACCTGAAACCATTCCAAGTTCATTTACCAGTCTTGCAAAAGTAGCTTCACATAGTGGTTTTGTGAAGATATCTACTAGTTGTTGATCTGTTGGTACAAAATGCAATTCCACTGTACCTTCCATCACATGTTCCCTTATGAAATGGTACCTAATGCTGATGTGCATTGTCATTGAGTGTTAACTGGATTACCTGTCATAGCAATAGCACTTTGATTATCACAGCAAATAGGGATTTCAGAAAATTCTAACCCATAATCCAGTAACTGATTCTTCATCCAAAGAATCTGTGCACAACAGCTTCCTGCAGCAATATATTCTGCTTCTGCAGTTGATGTGGAAATTGACTTCTGTTTCTTGCTAAATCTAGAAACCAATCCGCCTCCAAGAAATTGGCAGCTTCCACTAGTGCTTTTCCTGTCTATTTTGCATCCTACAAAATCTGCATCTGAGTAACCTATTAGCTTAAAATCTGATTCTCTAGGATACCACAATCCCAGGTCAGCTGTACCCTTAAGGTACTTGAAAATTCTTTTCACAGCTATTAAGTGAGGTTCTTTTGGATCAGCCCGAAATCTTGTACAAAGACATGTAGCATACATGATATCAGGTCTACTTGCAGTTAAATAGAGTAAAGAACCAATCATACCTCTGTAGTTAGTAATATCTACTGATGCTCCGGTATCTTTATCTAACTTGGTGGCAGTGGCCATGGGACTGGATGCAGTGGAACAATCTTGCATTCCAAATTTCTTCAATAAGTTTCTGGTGTACTTGGATTGACAGATAAAAGTACCTTCTTCACTTTGCTTGACTTGAAGGCCCATAAAATAACTAAGTTCTCCCATCATACTCATTTGATATCTTGACTGCATTAACTTTCTAAACCTCTCACAGAGTTTGGCATTAGTAGAACCAAATATGATATCATCAACATATATTTGTACCAAAAGTAAGTCCTTTCCATGGTTGAGGTAGAAAAATGTTTTATCAATTGTACCTCTGTGAAATCCACTTTTCAAAAGGAATTGAGCTAAAGTCTCATACCATGCTCTAGGAGCTTGCTTAAGGCCATAAAGTGCTTTGTCAAGCCTGTAGACATGCTTTGGAAATTTTGAATCTACAAAGCCTGGAGGTTGTTCAACATATACCTCTTCTTCCAATTCTCCATTAAGAAAAACACTTTTCACGTCCATTTGAAAGACTTTAAACTTTTTGTGAACAACATAAGCCAAAAAGATTCTTATGACTTCTAATCTAGCAACTGGTGCAAATGTTTCATCATAATCAATACCCTCATGTTGAGAGTAAACCTTAGAAACCAGCCTTGCTTTATTTCTTATAATTATGCCATCACTGTCAGTTTTATTTCTGAACACCCATTTTGTGCCAACAACTGATCATTTCTTTGGTCTTCGCACTAGGGTCCAGACTTTATTTCTTTCAAATTCATTTAACTCTTCCTGCATTGCTTGCACCCAATCAGCATCTTGAAGAGCTTCTTCCACTTTCTTTGGTTCAGTCTGAGATAGAAAAGAATGATAGAGACATTCATTTGATGTTACAGTTCTAGTTCTGACACCTGCTTCAGGGCCTCCAATAATTAAGTCAGGTGTATGTGATTTGGTCCACTTTCTTGCAGATTGAAGTTGACTTCTAGAACTGGTTCCTCCCCCATGATTCATGTTGTCTCCATCAGCATTTTCTGATGCTCCCCCTGTAGTTATGCTCTCTGAGACTTCAGAATTTGACTTGGATCCTTCAGGATTTGAAGTATCAGAGTTTCCAGAATTATCAGAATTTGGCTCATCAGAACTAGATGAATCAGAACTTGAAGAGCTAGTGACAGGTTCTGATGCTTCTTGAGAGTCTTGAGATGTGGTAGGATTTCCAGCTTGCTCCCCCTGGACAGGTGCATTTTCCTTTGGAGTTGTTACCACAGATTCAATGACATCAGTACTTACAGGATCAGAGTTTAAGTCATTAGAATTTACAGAATCAGAATTTAAGTCTTCATTTTTAAATCTCAGCTGATCGTGATCATTGAAATCTTTAAGTCCAGTAATCTTCTTATCATCAAAAGATAAATTGATAGATTCTAAGACAACCCTTGTTCTTAAATTTTAGACTTTGAAGGCTTTTGTGGAAAGTGGATATCCAACAAAAATTCCTTCATCAGCTTTTAGATCAAATTTTGACAGCTGTCCAGGATGAGTCTTAAGAACAAAACACTTACATCCAAATACATGAAAGTATTTCAGATTTGGTTTCTTTTTCTTCACCAGATCATATGGTGTTTTTCCATGCTTGTTTATTAGTGTTGCATTCTGTGTAAAACAAGCAGTCTGCACAGCTGCAGCCCAAAAGTAGGTTGGCAGCTTTGCTTCATCAAGCATAGTTCGTGCAGCTTCAATGAGAGTCATGTTCTTTCTTTCTACAACTCCATTTTGTTGTGGAGTTCCAAGTGTAGAAAATTCATGTTTGATTCCATGCTCTTTACAGAATTCTTCCATGATTGAATTCTTGAACTCAGTGCCATTATCACTTCTTATAATTTTAACAGAAACTTTGACCAACTTATCCAGCTGTCTGACATGATCAGTTAGAGTAGATGCAGTTTTATTCTTCGTGTGCAAGAAGTACACCCAGGTGTACCTTATGAACTCATCCACTATAACCATAAAATATTTCTTCTTTGTAATAGACATGACATTGACTGGACCAAATAGATCAACATGCAGTAGGTGATAAGGCTCAAGAATTGATGACTCGGTTTTGCTCTTGAAAGAAGGTTTTGTTTGTTTTGCCTTTTGACATGAATCACAAAAGCCATAAGGAGCAAATATTAATTTTGGCAGTCCTCTCACAAGATCTTTCTTTACAAGCTCATTTATGTTGTTGAAGTTTAAATGAGAGAGTCTTTTGTGCCAATCCCAGCTTTCTTCAATTAATGCTCTACTCAACAGACAGATTGCAAAACCATCAGAACTTGTTGAAAGCCTGGCTTCATAAATGTTATCATGCCTGTAACCTTTCAGAACCACTTTGCTTATAGTATTGCTTATAACTTCACAGTGTTCTTCAAAGAAATCCACATGATAACCTCAATCACAGATTTGACTCACACTCAGCAGATTATGTTTAAGTCCTGAGACAAGAGCTACCGTTTCAATGATGACATTCCCAAGATTAATATTGCCATATCCCAGAGTTTTTCCCATGTTGCCATCTCCATAAGAAACTTCTGGGCAAGCTTTCTCCATAAAGTCTGAGAGCAGGCCTTTATTTCCAGTCATATGCCCTGAACATCCACTATCCAGTACTAGGATATTTTTCCTGTTGCCCTGCAATCACAAAGACCACAAATGGTTAGTTTTAAGGACCCAGACTTGCTTGGATCCTTTGGCCTTTTTAAGTTTGTTAGCATTTGCAGTGGATTTAATATCAGAGTTTATGCTAACATGCTATTTATCAGAACTTATATCAGACTTTGCATCAGACTTTACACTAGAAGGAATTAAAGCAACTTTCTTCAAAGAAGGTTTTATTTGATAATAATCATAGTATAAATTATGATATTCCTTACAAGTATAAATGGAATGCCATAAACTGCCACAATGAAAACAAGGATTTTGTGGCTTAAACCTAACAGACTGACTCTTAACTCCTGACTTAGGAGGTAAAGAGTTTATATTCTTATTCTTTCTGCAAAAAGAAGCAAGATGGTTAGAGTTTCCACAGTTATAATATTTCTTTCTAGGGGCATTAGGAACAGGCATATAATTATTTCTTTTATTCACACCTTCCTTTCCATTCCTATTTTTCCTAGCTGCCTTAACCTTGTTGATATTCCTTATTTCTTTCAGCTTATGTTTAAGCTGCTTCTTTGTCATTAAGCCTATGTTGACTTCAGCTGGTTTATCATATTCTAATTTGTCAGAAGTTGACTTCTCCTTAACTTCTATCACAAACTCTTTCATCTTTTCAGAATCAGACTTTACAGTTTTAGCTACAAACTTAACAGGATTTACCTTTGGCTTAACAGTGTGTTTAACAACAATTGGCTCAATTTGTTCAGTTCCTTTTTCACTTTTATCATCTCCATAACCTAAGCCCACTTTCCAGTTTCCACTACTTAATAAATTCTGAGTTGTTCTGCCAGAGTTAGTCCAAGTCCCGATAATCTCTTTTTCTTTTTCTAACTCAGTTTTTAGAGATTTATTCAATTTTAGCAATTCAACTCTAACATAAAAAGCATCATCTCTTTCTTTCTGAGTTTGATGGAACATAACTAACTCTTTTTCTAAATAATCATTCCTTTTCTTAAAAGCAAGATTTTCAAAAGTTAATTTTTCACATGTTAAAGTTTGATTTCTGTAGCTAAAAAACATGGTTTTAAGATATAATCTCAACTCAGTAATATCATCAGTATGAAAGGCATAAGTTGTTTGAGGTACCTTTAACTCAGCAGTTTCAGAACTGCTATCAGCATTTGCCATCAAGGCATAGTTCTCCTCATCTTCAGAATCTGAAGTGTCTGTCCAGCTTTTCTTCTTTGTGACAAGTGCTTTGTCTTTTTCACTTTTTCCTTTCTTGCAGTCAGGAGATATGTGGCCTTTCTCACCATAATTGTAGCATTTGACATTTGAGTAATCTCCTCTGTCAGACTTTCCTCCTCTGCCTTCAGATTTTCTGAAACGCTTCTTATCAGTACTTCCACCTTTCTTGAAAAACTTCTTCCCCCTTCTGAATTTCTTGTAGGCTATCTTTGTGATACCCTTCACCATAAGAGCACACAATTTCATCATCTCTTCATCAGCATCTATTTCAGGTAAACTTTCAATTTCTGAATCATCATCATCAGACTTTGTGATGAGAGCTTTTCCTTTGCCTTTCTTTGAGACAACAGCTTTGGGGAATTCCTCCTCAGCCTTAAGAGCAACTGTCCTTGACTTTCTCCCATGTTTCTTGCTTCTTTGATCCATCTCAAGTTCATAAGTCTTGAGCATACCATAAATTTCATCAAGAGTGGTTTTATCAAGAGCATAGTTGTCTCTTATAATAGTAGCCTTCAAATCCCAATTTTCAGGAAGAGCTAAAAGGAATTTTAGATTTGAATCTTCAAGATCATATTCCTTGTCCACCAGTGACAGATCATTCAAGAGTTTGACAAACCTGTCATATAAGTCAGTTAATGACTCATCACTTTTTGAGTCAAAGTGCTCATACTCTTGATTGAGTATAGTCCTCCTGTTCTTCTTGATTGTATTAGTTCCCTGGCATCTTGTCTCCAAAGCATCCCATATCTTTTTTGCAGTCTTGCAGTGAATTACTCTGTTTGACATGACATAATCAATGGCACTATGCATCAAATGCCTTACCTTTGTATCCTTGGAAATGGATGAGATATCTTCAGCTGTGTACTCACTTTTCTCCTTTGGTATGGTCTTTGCTGGCTGATCTGCAACTACAACAAAGAGATTGGTTGGCTTATGTGGTCCTTCATTAATTCTGTCAAGGTATTCTGGATTAGTAGCTTCCAGAAACATAGCCATCTTCACTTTCCATATGGGGTACTAAGAAGGTCTCAGTATGGGAACCCTAATAGTCTCATATCGACTGTGGATTTGAGTCTTTTGAGTTTCTTCAGTTTTGGCGGGCTTGGTTGGATTTACTGCTTCTTTAGACATGATTGTTTTAGATCTTTACTGTATATGTGTTAACAGATAGGTTCTAATACCACTTGTTAGGTCACACAACACTGTAGAAGGGGGTTGAATACAGTGTAGAATACTATCAAATTGATTTCGAACACAAGTAATAGTAAACATATATATTTGATATAATAAACTCTGTTATAATGGAACTGTTCTCTCTCAGTAATGAACAAATATCACGAGAGCTGCTAGGTTACAATGTATAATCTTCTCGATAATGATAACACATATAGTGTAAACCTATGTCTGTGTTTATATAGTACACAGTTACAAGATAACTTCTAATTGATATGGAATATAATTCTGTCCCCTAAAATATATCAATCAGATATCTTATATAATTCTTTCATTCCTCTAACTCTTTCCATGCATATCTTCTTTTTGTATTAGTCTCGATCTTCTTTCCTGTAAATCAGCTTCCTTCCTTAACTGTTAGTCCTCCCATACTTAAGTTCTGATATCCATCTTCTGATATTATCTTCTGATAATCTAAGTCCTGATATCGTTAAGTTCTGACTTCCAGTAAGTACTGATTCCAGTAAGTACTGATATTTCCTGTTTGTTAAGATCTGAAAACTAAACATGAAACATATTAGACATGACATCTCAAATATATCTAACACTAACAATATCGAGTTCAATCAAATATTCTTCTGCGTAATCTAATACTTATAACAACAAGAACTCAAGTAGTAATTAGACAACCAAATTTTAAAAACTTATTCTGTTTAAAGAACTTTTAGAAATTTTGTTAAGAAAGTCTTTTTCCGAAAACTTGTTTTAGAATTTTGAAAATCGTACATCTGGCCGTCCTGACTATATGAGTTGGTTATTGTTCTCTTCAACCACAACAAGGTACCTAATCGAGGAAACTACCACCTAAAGGTTCATCCACTCCAATATCTCTTCTGCTTTTTATTGAATCCATTTCGCCTTCACTAGCCACCGAAAACTTCATTTATCGTTGCATACCATTTTATTCATAACTCTAACTCCAGGGATGGCATTTGGTACTATCTTTGATATTTTCATCATCGTCATTGATGTCGTAGTTACCACCGATCGACGCAATTTGACGTTATGTCCGTACATAAGGTCGTATCTTCTTGTTGACCTTAAATATAACTAATAAGGTCGATATGTTGATTCTTGCGCGATGCCCAAAAAGTGATAAAAAGCTCCTCGTCACAGTGGTGCTTTAAACTCGCGATGTTGGCTTTTTGTTAGCTTCAATCAACGCGTTGCCTCCAGCCTGGAGCTTATCCTACTACGCAATTCTAGGTTGGCTCATACTAGAACTTTCCTATCTTCCCTTATACAAATTTCTCACAGAATTCAATCGCATTTTCCTTTAAAACTATATGAAAACAGGGTAATTTACCCAATCTCCGTCGAGCTGTCAACTCTTCATAACTATAGGATCTGGGAGCTCAATAAATCTATAGTGTCAATATATTCACCTTCCACTTACTTTAACAATATCCTACCGTACTAATCCATATCGGATCTGCTAACCTTAATTCACACTCAACTCGAACTCAAAATGAGTATACTTAGGGTCTTCCTTATCTTATATGACCTGTCAATCCTATCTTACTTCCACCTATTCTTATTTCAGGGACCAATAACCTGAAGCTCTGATATCAACTGTGACATCCCTAAATCCAGGGTCAAGATTGGGTGTCACTGAACAACTTTAAACAATATAAACCTGTATATTAAAACAAATATACAGATAACCCCTCAATATTCCGTATCGTTTACAGGTTATGGTATGAAATAAGAATATATCCTTCTAAAATTTCAGTAAGTAAATACAATGCTATTACCTCTTATTAACTTCCTCGTATTATTTACTCTGACACCTCCAAATTTCTTCAGCTGGGATCTCTCCACTTTTGTTGTCTATTAAGAGCTATTCACTTTTGTCCTCATGTGATACTGAAAGAAATAAGAGTTCACAAAGCAAGAGTGAGCCAAAAATGCCCAGCAAATATCATAAATGGTTTCCAGGTATCAGATTAAAGAAACTTCCGGAAACGATTGTCGAATGATTTCAAAACATCTTTATTTAAAACAGTTGAGCAAACAAAACATCGGCCCTCATTGGCCTTTAATCATAAATCACATTTTTCTGAAAAAGAACAATGAACATTTCAATGCTTCATCCCTTTGAATTAAATCTTTGTTTAATTTTGTAATCATAACTATTCAAGATGGAATGCCGTTAATGGCGATCAACAATAAATTAGATTGGACACTAGAAACCAACATATGCACTATAACATGTTGATCAGTTAGGATATAGTGCGGATCTATACCCAACTGCATAGACCCAACCAACATATGGTGTACCCAGGAAACTATGGCCTAATAATCAAGGGACCAGCCATCTCTGGCCCTTAGGGTACAGCTCATTCCTATCCCTCATCGTAACCATCCAGTCCGTGGAGTATTTTGATGTCAAATTACTTTAATTTCAAAACATCCTGATTCTGGGTTCGCAAATAACCCGAACTAATGGGTATTTTCTCAAGAGATCAATCGATAATCAAGTAACAAGATCAAAGAGGCACTGGCATAAATGAGAGTAATTGCATCGAAATATAAAAATATTTAACTATTCTGAATTTAGAATATGAACGAAGAAATATTTGCAATATTTTATAAGAAAGTGTAGGAATACTTGCCTCAATTCTTAACCCTCCGATCTTTAACTATCTGCCATATCACTCAGTCCTGATGTATCTATATTTCCATTGATAGGCTACTTGACCTTTCTTGTTATTCACCATTTTAGGTTTATCTCTATTCTAAATTCACTCATTTCATGACTACACGTAATCAAGCTTTACTTTAACCATCTCTGTCTGGCTTTGAATGCCTCGCACTATGGGTATTTATCATAACAGATACCATTCAATTAACTGAAAATATATCATTGTCTAGCTTATACGTTTATCTTTGTCATCTACCTGCTCGATAATAATAGATAAGAATCACATCTCAATCAGATAACATTTAAAAGACACGTGGACGCACAATTTATATAACACGTAAACACATAAGGCATGTATCACATAATCCACATATTCACATAATTCATGTAACACATAAGTTGAATCATCAAAAGATAGGTCTCGATATGTTTAGAATTAAAATCGGGTAAAAAAGAGTATTTTATCAATCGATAACTAACTCAAAGTGATACATAAAACAAATGCCCTTTTGATACAAAAGAATTTAGGTTTCGAAAGTATTTTTATTGGAAGCAGAATATTTTTCCGAGTCTAGAGGCGTTCGTTTCGTATTAAACGGATGAGCAGTTGATTTATTATGAATAAAATAAGAATAATTCAATTAATAATAATATTAATTGAATCTTAACTACCTTTATATTAATTTTAAAAGCTCAAAATGATTTTTAAATCATTATTTGGCTTAATTATAAATAATTACATTTTATTTAACTATTTATAGATAAAAATAATTAATTAAATTAATTAATCAATTAATTAAATCCATAAATAATTAATTAAAATAAATTATAAATAATTAAATCAAATTTAGATTTTTTAAAAATAATAATGAAAATATTTTCTGGAATTAATAAAATTTAGTTAATTATTTTAAATAATTAACTAAATTAAATTTTGAATTAAAACAATTTGTGGAATAAAAGAAATGAATTTTTATTTAAAATAAAAACAGAAATTCCCGAAACACTTTCATGATTTCAGATTTAGGATTTTTAAGATCGAACCTGGGTCAAACAGTCGGGTCAAAACCGGGTAATTGGATCCACCAAGAACAGGCGAAGAGATCGCCAGAAACCATGGTAGCATCCTGCGACTCCCCGACCAGCTCCGGCGATCACAATCCCCCCCCGTTTTTGCTTCTTTTCTCACCGTTTTTAAAGCCAAAACGTTCCATTTCAGTTCCACAACACATAATCAATCATGACAATCATAAACAACCATCACTACACGAATTCCGGCCATCTGCTCGAATAATCCGACGAGCCAAATCGGAAAATTCCGATTACCCGTAAAACTGAACCAAATTTGACGATATACCTATGAATACGAAGCTCTAATCACGTACAATCTACTCATATGATCATAATCAACCAACAATCAATAATAAGCTCAGAAAATTGATTCAAAATTTTGGAAAAACCTTGAACTCGGTTCATAACTTCTCGGAATCGTTTGATGCATTTAAATATACGAATCGATTGTAAATTACATAAGGAAGCTTTTCCAACTATCCTAATCAATCAATAACCCTTGAATCACAAAGCCCCAAATTCAATTAAGAACATTCATAGTTATAAACCCTAATTTATTAATTCGATAATCAAATCCAAATTTTTATATGTTATTGAACTCCAAATCAGTCATATAATATACCAAAATGATCACGACTAAATTATCTACATGATTCCAGCATCAATTCACACAAACAACATCAAGAACAAAAATTCATATTTTAATTATCAAATAATTCGAAAAAAATAAATTAGAAAATCACCTTAATTTTTGCACTAAAATGGTTGATTGATTCACAAAGTACTTTTCGAGAGCTTCGATTTGATATATGGCACGCCCGAATCGGAGTTCGATAACGCCTTCGTTCGAGGGTTTGATTTTCAAGAACGTAACGAATAATTAGGATTTCCTTTGTAAATTAATAGTTTTAACTGACTGATTATGATTATACGAATAAATAAAATAACAAATAGGCTATTTATATTTATGGAATATTGGTTCGTGTTGGATCGTTTTGGATCGATAAATTAGTTACTTAGTCTCTAAGTAACTGCAAAAACGATCTGATTTAGTACCTGTATTGGATAATTATCCCAACCGGACTTCTTATAAAACACTTTATACGACAATAATGTAATATTATCCCGTTTTTTGAGAATACGGGTTTTGTTGCTTTATCAAAATGATTATCGTATCAAAAAATGTATGCCGGGACGCGTACGGGTCAAACCGTAATCCGTATCGAAAAAGTCAAAACACGGAAAATGTCCGAAATTACCAGATCAGGTTAGGACGGAGTTTTCAGAAGAGTTTCGGGTTGTAAAAAACGTAAAAATGGTCGAAGTTAAACAATTTCCGCCTTTATAAAACTTTTTGGTGATTATTCAGAAAATAATTAATAAATTCATAAATCACTATAAAATCATATAACACTCCAAAAATTACTATAAAAATACCTTAACTATTTATATTTTATTCTGGACATATCAAAATTAACATACTCACATTTTATCATATACAAACATCCAAATATTGTTATCAATCATCAGATAATTCACCAAAAGTTCACATTATAATCACATAATAATCATTTACTGATAAAGATAATTATACGTATATCCCAGATGTTACAGATCAATTCTCAAATTAATTCCTAAGCTTCCATATTACTAAATTAAGGTAAATTAAATCTACCACCCCATTTCTTTGAGTTTATTATATGTACATAAATTGTTGAAAGAGATGATGAATAGTAACTAAATTGTAATAACAAGTTTTGTTCGTTATTTTCTTGATAATCCAAGGATCTTTAAGCATAGATAAGGTTACTAAAAGGTCTCATCCTTCAAGAAGAACCTTCTAAGAGCCCAAGAAAGGTATAAAAACCTTCTCCCAACTATATCTTAGTAAGAACTTGTAACACCCCCAAATCCGGGGCCGGGGATCCGGGTTGTCACGAGTTCCATTTCCCTTAATAACACTTAATCTTAATAAATAACCAACTACTGCGTACTGTGACCCCACAATATATACACACACACCACAAGTTATAGTCTCAGAGATGAATACCAAAAATAACACAAGTCATTTTATTCCATAATTATAAGTCAGTACACCTCAAAAGTGTTTCTGAATAAAATTTACAGATTCTTTGCCATTATTACAATTCATAATATACATAAGTCCGGTACATCCAAAAGTTGAAAGCCTATCCTATTGGTAGTTCCTACCATAGCTACAACGACATCAACACCTACAGGAAATTGCGGAATATTTCCTATCCGCTCATGAATTGGGAGCTTGGTCCTGTTCATCTTGTCTAGGTGTTGTTGTGTGATGAAAGAATAAAGCAAGGTTGAGCAACAAGCCCACCGAAATAATATGTATATTATTTAACAATATATGAGCATCTTCATAGTACTCATGAAAGTCTTGGTCAAGCGGAAACGACCAAGTTTGATATCTTAATGCAACGAAGTCACAAAATATTCAGTATATATATACATATATACTTCTCAAAATCTTTGAAATCCTCTGTCATGTATAATATACACAGAGTTCTAGTTTATAACTGTATAAAAATATTGTTGCAAGGTGATCTCATATATCTAACCTTGCCTCAACATTTTTCTGAAAATCTTTATCATGCATAAGATAATCATTAACTAGATCTAAATTGAAAAGATGAAGTTACAAGACACTCCAATGTACTTATATCTTTTCCGAATACTACTTGAACTACCACCGTTCAAGGTATTAATAGTTTGTCCCATAGATGAAGCTACAAGACAAACTTGTAGAGAATCAATCTTTGAAATATCATCAAAATGAAATGAAGTTACGAGATACTTCATTTGATGAAAACATCATTTTGAAAACTCGACCCTGCCAACACTCAACAATCGCCCAGCCGTAGACTTTATATCGAAGTGTTTTGGGTAGTGTTGCAAAAATATCCAACTGGATGATGAACTCATTATGGGAGTTTGCCGCGCCAGGAAGACCACTCACGATGATCAGTCGCAGCAGTGCAACCCCACAATTTTCTACATATAGAGGAGAACGGTCGGATTTACTTGTCGACCGAACGCTGGACTCCTAAGGAATGGACCATCTTAGCGGAACTTCCGGGCCATTTGGCCCAATAAATAAGGCTGGGCCGGCGCCACTCGACCACTTACGCCACTCCTAGTTCAGATGAAATCCATGACTCTGAAACGTAAAGCTCGTCTCCCCTTTCCCCAAGTAGGAACTTGTTGGTACGACTCTACCAAGAAGTCACATCTAGTTAGAAAGAAAAAATCACCGATATTTCCGGGAGATGCATGTTAATGGATTAACTTATTCCGAGAATTTTACTTCCCGAATGTTGGGTAAGTAATTAAAAACTCTTTTATCAAAACAGCAACCTTGTTACGAATATACAAATACATCACGGAGCCGGATCCTTCAGATTTTTGAGGGAGTATTTAAATCTCCTTCGAAAGGAAGATCTTAAAATTGAAAACGAGTTTTGGGATCCGCTCTATCTTTCAAAAATAGTTTTGATAATGTTTGAAAATAATCTCTGGAAATATTTAAAGTAAGAATGATTTGACAGTATCAATCATTTTCCGAATACTTGGCGAATATTGAAACATTATTCTTTAAGAAAATAAAGAATATTATTTAATAAAATAAGCGGAGTCATAAGTCCTCGAATGAATATTCAAACTAATATTCATTAAATAAAATAATCGGAGTCATAAGTCCTCGAATGAATATTCAGACTAATATTCATTTATTAATAGAAATAAAATAAGTTTCATAAGTAGAAACTCTATTCAAATACTTAAACTAGTCTTTGATCGTAATAGGAATCTTATATGAATATTCCAAAAATAATATTCACTTATAATATAAAACTATCGAATAAACCTTATTCGATTAATAGTTTTGAAAACTATTTATATATATATAATATACTCGGGAACATCGCCTCCCGGTTTAGAAAGATGTTCAACTCTGGGTCCCTGTTAGGTTACACAACACTGTAGAAGGGGGTTGAATACAATATTTAATATAATCAAATCGATTTCGAATACAAGTAACAGTAAACAGATATATTCAATATATTAAACTCTGTTACAATGGAACTGTTATCTCTCAGTGATGAATAAAATATCACGAGAGCTGCTAGGTTACAATGTATGATCTTCTCGATAATGATAACACATATAGATTAAACCTATATGTGTGTTTATATAGTACACAGTTACAAGATAACTTCTAATTGATATGGAATATAATTCTGTCTCCTAAAATATATCAATCAGATATCTTATACAAGTCTTCTTATCTTCTAATTCTTTCCATGTATATCTTCTTTTGTATTAGTCTCGATTTTCTTTCCTGTAAATCAGCTTTCTTCCTTAACTATAAGTCCTCCCGTACTTAAGTTCTAATATCTATCTTCTGATATTTATCTTCTGATAACCTAAGTTCTGATATCCTTAAGTTCTGACTTCCAGTAAGTACTGATTCCAATAAGTACTGATATTTCCTGTTTGTTAAGATCTGAAAACTAAACATGAAACATATTAGACATGACATCTCAAATATATCTAACAATCTCCCCCAACTTTTAATTTATGCAAAATATACAAGTTAATAGATTTGATGATGTCAAAAACACTTAAGTTCAAATGCAATGAGAGTTTAATAAGACTATTAACTACAACTTACAGTCCTTGTAGCTTTACCAACATCACTGGATCAATCTGAATCCATAATGATTCTTAACAAAAACTTTTACCAGCTTCTCTTCAGCTTTTCTCAGAACTTCAACTAACTGTGCTTTGACCTGCATCAGTTCTTCATCTTTACTGTCACCAATTTGATAAATGGCTGTTCTGAGAGCTTGAATTGATGTTCTTTCAAGTCCATCACCAAGTCTGATAACTCCAGGATGTGAAGAGTTTTCATTATAACATAAGCATCTTCCTTTCAGAATAACTTCCACTTTAGCAGTGTTCTTCAGCATAGGAATTTCTCTTCCATCACCTTCAGTAATCATTGGTATATACTGAGAAGTCTTTGTACCATAGATTCTAAGTAGATCTCTTATAGCCTTCAAAATGTATTCTGACCATCGTCTTGTAATATCAGATTTTACTTCCAGAAGATAGTGAATATATTGAAGCTCTCTGACAGACTTATTTAGCATATCAGTATCAGTTAGTCTGTAAGTTAGTCCATCATTGAGAAATAAGATCAATTTCTCCTTTAGATTATCCTTATCATGAGCATCTATCACAATTTGAGCAGACATCACTTTGTCAAGGTGCTTTTGTTTGATTTGTTCATATGGTTTGTCTGTCAACATGAAAGGATCTCTTAGAGTAACTTCTACTCTTGTTTGTATCTTCTCTTCATCAGAACCTAATCCAGCTCTATCTCTAGGTTGCTTGGCTCTCAACCCAAATGTTGCAAGTTGATTAATCATAAGATTGGATTTTGGTTCAACTGGAGTAGATTTCTTTCATAACAGCTTTTTCTTATCAGCAATTGTCATCTTTTTCAAATCAACTTGATCAGAATTTGCTGTTTTTTTTGTAGCTTGCTGTTCTTCATTCTGAACAACTTGAGCAGTATCAGAGGTTGTTTTAGATTCTTCAATTATTTTTCTTCTTTTCAGAATTTGAACAGTTTCATCTTCTATCAAATCATCATCATGCATTGTAGTTTGATAGACTGGAACAGAAGAACTTATCTTTTTATCAATTTTTAAAGGTTCACCAACCTTTTCTTTTCCTTTTGACTTAGGATCAATCTCAGTTTGTGATTTAGTCTTGGACTTTGAAGTCTCAGAATTTGACTTTTCCCTGATCACAATGTCTTTTTCCTTAGGCCTTGGATGTTTCTTTGCATCAGAAGCTTTAGATTTAAGATTTGTCTTCTTAGCTGCAAATCTAGCTTCTTCCTCCTTGAGAGTTTCCAAATCCATTCCTGGATTTTGTTTCAGAAATAATCTTCCAGCTATCTCCTCATCAAGTGTCTGGATTTTAGGATCTTTGTAATAAACAGTAGTCTGCTTCCCCTTTAGCTTCAGAGTTTGTAAAAACTTCTGAGAGTCTTTAGATCTTGACTGAATCAGAATATCAGATTTAATATCAGACTTTGCTAATCAGAACATGACTTGTTCTGTGTAGAAGACTTGCTAACATCAGAAATGTAACGCCCCCAAATCCGGGGTCAGGAATCTGGGTCGTCACGCCATCCTTCACTCATGTGTAACCTGTATTGATTCAATAATCCAACAGACCCCAATCTCATGCACACACACACATAAGTTATAGCCTTGGAAACGATGTACAAAATGTAATCTTCTTTTATTACACTCAAATGTACTTTACAGGATCTTAAACAATTATTCGTAACCTCTACATGAAGTTACAATAAGTACTACTAACATCTTGTACCTATCTGGATACTCTGGTCCACCTGAGACAAAGCTGTAAGGGATTCTCCCCACGATTTCAAGTGACTAAGTCCCACGCTGGCAGACTGGTAATCTGTTGTGTTGTGTCATTTAAAAGAAAGCAAGAGTGAGCTATAATGCCCAACATAATAATGTATAGTATGAAATGACTGTATGATAAACTTACGTAAAACATCATATATGATAATTACATTTTATTCAAAAATTGTTTTCCTTGGTGATACACACCTTTTATGAAAACAATCCTTTAGTGGATTTTATTAACCTACGAATACCTTAATAGTAAACCCAGCACCTAGGCTTGGGTTATGGTATTGCATCACAATTCCAATTAGAAGAATAGGACACTCGTTGGAGCCACCGCATACGATGATCAGTTGTAATACGATAATAGTAACCTTTTCTACTAGTAGAAGGACGACACCTTCGTATCCCGGTTATCACCCTTGCCGCATTCGGGCTACGTGTCCCATTTTTGGGTATACACATACTTCACAAGTTCCTGAGTACAAAGAGTACCTTCGCATGTGGTACCTTTGGTAGTCCATCTAGCACATATAGTACCAGAGTCTACCCCTCCCTTGTCCTTTTAAAAGAATTCTATCATATCTCGAGAACTCGAACCACATCGAAGTTCCCCAAACATTTTGCTTGTTGATAGAAACATCTTATCTTATTAGGATATAAATATATATATATATATATATACGTACTTCCAAAATTTTTCGGAGGAAGTACTAAGGATGTGAGTTGACCGTTGTCAACAGATAAGTAAATAAGGGGGAGTTCCTTTTGAAACTATACTCAAAATATTTAAAATAAGTCGAGATAATATTATCTGACGATCTGAAATTATTCGAATGATTTTCTAGAAATCAGAAAGTATTTTAGATCAGGTTTTATGATTTTTAAATCATAAATAACTACTTTAATAAATAATTAAATATTAATCGGTAAATAATTAAACCTCGAATGAGTTTATTTGAAAAGAGTATTTGAAATAATATTCCTCAACTAATTTATATTTAAGTAATATAATGACCTTTAATATTTAATCGAGTCTGAAATAAATATTCACTGGAGAATACTTCTCCCACAATAAATGAATGGTAAATAGATATTTATTATTCGAACGATAAAGTATAGTTGAGGGAATGCGATCTTTGGAAATCGTTTTAATAAAAGTTCGAGGTGTTTAGTATTTCGTAAATGGACGTTGAGTCCCTTGAAACGTAGCTATGGACTTTAATCGTCCTATAAATATCACCGAAATGATTCCCGGGTTTTTATTTTATAAAACAAAGCTGATCGACTCTCGATCTTACAACTTATACATCACGCTCTACTATAGCGCTAATATTCTTAAATAAAGCACCTCCGGAATACTCCCGGGTTTTCATCAATTTTTACTAACCGATCCTCGGTCTAAAATATATACACGCCACGCTACTCGCTAGCGTTAACGTTCTCAATTATAAACTCCTTCGGGATATCTCTGGGTTCTTATAAGCTTACACTGACCGACTCTCGGTCTAAATATAACATTTCGAACTCGGTATGAACATATACTAGAAATTATCAACAATTGAGTAATGTAATGCATCTCAAACTTCGTAAAATAGTTTAAAGAAATCTCATGCATATATCACAGTTTTGTAAAATATTTACAACACAACAGTTCTTAAAAGGTAGGGTTTGAAAACTTTCCTGGGTATCTTGAGGTGGAGGATGCTCTAGGTTCCGCTCGGAAATCTATAATCATAAACACAAGTCATTTTGTTAGGTCCCGTTCTAATTTACGGCTACCCGCACTCATACGCTAATCATTATGCACCCTCTCAACCTATATTATCCTTATTTTTTTCTTTATTCACATTATGGTTGCTTCCTTATTCAAAGTATCTTAAGTCCATTTTCATTTTCGTCATCGGCTCAGCTTATGGATTCTACGGTTTCTAATCGCACGGTCTCGGCTCCGATATTTTTATAAAATTGAAATATCATTATTTTCACTTGAAATCTTTATGGAAGTTATGAAACTCAATTTAATACTCTCTTTAAAATTTTCATGATTTATGAACATTTTTAAGTCGATCCTTTATATTTTTAAAGTTCGTAATTTGTAGCAGTTTTTGTCGCGCAAATCACTTTTAGTAAAACGGCCATAACTTTTGATCAGTAAATCGGAATCAAGCGATTCAAGCGCCTAAACGATCCTTATAACATTATCTATCATAATAAAGGGTTAGTTTTCAAGAAACTATAGTTTAAATCTTCTGGACTTTCTGCAGAAACTTAAAGTTACGTTTTGTTCGTTTTAACAAAATTACGGTTATGATCGGAGTTTCGTTTATGCCTTAAATCATTATACTACCACCAACAATCAACACATCATCATCAACACACTAAATCCTCTCAATAACATCATGTTCTTGAGGTAAAAACAATCAACCTTAAATCTACTTAGCTAAACATCAAGATTACCACAATACTCCCACCAAAACTATGTTTACAACTACATACTAAAAGGATCTTGAAATCAAATCTTAAATAAAGTTGGGTCAAAGATTTTTACCTTTATTGAGATCTTGAGATGTGTTCTTGATGATGGTGAAGTCTTGGGAGTGCTTAGTATGGCTTTTGGAACCTAAAACAACCATCAAAATCAAGAAACCAAAGAAGAGTTACTATTCACACTATTCACTATCATCTTCGTTATATTTATTTCACCCATCAAACCTTGATAAAAAGAGCTCAAAGATTTATCTTACCTTATTTTGGTTGGTAGGAAGCTTGAGAATTAATGGGAGGATTTATCCATGGCTAGAGCTTGAAGGTTTGAATTTGATTTCTTTATTTTAGGGTGAAAGGCCGAATGGAAGGTATATGGGAGAGGGAGAGAGTTTTTGTGGTTGCTTCTTGGTTGCTTCTTGGTGGCTTCTTGGAAACAATACAAGTGGGAGCTTGTAATTGATCTTTATTCTCTAGTATATATCCTAGGATTTATTCTTGTTGGCAAATCTTAGACAAAACTAGCTAGCCTTTGGTAGATTACAAGCTAAGCCACTTGTTTAGCTCTCTAGCTCACTATTTGGTAGCCTTGGTTGATCATCCTACACCTTAGCTCACTATTTGATAAAGTGGTTAGATAGTGCGTTATGTTTATTTAATCGTTTTCGCGTTCGCTCGGTCGCTTAAATATTTTCGTAATACTTTCTCGTAAATGGTTCGCGACGTAAATCCTTTTGTATTTATTCATTATGTTTTGAATTATCATACTTGGATATAAATCCGTAGGGTTTTAAATTCGTAGTTATATTGTGATTCCCGTAATCCTCGATGATTAGGAAATATGGTCGTTTTTAAAAGTTCGTTTTCTTCGAAAACTAATAGCGTTTACATACACTTATTTGGTACGTATAATCATAATATTAACTTCGAATCTCATTTTCTCATGCAAAACATAGTGTGGGCTAAAAACAAATTCCCCGTCTGTCAGGGTTACTAATCATATAGCGTTTTACAAGGTTTCAAAAATTCGAGTTATTACAGTGTGGTCGCAAAAGTTTTTAATAAACCGCAAGGTTACTATTTCTAAAGGTCTTTTACTGATGTCAAAAATTTGGGTTCTTACAGTCTTCCCCCCTTAAAAGGATTCCGTCCCGGAATCAGTTCAGAAATAGGTTAGGATATGCTTCTTGCATGACTACCTCGAGTTCTCACGTTGACCTAGTAGTATTTGATCTCTTCATAAAATTTCCACTCATCCATTCAATATATTTTCGGGTACTCGTCCTTGTAGTCTTATGACCTCTACACGTTACTCGACATACGCTAAGTCTGGCTATTAGCTCATTTTCAATCATATGTCTGGCTTTGACGGTTAAATTTCCTAATCTCGATTCGTGGTACTCGTTATAAACTTGGCGACCGTTCGACGATGGTGCTAATTTATAAGTCAACTTTCTTAGTCCTTTAATTCTTCAACCGGTCCAATAAATCTTGGGTTCAACATTTCTTTCCCTTTTGAATCTCATCACTCCCTCCTCGGGAGGTACTTTCCACAATACTTGGTCTGTTACTTCGTACTTTCTGTCTTTATAGTTCTGGTCCGCATATCTCTATTGTTCATCTTGGGCTGCCACTAGCCGGGTTCTGATGAGTTCTAGGAATTCCTTTGGCCTGTTGACTCAACTGTGATCCAATATCCTCCGCTTACCAATTCCTTCCCCACTTAAGAGAGAACGATTCTTTCTTTCGTACAAAGCTTTGTAGCCGTTCCAATGCATGCATGATAACTCATTATTGTCGGAAATTCGATTAACGTTAACTGGTCGCTTTATTTCCCTTAAAAATCTATAATATGGACTATTATCGCATCTTCTTGTGTTTGGAATGCTCCTTCAACTTATTCGTTTCCCCCTCCATCACTCTTACTAGTGCTAGAGTTTCGTTCCTTAACATTTTCCCATTTTTGTGTATCATCTCTGTCGATTATTTTATGCAAGAAGTTCTCGTCGCATTTCTACACGCTCGTCTCATGTTACACGCTTAGCGTCAGATTTAACATTTATTCCCGTAGTAACGTAAGACACATCATCGTCATGTTGCCATCTTGAAGGAAGCACCATTTACACGCAATTGATTGACACGTTTTAGGATCGTGGAACGTTCAGCTTCCGTCATCGGTCGAACTTCTTTAATCATTCCTTGTATAATATCTATAGTACTAGATACCTTCTGGGTCATACTTGTTATCCTCACTAGCACCTTAGACGTATTCACGTTTATTGGTACCTGCTACCAGTGGCCTTTATAGGGCATGTATGATCTTCTTTGCCTTCTATCAGCTCTGACAATGACATCCTTCATTCTTTCACGTTGTCCTTTGTAAGGGATATCGGCAACTATTTTTCGTATGCTAGCGTGGTAAGTATATCTACACGAATTTTCTGTCTACGATAGGCGATTCCCCTAACCGTCCCAAATAAAAGGTAAGCCGCTAGACGTATCTTCAATGGTCAGGATAGTCCTCTCATTCTACTTGTCGATTTGAGAAATCTAAGTCGTGCCTCTGTCCGTCCTTTTGCGTAAAATTTCTTGGGAAATAGTCCCGGTTGTGAAATTAAATCTTGGGTCCTTGCGTGGCGCGATATCATGGGGTCTCTCTATCACCAATTATCTCTTTCGCGTTCATAACAATTTTATAGAGCGGAGATCTATTATTTGCATAATAAAATAAGCGGTCTTATTTAACCTATTACTCAAAATCCTCAAACAGCACGACGGCTAACTTGGTTCTTGATAATCCTCTTTCAAAATTTATTATAATAAACTCTCACTCCCATTTGGGTCATTTATGAGCCGCAATCTCCAAAATTTTAATCTTCGCCTTTCCTTTTCACTTTCAACCATGTCGTGTACTGACTTGCCTTATCAATGACATCCCTTTCATATTCGGTCATGACTAATATCTTTTTAAGTTTTTATGTATCTTTAAGTCTTCCTGTTAGGTACTAAAGGGTTCTCTTCATGCGATCCTTCTCATCAGTTGTCCTGAAATTTATTAATCTCAATCTATCTTTTACTACTTAAAGTGTCGGCCACCATATTGGCCTTTTCTTGATGATAATAGATTTCTCAATCACGGTCCTTTATCAATTTGACCAAAACTTCCACGCCATGTCCAGCGTAAGTAAAAAAAAATTCCAAATTTTCCTCATATGTTAAATTCTTTGTCCCTTTTAGTGCGAACCTTATCGCGATTATTCTAGATTATTATTATTATGATGCCTTATATCACGGTCCTCAAGCTGCGTAGACGTATCATTACACTTCACACAAAATCCTATTTTTATTATCGAGTATTTCTAACACGGGGTTGTTACTAACCTTACCTTCACTTTTTGAAAATCTTATTCCTCGAATTCATACATGCTTGGTCTTTCCCGAATTTATTAGTACATATCCCGATAATGTTTCATAGAAGTGTACCTCACTAATCATGTTGTATCTCTATTTTCGTTCTTCTATAACCATATTAAAGATCCTTATGATAATAACTAAACATGGTATTCCCTTTTTAAAACAACTTACTCATCACGATGCTCTGATTGCACCATCATAGCACTGAGCTTTCAGTCTCATACTACAATAATCGGTTCTCAACTATACCTCTCTTTGTTGGGAAGGCAATTAGCCTTGGAAAAATGATTTTCACGATATCGATGAAATTTAGACAATCTTAACAAGATTTCAAAATCTAACATCTGAACAAATAATGAGCTCTGAATAGAAGAGTCGCAACACTCAGAAGATTTATAACTTGGAAGGAAGAATACAATAAGGATTATCCTTCCATTTCCTTAGAATTTTATATTGTGATATTATAGAGAATATCCATTGAAAGCAATGATTTCTGAATAATAACATAATACGAATGATACTTATAAGATTTTCCTATTGAAAGAATACTTTTCTTTTCGAATAATGAAGGAAATTTGATATAACATTCTCGACCAAAGGTTAACCATTGAGGTTTCAAAATGATGCTATTTTGAAAGAAGGATTTTTATTCTGTGTTTAACAAATAAGGAAGTATGTTGTTCTTCAATCACTTTATTATTTTAAATGGATAATCGTTATATAAACGAAAGAATAGAAATTTCATAAACGAAATATTTCATAAAACTGAATATGAATTCTCGTTTGAGTGGGCGACCTAGTTAGGTCTCAATTAAATCATTCTTTGAAAATTTCATCAACAATTAGTCTTGCATATATAATGCATCATGTAAACCAAAAAAAATTGATTGGAAGTGGAACTAGAAAAATAATAACTAGTCCATATCAAACAATATTATCAACCGGCTAAGAAAATGGCCAGCACAATTGGTTTGGCCCATAGCAACTAGCTAGAACGATTAACTAGACTTTCATCGTATTAATTAAAATTTCGACTAGTTAGGACATTAACTAGTCGTTCTTGAGAACATATACAACTAAGCATATTTCAGTTTGTTCGAAAGAGAAAATCTTAATATCGTAACCACTAAAGAATTTGTGGCTACCTGGATGACGATTTCAAAATAAAGAGTTTTCCAATTTGGGCCAAGAAAGACAATTATAACTCTGAATCGAGTGGTCTTGGCATCGGAAAAATCGATAACCTCTTATCAAATATTTCTTGCCAATAAAAGGGTACACTCAGAGGTGTCCTCGTTCACATACTTTGTCAGATTCTCAATTAGAATTGAATTCGGAATACCAATACCAAATTGATACCTTTACTATGATTTCAAGTTCAATATATAATTTCATCCCGATTAGAAGAAAAGGATTCCCGAGGAATATATGGATATTAGATCATCCATGTTTGTAACAATTTGTTAGATATTTACAATCTCGACTGAGAAGAGTAAGTATGAAAGAAATACCAAATGAAGATACTCATTATGAATATTCATCGATGAATTGAGGGAAAATTTATAAAAAAAATAAAAAAAATCTCTTAGATAATTGAAATGAAGTGTAAATATCTCTGAGTTGAACAAGAAGATCATAATCTATGAATGAAAGTTCATGGATTAACTAAAAGAATTGAACAAGTCCTGATGCGGAGAAAGACTATTCAATATGGTCACATCAGAAGTTCAAAGTAGGGAACAAAAAGGATTGCCTGATATGACTTATCAAGGCTATACGAATGATCAACAATTTGGAGGGAGTAACGTGACAGTGAGTAGGTGCCAAAATATTTCACTGATCATCCTAACTCTCTTTATTATCCGCCTGAGGATGATACCACCTCTTCGTCTTTGTAATTCCATATTTCCGCTACCGTCTCTTTCTCATCATTTTAAAATCACTTACTAATCTTGACTTTCGCACGTATATCTGTTATTACGGTGTTTTACATCGAAGACCTTACTCAGAAATATTTCAAAAACATATGTTAAGCCGATAGTTGCCTGCTACACGCATCCGTTACGAACTATAAGTGGCCAGTTCCCCCCGGGAACAGATCAAAGAGATCTCTTAGGGATCTCAATGCATTCCACAAGTTCAGTGGCATGTGTGTGTAATTGAACATACATTACCGAATATATTAGAGGTCTACGTGTATATATATGTAGCCTCCGACATCATATCTATCGAAGAATTCCGCTTTAGACTCACTGGTCAATCTAGGGATGGCAACGGGTCGGATCATATCGGGTTTCTAAAGATCCATATCCGATCCATTATATTCGGGTTCGGTTCGGGTTCGGGTCCAAATATCTAAAATGAAGATCCAGATCCGATCTGTCGGGTTTTTTCGGGTTTCGGTTCGGGTTCGGATTTAATTCGGATACTTAAAAAATAAAAAAATTAAATAAAAATAAAAAATTATCTTCCTATCAAAAACATGAATATTGATTTTTTTTAATTTAGGAATGTAAAAGGGCCTCACATGTTTTATTTAGCACAATAAACGTGTGAAACATTCCTAATTTAATTGTTTACAATCACTCGTTTTGATTATTTAATGAGCAATATTTAAGAAAAACACAATATCGATAACATGAATGTAAATTATGTATCGCATATATAAAATTAAGTAAAAACTTAATATACATATTTAATAATTCAAAATATTTCAATATATATACATATATATTGTATGTTATATATAAATAATATACAGTATAACATATATATCTATATAATATGTTATATATAATATGTATATATATACATACTTCATATATATATATATCGGGTTTTTATCGGGTCTCGGGTTTGGATCGGGTCTGAATCGGGTTTCGGGTTTCGGGTCGGGTCTCGGTTCGGAACACCTAAGATCCAGATCCGGATCCAAACTTTTTTGGGTCTAAATATAAGATCCAGATCCAGATCCAGATCCAAAAAATCGGGTTCGGGTAGACCCAATCGGGTCGGAACGGGTCGGGTATCCGTCGGGTCGGGTAAAACTGTCATCCCTAGGTCTATCCTTTTTAAAAGTTCTAAAATCGAACTATCGCTCATTATAATCTTATGCCATTCAATTGTAGTCATGCCATCAATTCTCGATGCTCTCGATCTCTGAGCTAAACCATCATAACCTTACGAGTTAAGCGCACTAATAATATCACGTAGTGTACTTGTCTTACGATAACATTCCCATATTACATTCAAATATTCCGTAATATAATTAAAATCCTTAACAATATATTGGACACTACCTCTGGTGAATTCATGATTAATACGACATTCTCATCCTCATTGGTAAAATGACACTTCAACTAGTTTGGGTCAATAACCTCAACTGTATAATAATTAGGCTTTATGGTTCTCACATGTGATGCCCCTTCATGGGCAACCTATAAAGAACTACGAGTAACAAGGCTCATGTTATCAAAATTTACATATGGTGTTGGTAATATTGTCTTTACCCCAAATGCCCCGGAGACTCAGCTCCGAGTTCTACATCCACATCCTTGCCAAATCATATATGATTATAATTTTTCTCCTCATCATTCTGATAATCTTCAATGGTCCTATTAGTCACACTTTAATGCCTCAAACATACATTTAATCTAACCTACACATTGGGGCTACATCCGGTAGTCCAATGATGAACTCTATATGAGCTCTTACGAAATCTCACATCTAGACAAAATACTAACACTCGTCTCTAAGTACTATAACTTAATGATCTGATACCATTTTTGTAACGCCCCCAAATCCGGGGTCAGGAATCTGGGTCGTCACGTCATCCTTCACTCATGTGTAACCCGTATTGATTTAATAATTCAATAGACCCCAATCTCATGCACACACACACAAGTTATAGCTTTAGAAACGATGTACAAAATGTAATCTTCTTTTATTACACTAAAATGTATTTTACAGGATCTTAAACAATTATTCGTAACCTCTACATGAAGTTGCAATAATTACTACTAACATCTTGTACCTATCTGGATACTCTGGTCCACCTGAGACAAAGCTGTAAGGGATTCTCCCCACGATTTCAAGTGACTAAGTCCCACGCTGGCATACTGGTAATCTGTTGTGTTGTGTCATTTAAAAGAAAGCAAGAGTGAGTTATAATGCCCAGCATAATAATGTATAGTATGAAATGACTGTATGATAAACTTACGTAAAACATCATATATGATAATTACATTTTATTCGAAAATAGTTTTCCTTGGTGATACACACCTTTTATGAAAACAGTGGATTTTATTAACCTGCGAATACCTTAATAGTAAACCCAACACCTAGGCTTGGGTTACGGTATTGCATCACAATTCCAATTGGAAGAATAGGACACTCGTTGGAGCCACCATATACGATGATCAGTCTTAATATGATAATAGTAACCTTTTCTACTAGTAGAAGGACGACACCTTCGTATCCCGATTATCACCCTTGCCGCATTCGGGCTACGTGTCCCATTTTTGGGTCTACACATACTTCACAAGTTCCTGAGTACACAGAGTACCTTCGCCTGTGGTACCTTTGGTAGTCCATCTAGCACACATAGTACCAGAGTCTACCCCTCCCTTGTCCTTTTAAAAGAATTCTATCATATCTCGAGAACTCGAACCACATCGAAGTTCCCCAAGCATTTTGCTTGTTGATCGACACAGCTTATCTCACTAGGATATAAATAAATAAATATATATATATATACGTACTTCCAAAAAATTTCGGAGGAAGTACTAAGGATGTGAGTTGACCATTGTCAATAGATAAGTAAATAAGGGGGAGTTCCTTTTGAAACTATACTCAAAATATTTAAAATAAGTCAAGATAATATTCTCTGACGATCTGAAATTATTCGAATGATTTTCCGGAAATCAGAAAGTATTTTAGATCAGGTTTTATGATTTTTAAATCATAAATAACTACTTTAATAAATAATTAAATATTAATTGGTAAATAATTAAACCTCGAATGAGTTTACTTGAAAAGAATATTTGAAATAATATTCCTCAACTAATTTATATTTAAGTAATATAATGATAGGAGACCGGGGAAAGAAAGAGCTATGCTATTGACCGACCCTTTTTTATAATTTTGTTAATATCTAATCGAGTCTGAAATAAATATCACAGTTTAAAGCAATCTCATGCATATATCACAGTTTTGTAAAATATTCACAACACAGCAGTTCTTAAAAGGTAGGGTTTGAAAACTTGCATGGGTATTTTGAGGTGGAGGATGCTCTAGGTTCTGCTCGGAAATCTATAATCATAAACACAAGTCATTTTGTTAGGTCCCGTTCTAATTTACGACTACCCGCACTCATGTGCTAATCATTATGCACCCTCTCAACCTATATTATCCTTATTTTTTTGTTTAAGTCCTTATTCACATTATGGTCGCTTCCTTCTTCAAAGTATCTTAAGTCCATTTTCATTTTCGTCGTCGGCTCCGCTTATGGATTCTACTGTTTCTAATCGCGCGGTCTCGGCTCCGATATTTTTATAAAATTGAAAAATCATTATTTTCATTTGAAATATTTATGAAAGTTAGGAAACTTAATGTAATACTCTCTATAAAATTTTCATGATTTATGAACATTTTTAAGTCGATCTTTTATATTTTTAAAGTTCGTAATTTATAGCAGTTTTTGTCGCGCAAATCACTTTTAGTAAAATAGCCATAACTTTTGATCCATAAATCGGAATCAAGAGATTCAAGCGCCTAAATGATCCTTATAACATTTTCTATCATAATAAATGGTTAGTTTTTAAGAAACTATAGTTTACATCTTCGGGACTTTCTGCAGAAACTTAAAGTTACGTTTTGTTCGTTTTAACGAAATTACAGTTATGATTGGAGTTTCGTTTATGCCTTAAATCATTATACTACCACCAACAATCAACACATCATCATCAACACACTAACTCATCTCAAGAACATCATGTTCTTGAGGTAAAAACAATCAACCTTAAATCTACTTAGCTAAACATCAAGATTACCACAATACTCCCACCAAAACTATGTTTACAACTACATACTAAAAGGATCTTGAACTCAAATCTTAAATAAAGTTGGGTCAAAGATTTTTACCTTTCTTGAGAGCTTGAGATGTGTTCTTGATGATGGTGAAGTCTTGGGAGTGCTTAGTATGGTTTTTGGAACCTAAAACAACCATCAAAATCAAGAAACCAAAGAAGAGTTACTATTCACACTATTCACTATCATCTTTGTTGAATTTATTTCACCCATCAAACCTTAATAAAAAGAGCTCAAAGATTTATTTTACCTTATTTTGGTTGGTAGGAAACTTGAGAATTAATGGGAGGATTTATTCATGGCTAGAGCTTGAAGGTTTGAATTTGATTTCTTTGTTTTAGGGTGAAGGGCCGAATGGAAGGTATATGGGAGAGGGAGAGAGTTTTTGTGGTTGCTTCTTGGTTGCTTCTTGGTGGCTTCTTGGAAATAATGCAAGTGGTAGCTTGTAATTGATCTTTATTCTCTAGTATATATCCTAGGATTTATTCTTGTTGGCAAATCTTAGACAAAACTAGCTAGCTTTTGGTAGATTACAAGCTAAGCCACTTATTTAGCTCTCTAGCTCACTATTTGGTAGCCTTGGTTGATCATCCTAACCTTAGCTCACTATTTGATAAAGTAATATTATTCCCAGTGGACTAACAATGAGATTTACAGAAGGGGGGTTGAATGTAAATCTCAAAACTTTTTCAAGTTTTGAGCAGTTTCTAAGACTAAGTGTTTGAGTGATCAAATGTGTGTGAATTGCTTGAAGCTGATGCAGACAGATATATATTCAAACACAAATGAAATGAGCACAAAGATCTTAAAAACTTTTCTGGTGGATTTGTTGTTCCACCAGAGATGTGTTATTTCAGAAAATCTGTGATTCAAGGAATTAAATCACAGCTGCTTCCTAGTACAAACTAGATGATTTTCTCTTTTGATATTTCTAAACAGCTCAGGAAAATTCATATCTAATTACTAGCTGCTACTTGGTTTATATATCACCAAGTTTACAAGTGAAGACAAACTGTAAAATACAATTGAAAAGATTCTTCACATGTTTCTTCTTCATTTCTCTATCGAATGCAATCTAGGATAATCTGTAAATCTTTGAATACTTCCTTGTTTGCATCAGAATGGAAATGCTGCATTTTCTTGATTCCTCCTAGAGGCTTCCACATTCCAGTATGTTTCTGTCAACCCATGTGCCTCTGTTAGCTTATGAATTGTCACTATCAACTGCTAATGAACTAAGCATCCGTTGAAGCTTTCATCCGTTGATGCCTTATCCGTTGAGGCTTTATCCGTTGAAGCTTTATCCGTTGATGCATTATCAGTTGAAGTCTTTATCCGTTGAAGCACTTATCCGTTGATGGATATTATCTGTTGAAGCATTAGAGACATCCGTCGAAGCTTTGTTTCTTATCCGTTGAAGGTCTTCAATATCCGTTGACACTTCTTCACTTATACAAAATTATAAGGCATGAAATATTTACACTTAGCCCTCCTATTTGTACATCCATTAGTAGTCAACATGACTGATTATTTCCTAACAACGTCTAAGAATTACATCTTGAAACCAGAGAGTGAAATGTGCTACAATACTAAACTTATTGCTAAGTAAAGCTACTCCTTCAACGGATAGCCAAGATGGTCTTATCCGTTGAGGCTACAAACACTAGATTTCTACTTAAGTGTTTTGCTTAACTTATCATCAAACTAATACACATATTCCTAACAATCTCCCCCTATTTATGTCTACTAGAACTGTAAGCATAAATTTGGGTTTAGCTTGATGGTAACAAAACACTTAACAAATATATAAACTGTAATAAAGCAGAAATTCAAAAGTGCTACAAAAATGTATATGCTGAGATGGAATTGAAGAATTACATTGTTTCCAAGGGTGCTCCTTTAGCCTGAGCAAATTACTTTCTTTTCCTTTGATCCCTGGTTTTCTTTTCTAGCCTCCTGTCATTCTCCTCTATTTGAAGTTGAAGTTGTCTGTAGAATTCAGCTTCATCTTCTTCATTGATATCTAACTTAGATTACATATCCTTGAGAGTTTCATTACTGGCAATCTTTAGCTGATCTTCAATTCTGAAAAATCTTCTGACTCCTTTGTTGTCTCTGAACTCCATTGACCAATGAGGTGATTTGTGAATTGTAATTCCTCTTTCTTGAATGAGTAAAGTTCTAGGCAAAGTATTGTGCTCCCTCCAAGTTTTCCTTATATTGGCAATCTTGTTGAGAATCTCAGTCTTGGCAGTTCTGGTAAAGCCAGAATCCTTTTGTATGGCTGAGTAGACTCTAATCAAGGTAGAGTAGCCTTCATTCAAAATTCTGTGAAGAGGCCATGTTCTTTCCCCAGCTCCTTTGTATTTGAACACTAGTCTTTCTGGTAGCTGTCTGTAGGCAGCTATTCCCCTTACTTCCTCCAGCTCATCCAGATAGAGTTCAATGTCTGAAAATTCTTTTATGTCACAGATGTGAACATAATCATCTTTAGAGGTTTGAGGTTTAGGCTTAGGCTTCTGTGTGAATTTGATTGAGGCTTTAGAGGGTGTTGATTTGATTCTTCTTTTCTGCTTCTTTGATGGTGGAGAAGAGGTTAGGAAGGTGGACAATTTGATGGTGTCCCAATCAATTGGTTCCTCTTTGGGAATGATTGTTTCACCATGAATATTCATGAAGGGGTCAGGTATAATTGGTTCAGGAATAGAGGGTAGTGGTTTGGATATTGATTGGGTTTCTTCAGTCTTATCTACCTTCTTTCTCTTTGCATTGACCTTCTTTCTTTTCCCTTTCTGCCATTCTTCCTTACTTCTTTCCTCCATCTCAGTACCAACCATGTCCCCCATAGCTTCATCTTCACATTTGTCTTCAATTTCTTTCTATTCTTCAGCCTGACTTGACTTTAGCTGTTTTTCAAGCTTTGCTTGTGCTCTTTTGTCAGCCTTTAGCTGTTTGGCTTCTTCCTTCAACCTTTTGGTTTCTTCCCTCTTGGCTATTGAGAATTTGGGATGTCCTTGCATCACACATATGCTCTTTCCCTCTCTGAAGATAATAGCCATGTTTCTCCTTACAGCCTCATCCATGGTCTCTTTGAGATATGCAATACTTCTACCTAAAAGCTTGTCCTCATCAGCTTTTAGAAGAGGAAAATCCACCTCTTTTAGAGGATTCTTTATAGAGTCCTTATTGGATCTGTTGTTGGGCTTGAGAACCATAGGTTGCAGATCTTTGGAAGAAGTTTCTCCATCCTTATGCCTCCCTACTGGCTTGAGTTCCATAATAATTGATTCCACTTTTGTGCTATGCTTCACAGATTGTGATTGAGAAGTTGTAGAACCAAATATTAGTTGCATCTTTTCATCAATCTTCTTTCTTTGCTCTTTGACTTGCAATTCAGCTGCTGCTATCTGGATTAGATCAATTCCATCTAGCTTTCCTTTGACTTGAATAGTTTGAGAAGTTGTGATGACAGGAACTAGCACTTGAGAAATTTGAACTGTTGTAGATGGCTCTCCTTCCCCTTCCCCTTTATTCTCCCCCTTTTTGTTATCATCAAGGGTAGGGGTCAAGCCTTGTGCATGTGCCAGCTGCATGAGTAGATTTGTTTGAGTTTGTTGATTCTAAAGGATGGTGACCATAGAGTCTTCAATGATTTGAACCCTATCTTCCAATCTGGCCAGCCTCTTGTCAGCATCAGATGTTTTCCTCAGTCTCCCCAACAAATCTTGCATAGTACCATAGGGTATAAGTGAATCCAATTTCTCAGCATTGTAGGATTTCAGATCAGCAATGTCCAGCTTGAGCTCATCCACACTTAGATTTTGCTGGTAGTGCTACAACTGCAAGAGATGCAGAGATTCCAGATGAGCTTGAAGAATTGCCTTGGTACCAGCATCCTGAGTCTCCTGAAGGGCCTGCTGAATTGTCATGACTTGTCTGACCAAAGTGACACCAAACTCTCCTGGTGTTGATGGTTTTGCCCATGCCCATGCAGGAAGATCAGGAACAGAACGTGGGCCTGCTACTCCCCCTAAGTTCATGCTCTCATTCAAAGAATTAGAGTCATCATCATTAGAATTTACTCCAAATTTGTAACACCCCCAGATCCGGGGTCGGGGATCCGGGTTGTCACGGTCTTTCTTTCCACAATATCACTTCACTTAATTAATAATAAATAACCTCATGCTGTGACCCCATACTAACACACACCACAACCCGTTATAGTCTCAGAGATGAAATTGAAATAAATACAAGTCTTTGAATCCACCATTTAACAGTTATTACAACCCAAAATGATTACTTGATAAATTTACAGTTAATTGCCATTATCTGCCACAAGTTATAATTATACATAATTTGATTCTCAAAAGTAGATGGTCTGATCTACAATGGATCTACCTCTGCAGCTATAGCAGCTACAACATCATCGGGAAGACGCGGGACGCTTCCCACGCGCTTGCGCTGGGTCTGCTGGAGTCTGGCCATCTTTCCTAACTGTTGTTGTGTGATGAAGAAATAAAGCAAGAGTGAGCCTTACAGCTCGCAAGATAATATATAGTGATAACAATAATATAAGTATCTAAATGGATACTTACTAAAATCTCTATCATGTGTAAGATAATTACTTACTAGATATAAGTAAAAACAAGGAATGAAGTTACCAATACTTCACCACACTTATATCATTTATAAAGCTACTTGAACTACCACCGTTCAAAGTATTATAAGTTTTAAGAAAAACATCCTATAGATGAGACCACAAGTTAAGACTTGAATAGATTCAATCTTTGAAATATTATTGAATGAAAAAAAAGTTACGAGATACTTTATTTAGTCCCGATATATATATCCACATATATATCTCTTAAACATTTCCTGGAACCTCTGTTATGTAAAGTATGAACAGAGTTTGAAACATCCAATAAATTTTGGAAAGGAAAAGAATTTTGGCATAAACCAGATATCTTGCTGATCAGGCAAAGATACCAATAAGTAACCTTTTCTACTAGTAGATGGATGAATCCCCCACCGGTCATCACCCTGGCCTCATAAGGACCTTGTGCTGGACCGCCACCCGGCCTCTTACGCGTTGATGGACTGCCACCCAGCCACTTACACAATAATAGACCGTACCCCGGCCTGTCGCTTATGCCGACTCAATTAGATGGGCTTACTTCCCGAACATTGGGCAAGTAATCAATTCATTTACCAAAACTGCAACCTCGTTGCGAATATAAAATACACCACAGAGCCGGATTCCCCAGGTTTTGAGCGAGTATTTAAATCCCCTTAAAAAAAGAAGATCTTAAATATAAAAATGAGTTTTGGGATCCGCTCTAACTTTAAAAATCATTTTGAAGATTCGAAAACACTTTATAGAGTGTTTGGAGTAAAGCTGATTTAATGAAGTAAATCAGTCCCCAGAATATTTAGAAAATGACTGAATATTATTATTTAAATAATATTCCCATAAAAAATAATCTTTATAAAAATAATTGAAGTAGAAGTATTAAAACTTATACTTGAAACGAGTATTAAATAACCAAAGATATACTTATATGAAAGTACTATCTTTATTTGAATAATCGAAAATAAGTTTGATTATTGACACCTTATTCTTTAATAAAATAAAGAATATATCTCAGCAAATAATCAGAGTCATAGATCCTCAAATGAATATTCAAATAATATTCATTAAATAATATAAACTGAGTCATAAGCCCTCGAATGAATATTCAAATAATATTCAGATAATAAAATAAAAGGAGTCATAAGTCCTCGAATGAATATTCAAAATAATATTCATTTAATAAAATAAAAGGAGTCATACGCCTTCGAATAATATTCGAAATAATATTCAATAATAAAATAAAGTTAAAGTTATCGAATAAACCTTATTCGATTAATAGTTTTGAAAACTATGACCATATATATATATAAGTATATATATATATTCATATCCATATATACAAAATCTACTCGGGATCCTCGACTCCCGGTTTTAGAAAATATTTTCACCTTTGGGTCCCTGTACTAAGGGTATATGCAAATTACCGCTATCCTCTAGCATAGGTATTATCAACTGAATCAACAGATATATATGGAAAGAATACGAAACAGGCATGCATATATATATACCATAGTAGCATGCTTCAATATATTGCAACATTTGCTAACTAACCAACATGCATCTATCACAAGATAATGCAAATACATATATTCATCACAACAACAGTTATAACGGGTAGAAAACTTGCCTGAGCGACTTGGGGTGATAAAAGGCTCGGGACGAGTCTGGTAACCTATAAACAACAAGTAAGTTGGAATTAAACCAAAATCACTTGTAAATCTTTACTTTAACTAACTTAGACTCTAACGCTTGTTTTGCGCTCACTGATTTGCTTAAGTCACTCGGGTACCCTCGGCTCCACCATTTTTAATAATTTAACCTTTACGAGTTTTAAAGCGATTCCTTCGCGAGTGTCTTACCAACTTCCTAACACACTTACCATAAATGTTTCATACATTAATCAACCCTTTTTGGTCTTTAACCTATGTTTCAAAGTAAGGCGAGGGAAAAAGTTTCGTTCGCGAAACGCCGTTACTTGAAACGGTCGTTTCTCCTAAACCGTGCATCGGAATCGAACGAACTACATATCAAAACGAAGCTCGTAATATGAGCTATCTAAACATGGCAGTGGTCATATTCTAGCAGGGGGTTCTCGGGTCCTAATGCTATGCACAAAAACAGTCCAAAGAAAATCGGACGTTACGACGGCTATGTTTACGCGATTTCCAATATTTTAAATCATTCAAAACCCTCCCAATTCAACCTCAAATCCAACATACAACCAACATCCATACTTATCACATCATAACAACCCCAACCAATTCAATTTAATCATTTATACTTATGCCTAAGCTTAATTTAACCATACTTAAGTTCTTTTCATCAAAACCTCAACATTTACCATTCCATTTCACTACCATTTCAAATCCCAAACTCTAATCACAACAACAAGCTACAATATCATCCTACTAATCAAAATCATCTTATAATATATAGGAATCTAGGGTTTGGAGATGGTATACCTTCCTTGAAGTGGTGGGAGGAGCTAGGAAGCCTTAAGAAGCTTTGAGAAGTCTTAAGAATGCTTGGATCTTCAAGAAAAACAAGAAAAAGTTCAAGTTAAAAACTTGAAAACACTATTCATTGTCTTCTTTGATTAAATGAAGAAGATTGAGAAGGAATTAATGGCTTAAACTCATGATATAGTCCTAACTAAGCATGAAGATGATTAGGGAATTATTTTACCAATTTAGGAAGCTTGGATCTTTGATTTTGAATTTTTCTTGCCTTTTGAATAGTGAAAAGCCGAGAGCTTCAAGAACAAAGCCTTGGTTGCTTTTTGATTTTTGATGAAGAATGAATTTACTTGGCTTGGTTGCTTGGTTTTGTATTTGATTTAGTCAATTACCTTTTTGCCCTTGAATTTGTGTGGTTACAAAGCCACCACATGTCATGCTTATGTCATCCTCATGATGTCATCCTCCCTTCCTTGTCCTCTTTCTATTGGTTGGATGACATCATTCCCACTAATCCCTTTGATTAACTTCCTAATTGTTTGCCTAATGACCGCTGATCTGTTATACGGTTCGCTTAACTTTCGTTTTCGTTTATCGTTTGAGGGATCATACCCGGGATCTTATTACTTAGGTTCCCTTATCCTTTCTCAATACATTATATTCCTTTTTATGATCCTCTCTTATAATCCTTTAATTTAAATCCTTTTTATCCTGTTACCTTTTTCTCAATTCTTTCCGTATCTAGTGGATTTCCGGGAAAAATCAAAGTGTTCGGATTTGGATTCTGACGATCTTTACATACACTTATATCCCATATAAAGTACTAATAAAATCTCAGAATATCCATATCAGAACCCCTACATAGTGTGTCATGAAAAGTTTTCTCATTCAGCAAAAACACTATTCATAAGGGTTTCAAAAATTACCCAAAAATTGGGGTTATTACAGTCTCCCCTCCTTAAAAGGATTCCGTCCCGGAATCAGATAGAAATGAATAGGGATACTTTCTTAGTATTGCACTTTCTAACTCTCAAGTCAATTTTCCCATATTGTGGTTCTATCATCAAACTCTTACTAGTTTGATAACCCTTCTCCTAAGCACTCGTTCCTTCTTAATCTATACCCTTCCTGGTTGGTCCATATAGGTTACGTCTGGTTGTATGTCTATGCGCTCATATGCCCCTATTTGACTGGCATCCGAATTACACTTCCTTAACATTGATACGTGGAACACGTTATGAACTTGCTACAGGTTCGGGGGTTTGGGCTAGCTCATATGCTAACTTCCCAACGTCTTAATATATCCAAGGGTCCAACAAATTGTAGACTTAGCTTTCCTTTCTTTCCGAATCTCATCAATCATTTCCAAGGGTTTCCAAGGGGATACCTTTAACAACACTAGGTCCCCTACTTCCTATTCTTTGTCCTTTCGTGTCAAATCAACATACTTCTTATGTCCATCTTGGGTTACTACCAGCCGTCCTCTGATTAGATCTATTATATCCTTGATCCTTTGGACTACTGCGGGTCCGAGCATCTTGCGCTCTACAACTTCATCCTAACATAAGGGAGATCGACATTGTCTTCCCTCAAGGATCTCATAAGGCGATATCTCAATACTGACATATGATCTATTGTCGTAAGAAAACTCAATCCGCGTTATGTGATCATTCCAATTTCTTTCAAGTCTATTGCACGGACTCTCATTATAGCTTCTAGCATTATAGCTTTTGCTTCTTAATACCCATTCTTTTCCAGTTCGTAATCGCTATTACCTTCCGTTCCTAATATTATACTGGTTATACTTTTGCTCGCTAGCGTTCTATAACCTTTTAATAACCACGTCAACCTTAGTATTACGAATGTGTTTCCATTCCGAATGCTACCACAACTTTATTACTCTTTTTTTTTCAGCTGTTTCTATTTCCCAAAGTTGATCAATCATATAGAAGTAAAGGAATTTGTTGAGAGATCACTATGATCATGAACACTTGTTATATCGCATAGTTAGTACAGAAGGTGGCCAGCCTTTAGTACTTGACAAGCAATTAAACAATAGATGGTATCCTACTAGGCTTCTATCACACAGATAGATAGTCATTCGGCAATACCTCCCCTTTCTGGAAGGGTTGTTCTTCTCAGCTTACATGAAATGAAAAGAAGAGAAAAGAACGAATTGAAGAGAATTGTATATATGAAAAATATACTGCCACAAAATATCTGGCTTGGAACTTACCTCTGAACTATAGAGGTTTGTCATAGGAGAACAAAACATAAACGTATTTATATCAGCATCAAGTATTATAGCATCGTATTTCCCATGCCTAAATATTTTCGCCATTCCGTCCATCATTCTATGGACCCATGCTCTTCCTCGAGCTTATATATAATCACCTTTGAAACTCCTTCGACATCGAAAATCGAATCTGGGACCTCCTTCTATATATCACCGTTACTCGGATTCTATGCTTGTACTGCAACCTTCCTCGTATAGTAATACGACTCTCTATTGATAAGAAAGAATAAATATTCAATAGGTAGATACTCTACTTAATTAGTCTATCAATGATAACTTATACACTACCACGACCCGATTAGTGGTACTCAATCTCAACACCCATTCCAATACAACTCTCACGGTTGTAATCAGCTCATTACTCGCAGAATCATTGCTGCCTTACTATGGTCCACCACTGACCTACTGTAGTCATTCATTTTCCATGAAGTCTTAATAGCTAACCATACGGAGTCCATACATCTCGTATCTAATTCTCTTAAGGAGTTAACATAACCACCAATCACAATTCATGAAGAACACTCCAAACTCTGACGTACTTTCATGATATGAAGCAGATAAAAGTACAGAAGAGTTTCAATCAAAGCAACGATAGCAGGTTAATACCATTCTTAATCATATGCCTTAAATAGAAGACTTAACTCAAAGGTTCGTCTAGTCCTTTTTGAAACATGGTCCTGGCTTATCTCAAGATAGGGCCTTCTAAGATAGATAGCCCGTTCATGGCGATTACACGAATTAAACCTTTACCAACTACTATTACGGTTGGGTATTGCACAGTCATCAGAAGGAATGTCAATCTTCCAAACCATAATTCAACCTTCACAATTTTAACCATCATCACTGTATTCTTTTGGCACACGCGCCTATAATTATCCATTTACCTTTAAAGTGTCGGCCACCTCTTTGGCCTTTCCTGATAGTAAAATTTCCTTACAGTCAATGTCATTTTAACCACCTCCAAATAAATTTTCTACCTTATTTCCGATCACTGCTTGAGTGAAGATGTTTTCCTTAAAATCAGATGGGAAAAAAAATATCACCATTTTTTTCCATAAGTTATTGCCTCAGTCTTTAGAGGCTAATCACTGTCAAGACTGACTCTCAATCATACTTAGAACATTTTTTTTTTATCTTAAGTCCTAATTACCCTGAACAATTTCGACCATTACTGGTTAGATCCATAATTTCTCGTGGTTTAACACGTGCCCCACTTGGCATCATTATAATTACGTCATTTTTCTTTTATCAACATTTTTATTCTTGAGAATTTTGAATATTACATTTCTCCTTGTAAAACCTCTAAGGTTATCCTTCAATCGTTCCTCCTGTATTCCCTAGATACAGGGCATATCAAAATACCATTCACTATTACTAGAACCATTGTCTATATACTTCTGAAAAAAATTCTCCACTGATCCTTAAAGGTTGTTGTTACCTTAACCCTTTCCAATTCATCCTGTCAAAACTCATACTGTCCCTATTAAGGGTGAAATGCCAACCTTTATGCATTCCCCTAGGATTCATTTTAAGTTACCGATGTTCTATCCTTAATTCCACCTTTAAAAGGTACCTGCATCCTTCCATGGATAAATCAAGTCATATATCCCTGATAAGGGTGTCTTATTCAATCATTCCCACCTTGATAGTATATGTCTAATTCCACCATAACATCTGTATTCAAAATGGGGTCAATCAATATGGCCTCCAAAAGATAGCAACGGTTATCCGCTTGTCTTGCCTAATTTGGTAACGATAACAAGGATGTTCTGGAAGATATTGGTCGTGTTCAACGTGAACCTCTTCTTAATAATTCCTTATTTACTTTCGTTGTTTATCTCAACAGTCACCTCAATGTTGGGATATCTCTCATACCTGGCGCCTCCCTTTCTGGGTATCGAGCCACCGGTCTTACATTTCACATTATTGAAGGTCACTTCCTTCATCCAACTTTCCTACTTTCTTACTTTCTTGTCTCCTTAGTCTATCCGCGTCTTATTATTTATCCTTCGAACTATCTAAAGGTTTCCTCGAATCCTCCCAACTTACAGGGGATAAAATATATGTATCTCTTACACCTTCAACCATCTATTTTAACTCATGGTGAATCACCCTCATCCTGACGATTACATACTTTTCTATTTCTATTGCTACGAGTCTTTAGGGTTTCCTCATACCCAACTCCCTTATCATACCTCAACTCTATTGCCCTCGTATTCCTTTCCACTTCAGTTTCTTTTTATTTTCCTTTCTCTTATCAGTTTTTTTTTTGAACCAACACAACATAAGCATTGATTTCAAACATCCCGTCATTCTGGATTCGTGTCCTCAGAACGAATCTTGATAACTTTTACAACTTAGATTCATAATTTATCATACTCGTCTGCCTTTGTTCTGGCTATAAAGCTTTTACACTATCTCCTTATCTTTGGGAATTACTTTCCCGAAAACAATTGACTGAACTTAAATCAGTTTATTATAATCTCTTGCTCCGTGCCTTCCTTGGCCTTTCACCGGCGGGTGGTCTCTCTCTTAGGAGGGTAAGTGATAAAAACAGTCTTTTGTGATTCGTCAATCATTTAGAATCTCAAATGATTCCTATATTTCCTTTAGCCAGGCTCTTGCCTTGACTGGGTCAGCTTGTTCCTTGGAACTCTAAGAGCTTAGCGATTTAAAGGTCCTGAAAGAATTTCCCACCGCACTGTCTCCTCAGGGTGGTGGTTGGGGATAATAGTCTAAGTTCTCTTTAGACAGGTCCATGAATTGTCGTATAGGGGTACCATCTCGGGTCTCCTTTCCTTACTCGACTTTTGTTTCCTCAGTCTAAATATTTCTTCCTACTCCCCATAATTGGAGTCATCTTTTAATTTAAAATCTTCATTTTCCACTTTATTATATTCCGGGTTCTTTATATCTTAATTGCGACCTCCCTGATTATCACGTTCAAGGTTTACCCTTAATCTTATTCCTTGTGGGGGCATATTACTTGGAAAATTTTGAGAATCTCCGGATATTTGTCTTACTTACTTTGCTTAAGTCTTCCCCTCGTTTAGTCCTTGCACGATTGCAAATTATGAATTCTTAAGTTCGATAAACTTCATGACACTCTCTTAAGTGTTAATAGAGCAATTAACAATGTGATTTATCACAATCAAACTGATCTGAACTGAAATTAATGAATATATACATAACCATTTGTTCGAGGGTACAACAACTGAACATATTAAAGAGGATTACATCATATGAACTTATCGCTCCTATCCCAAAAGTACTACCATAGATAGTCATCTCATCATTAAAACTAATCATTCATAACTTAGGCTAATCCTCCAAAAGCGGTGCTACATGAGACCCTTGTTTGATTGCTCTGGCTCTGCACACTACCATGGATTAAGAGATGCGAGCACGCACGACATCCCTAACCTGCTCCATCACAGAGGTGATGAGGTCTAAGATAGTCGCAAGTAGAGCTGGATCAACCTGACCCTCAAGATGGCCCCTAGCTGTAACACGGGTGGTAGCCTCAATCCTTTCCATGCTATACGCTAATCCTGCCGGAAGTATCCCACCCTCAATCCTTGGTGCAGTAAGTCGATCCAACAGATCACTCCTAACATTCCGGGCCTCTGACAGGCCACCCAAAGTCATATGATAATCAGCGATAAGAGAAGCCTGAGTGGTAGCATCTAGCAGTCCATGGGGGGCAGGTGGTGCAGACCCAGGAGATCCAAATGGATAACCAAGCACGGTATCAGGTGACAATGGTGCAGGGGATAAAGGTGGCATTTCCTCAGTATGTGCTGGGCTCTGTACAGGGGAGGGAACAGGAATTGGTGGAACCTCATGGATGTCTACAGGAGCCTCTGGAAGAGGGTCTGATACTGGTATAATTGGGGTCGTGGAAGGCCCCACTCCTTCTGCCCTCATTAACTTTTGTGCCCTTGGTAACTCTTCATCCTCTAGGGCCACCCTCGCGGGCATTCTTGCTCTGGTAGTCGCCCTAACTACGGTCATCTGTTCCTCAACGGTCCTCTCTTCATTCTCATCAGGATCCTCCATGAGATCCTCCTCAGCCACAATCCTTTCCGGAATAACATCCTCAACCGCAGCATTCTCTATCTGAACCTCATCCGGTCCCTCATTAGGGTACTCCATCGGATTCACAATTTGATCTCCAACTTGTAATAAAACATCCTCATGCTGATGCTCCTGAACCTCAAGGTTTGGTGCCCCGCTGCCCTATACGAGAACAAACTATGTTACTATCACGATACCTATAAGGGTTCCCATAAGGGTTTTAACTGTCAGTGCTACGTTAGGTAGCCCGACTATGAACTTGGAAAGAGTTCTTATTATCTTAGTGAACTTATTATCTTAACGTCCCATCATCTCTGAGGTTTATAACGCTTAGCTCTGATACCATTTCTGTAACACCCCCAGATCCGGGGTCGGGGATCCGGGTTGTCACGGTCTTTCTTTCCACAATATCACTTCACTTAATTAATAATAAATAACCTCATGCTGTGACCCCATACTAACACACACCACAACCCGTTATAGTCTCAAAGATGAAATTGAAATAAATACAAGTCTTTGAATCCACCATTTAACAGTTATTACAACCCAAAATGATTACTTGATAAATTTACAGTTAATTGCCATTATCTGCCACAAGTTATAATTATACATAATTTGATTCTCAAAAGTAGATGGTCTGATCTACAATGGATCTACCTCTGCAGCTATAGCAGCTACAACATCATCGGGAAGACGCGGGACGCTTCCCACGCGCTTGCGCTGGGTCTGCTGGAGTCTGGCCATCTTTCCTAACTGTTGTTGTGTGATGAAGAAATAAAGCAAGAGTGAGCCTTACAGCTCACAAGATAATATATAGTGATAACAATAATATAAGTATCTAAATGGATACTTACTAAAATCTCTATCATGTGTAAGATAATTACTTACTAGATATAAGTAAAAACAAGGAATGAAGTTACCAATACTTCACCACACATATATCATTTATAAAGCTACTTGAACTACCACCGTTCAAAGTATTATAAGTTTTAAGAAAAACATCCCATAGATGAGACCACAAGTTAAGACTTGAATAGATTCAATCTTTGAAATATTATTGAATGAAAAAAAAGTTACGAGATACTTTATTTAGTCCCGATATATATATATATCCACATATATATCTCTTAAACATTTCCTGGAACCTCTGTTATGTAAAGTATGAACAGAGTTTGAAACATCCAATAAATTTTGGAAAGGAAAAGAATTTTGGCATAAACCAGATATCTTGCTGATCAGGCAAAGATACCAATAAGTAACCTTTTCTACTAGTAGATGGATGAATCCCCCACCGGTCATCACCCTGGCCTCATAAGGACCTTGTGCTGGACCGCCACCCGGCCTCTTACGCGTTGATGGACTGCCACCCAGCCACTTACACAATAATAGACCGTACCCCGGCCTATCGCTTATGCCGACTCAATTAGATGGGCTTACTTCCCGAACATTGGGCAAGTAATCAATTCATTTACCAAAACTGTAACCTTTTCTACTTAAAAAAAGAAGATCTTAAATATAAAAATGAGTTTTGGGATCCGCTCTAACTTTAAAAATCATTTTGAAGACTCGAAAACACTTTATAGAGTGTTTGGAGTAAAGCTGATTTAATGAAGTAAATCAGTCCCCAGAATATTTAGAAAATGACTAAATATTATTATTTAAATAATATTCCCATAAAGAATAATCTTTATAAAAATAATTGAAGTAAAAGTATTAAAACTTATACTTGAAACGAGTATTAAATAACCAAAGATATACTTATATGAAAGTACTATCTTTATTTGAATAATCGAAAATAAGTTTGATTGTTGACACCTTATTCTTTAATAAAATAAAGAATATATCTCAGCAAATAATCAGAGTCATAGATCCTCAAATGAATATTCAAATAATATTCATTAAATAATATAAACTGAGTCATAAGCCCTCGAATGAATATTCAAATAATATTCAGATAATAAAATAAAAGGAGTCATAAGTCCTCGAATGAATATTCAAAATAATATTCATTTAATAAAATAAAAGGAGTCATACGCCTTCGAATAATATTCGAAATAATATTCAATAATAAAATAAAGTTAAAGTTATCGAATAAACCTTATTCGATTAATAGTTTTGAAAACTATGACCATATATATATATATAAGTATATATATATATATTCATATCCATATATACAAAATCTACTCGGGATCCTCGACTCCTGGTTTTAGAAAATATTTTCACCTTTGGGTCCCTGTACTAAGGGTATATGCAAATTACCGCTATCCTCTAGCATATGTATTATCAACTGAATCAACAGATATATATGGAAAGAATACGAAACAGGCATGCATATATATATATACCATAGTAGCATGCTTCAATATATTGCAACATTTGCTAACTAACCAACATGCATCTATCACAAGATAATGCAAATACATATATTCATCACAACAACAGTTATAACGGGTAGAAAACTTGCCTGAGCGACTTCGGGTGATAAAAGGCTCGGGACGAGTCTGGTAACCTATAAACAACAAGTAAGTTGGAATTAAACCAAAATCACTTGTAAATCTTTACTCTAACTAACTTAGACTCTAACGCTTGTTTTGCGCTCACTGATTTGCTTAAGTCACTCGGGTACCCTCGGCTCCACCATTTTTAATAATTTAACCTTTATGAGTTTTAAAGCGATTCCTTCGCGAGTGTCTTACCAACTGCCTAACACACTTACCATAAATGTTTCATACATTAATCAACCCTTTTTGGTCTTTAACCTATGTTTCAAAGTAAGGCGAGGGAAAAAGTTTCGTTCGCGAAACGCCGTTACTTGAAACGGTCGTTTCTCCTAAACCGTGCATCGGAATCGAACGAACTACATATCAAAACGAAGCTCGTAACATGAGATATCTAAACATGGCAGTGGTCATATTCTAGCAGGGGGTTCTCGGGTCCTAATGCTATGCACAAAAACAGTCCAAAGAAAATCGGACGTTACGACGGCTATGTTTACGCGATTTCCAATATTTTAAATCATTCAAAACCCTCCCAATTCAACCTCAAATCCAACATACAACCAACATCCATCCTTATCACATCATAACAACCCCAACCAATTCAATTTAATCATTTATACTTATGCCTAAGCTTAATTTAACCATACTTAAGTTCTTTTCATCAAAACCTCAACATTTACCATTCCATTTCACTACCATTTCAAATCCCAAACTCTAATCACAACAACAAGCTACAATATCATCCTACTAATCAAAATCATCTTATAATATATAGGAATCTAGGGTTTGGAGATGGTATACCTTCCTTGAAGTGGTGGGAGGAGCTAGGAAGCCTTAAGAAGCTTTGAGAAGTCTTAAGAATGCTTGGATCTTCAAGAAAAACAAGAAAAAGTTCAAGTTAAAAACTTGAAAACACTATTCATTGTCTTCTTCTTTGATTAAATGAAGAAGATTGAGAAGGAATTAATGGCTTAAACTCATGATATAGTCCTAACTAAGCATGAAGATGATTAGGGAATTATCTTACCAATTTAGGAAGCTTGGATCTTTGATTTTGAATTTTTCTTGCCTTTTGAATAGTGAAAAGCCGAGAGCTTCAAGAACAAAGCCTTGGTTGCTTTTTGATTTTTGATGAAGAATGAATTTACTTGGCTTGGTTGCTTGGTTTTGTATTTGATTTAGTCAATTACCTTTTTGCCCTTGAATTTGTGTGGTTACAAAGCCACCACACTTCCTTCCTTCCCATGTCATGCTTATGTCATCCTCATGATGTCATCCTCCCTTCCTTGTCCTCTTTCTATTGGTTGGATGACATCATTCCCACTAATCCCTTTGATTAACTTCCTAATTGTTTGCCTAATGACCGCTGATCTGTTATACGGTTCGCTTAACTTTCGTTTTCGTTTATCGTTTGAGGGATCATACCCGGGATCTTATTACTTAGGTTCCCTTATCCTTTCTCAATACATTATATTCCTTTTTATGATCCTCTCTTATAATCCTTTAATTTAAATCCTTTTTATCCTGTTACCTTTTTCTCAATTCTTTCCGTATCTAGTGGATTTCCGGGAAAAATCAAAGTGTTCGGATTTGGATTCTGACGATCTTTACATACACTTATATCCCATATAAAGTACTAATAAAATCTCAGAATATCCATATCAGAACCCCTACATAGTGTGTCATGAAAAGTTTTCTCATTCAGCAAAAACACTATTCATAAGGGTTTCAAAAATTACCCAAAAATTGGGGTTATTACAAAATTCTTCAGATGGCTCACCAGCTTGAGAAGGTAGCCTGTTGACAGCAGCTTTGTCTCTGAGAAGAGATTCTGAAGTGTGTACAATGTGTAGTGTCTGTTCTGCCTCCACATTGCCCTGTGCAGCCAATAATTGATAGGCTGAAACAGGGTGAGTAAAAGTGTCAGCATCCAAGGAAATGTTATCAATGACAGCTTTGTAAAGTTGCTGAAATTATCTTCCCTTGTCTGCATCATCCACTTTCATTAACTCACTAGCAATGGTTGGATCCACCCTTATAGCTTCTGTACCTGCCTTTCTCTCAATTTCTCTCTGTTCTTGCATCAGGGGCTCCCCCTGGCTCACACATACCCTCACACCCTCACCTTCACCTTCTAAGGTGGCACTCCTCTCACTCACTTTTGCCATGCTGGAAGAAATAGCATGCATTTGGTGACTCTTAACCTCTCCTTTTGCTTGGGAGCAACCCAGCCTCTCACTCAAAAGATCACTCCCTTCCCTCAAACCTAAAAGTGATTGTACAGTTGCCATGTCCTCTACAGTTGGAATTGTTTCTGTTAAGTGTGTAGAGACCATCAACGGATAGGGAGTACCCGTTGAAGTAGAAACTGATGGTATCAACGGATAACTGCTGTTAAGCTTATCCGTTGAAGAACAACCACTTGTCAACGGATGAGAGATATCCGTTGAGGAAGGAAAAGATGTAGATATAGAAAGTGACATAATTGTTGAATCTGTGTGGATTGATTTTAAGTGATGTGACACAGATTCTGTAACTACATCTGAAATAATTGGATGATGATCCAACAAATCATCTAAAAGATGATGATCACCAGGTTTTGAGTGGGGCTCCTCCCTGAGTTTTAATGAGGGAGAATCAGGAATTGATGTGAATATCATATCCACATCCAGAGAGGGTGTTGGAGAGTTTGATGAATGGTGTGTTTCTATATTGAGAGAATGGGGCTGTGATTCCACATTTGCTGGAATCACATCAAGCTGAATTTGAGAAGGCACAGATACTGGTGGATGTATCTGTGATGTGTGTGTCCCTTGTGTGGAAACTAGGGTTTTGGCCTTCTTCTTCCTTGAAAAGGCTTTAAATGGTGAATATGTGGCTTCAGTGTCCCTCCCTCTTTTGTTCTGTGTCCCTGGTTGGGGACTATTTTCAATAGTTACATCCTTTTGGGAGGATGCAACTAGGGATGTGTTGGACTCCTTTTGAACTACCACAGTCTTTTGAGAGACTGTGGCTTGGCTGGTTTGGGTACCACTCACCTCTCCCACCTTATCCTGGGGGCTTTTTGATGTTCACCCCTCCCCTCACCACTCACACCCTGTTCACTCCCTTCAGGGTTTATGGTAGGTTTCTTTGACTTGACTTTGGAAACTTTAGATTTGGTGGCTTTGGTAGGAGCCTATTTGGACAAAGACACAGGTTACATAGCCACACTAGAAGGCAAAGAAACATTGGGGTTGGAAATAGTAGGAGTTATAAAAATATTTACCTCACTTACCTGTGGTGCATTCATGATTGGCAAGTATACCAATGACACCTGGCTGTTGAGGTTCATTCTCAAAAGGTCTGCAAGGACCCTTTTCTCTTGTGCCCAGCATTTGAGTTTATTATTCTCATTGGATATAACCAAACCTTCAGCAACATGGTTAGCCAATAACATAAAGAATCTAGCATAGTAGATGTTATGTGGTCTATTAGCTTTGTTACCTAATCTGGAACCTACTTCTAGCATAACACAGTTGCTAAAATTAAAGTACCTATCAGAAACTAGCATATAGAGCATATTAACAAGAGATGAAGTGATAGCATCAAAATTGCTAATATTCCCAGAGAAAACCTTAATAAAGGCATCTCCAAGAAAACTCCATTCTTTCCTAAGGCCTTTCCTTCTAATACTACCTAAACTAGCAGAATCAAAAGCATAGCCTATGGAATCTAGCATAGCAGAGACATCTTTATCAGTGTGTGGTGTCATGGCATTATTCTCAGGCAACTTAAAGCAAGATTGTATATCATCACAATTAATGCAATAGTCCTTACCTTTGAGAGAGAAGGCAATAGTCATATCTGTGGAGTTGAATTCTGCAGTTGTCCAAATCTCCTCAATCACCTCACAGTAGATGGTTGGAGCTTCCAGCATTGCATAGCTTAGTTTGCAGTTTTTGATGAAGTCCATCATATTGTGATAATCAGAATGGGCTTCATTCTTTTCAACCAAGGCTATGAAATTATTCTTTTCATAAACAAATCATGTTTGAGACATAATTTTGACTACTGGTGCCATTGTTGTGAGTAGAGGTTGCAGAGAAAAACTTGAGAATTTAGAGAGAAAGAGAATAAGAATTGCAAGAAAGCGTAAAGTGAGAATAAGAGTTCAATTGGGCTTTTATACTTTCTTGAATTAAAACGTAAATAAAATGATTGAATGATAATTTTAAGTAAGTTACAGCCGTTCGAGAATAAATAAAACTGTAGAAATTCTGAAAACTACCTTAAATACAATTACATACAACACTGTATATCTGTATCAACGGTTGAGTAAAAGAATCAACGGCTGAGACTCACTTATAGTAACTGACGTGACACTTCAACGGATAAGGGAAATAGTTATCCGTTGATGAACAACACCATTTTATCCGTTGAAGGATAAAATTACCAGAAATGTATTTGTCTTTCAACGGATAATGAACATCCGTTGATAGAACAATTTTGGCTTTCAACGGATAGAGAATATCCGTTGATAGGATAAGTCATAATTAAAGCCAACTTTGTTCTTGCAGCAAATTTCATTTCAGGCTTCAAGACAGATTATATAGATGACATAGATTATGAATAATTAAGCATACCTAACTCACTTACTAATCTTGTGAATGTTGATTCATCAAGTGGCTTGGTAAATATGTCTGCAATCTGTTTTTCACTTGGAACAAAATGAAGTTCCACTGTACCTTTCATCACATGTTCCCTAATGAAGTGGTACTTGATATCAATGTGCTTGGTTCTTGAGTGCTGCACTGGATTTTCAGTAATGGCAATGGCACTTGTGTTGTCACAAAATATTGGAATTTTGTCAACAGTCAGACCATAGTCAAATAGTTGATTCCTCATCCATAGTATCTGTGCATAGCAACTACCAACAGCAATGTACTCAGCTTCAGCTGTTGATGTGGAAACAGAATTCTGCTTCTTGCTGAACCATGATACAAGCTTGTTCCCTAGAAATTGACAGGTGCCTGTTGTGCTTTTCCTGTCTATTTTGCAACCTGCATAATCTGCATCTGAGTAGCCAATTAGATCAAAACCAGACTCTCTAGGGTACCAAATTCCTAGATTTGGAGTCCCCTTGAGATATCTGAAAATTCTTTTAATAGCCACTAAGTGAGATTCTTTAGGGTCAGCTTGAAATCTAGCACAGAGACATGTAGAAAACATTATATCAGGTCTACTAGCAGTTAAATATAAAAGTGAGCCAACCATGCCTCTATAACTTGTAATATCCACAGACTTTTCAGCCTTGTTTAATTCAAACTTAGTGGCAGTGGCCATGGGAGTTTTTGCAGGTGAACAATCCATTAAGTCAAACTTCTTTAAAAGATCATAAATATATTTAGTTTGACTAATGAAAATTCCACCACTAACTTGTTTAACTTGTAAACCAAGAAAGTAAGTTAGCTCTCCCATCATGCTCATTTCATATTTACTTTGCATTAATTTAGCAAACTTTTTACAAAGCTTATCATCTGTAGATCCTAATATAATATCATCTACATAAATTTGTACAAGTATCTTAGAGCCATTAACATTTCTAAAGAAGAGAGTTTTGTCAACAGTACCTCTTGTGAAGTGATTATCTAGAAGGAACTTTGACAAAGTCTCATACCAGGCTCTAGGTGCTTGCTTTAGTCCATAGAGTGCTTTCAACAGATAATACACATAGTCTGGAAAATTTGGATCTTCAAAACCTGGAGGTTGGCTTACATAAACTTCTTCCTCCAATTCCCCATTTAGAAATGCACTATTGACATCCATTTGATAGACTTTGAAATTGGCATTAGCTGCATAGGCTAGAAAGATTCTGATGGCTTCAAGTCTGGCAACTAGAGCAAATGTTTCATCAAAATCTATTCCCTCTTGTTGAGAATAGCCTTTAGCAACCAATCTGGCTTTATTCCTTATGACAATGCCATTTTCATCCATCTTGTTTCTGAATACCCATTTTGTGTCAATAGAACTCTTGTTCTTTGGCTTGGGTACCAGCTTCCATACTTTGTTCCTCTCAAATTGGTTTAGCTCCTCTTGCATTGCTAAAATCCAATCTGGATCTAATAGAGCTTCTTCCACTCTCTTAGGTTCCTCCTGTGATAGAAAGCTACTATACAGACATTCATCTTGAGTAGCCCTTCTAGTTTGTACTTTTGATGTAGCATCACCAATGATCAGTTCAAAAAGGTGATTCTTGGTCCATTTCCTTTGAGGTGGTAGATTAGCCCTAGATGAGGTTGCCTCAGTATTGTCATGATGTGAGATAGAATGTTGATTTGTTGAAACTCCCCCTGAGTTGCTGATCCTTTGAAAGGAATTGGGAGCTCTATCAACTGATGAAGTGAATTGATTATCCGTTGACAGACTGTGATCAACGGATGCTTCATTATGAACTTCAACGGATGATGCACTTTGTCTTTCAACGGATGCTGCATCGCTTCTTTCAACGGAAGCTGAATTATGACTTTCAACGGATGCAGCATTCTGTGCATTATCCAAAGGCAGATTCTGAATTCTTCTTGAGATGCCTTCTTCATCATTCTCTTCTTCACTATCATCACAGTATATCTCAATGTTGTCAAATTTGAGTCCTTCATGATGTCCCTCATCTGTTAGTCCATCAATCTTTTTATCATCAAACACAACATGTACAGATTCCATGACAATGTTGGTTCTTAGATTGTAGACCCTATATGATTTTCCAGCAGAATAACCAACAAATATTCCTTCATCAGCCTTTGCATCAAACTTCCCTTTGTGATCAGATTGATTCCTTAAGATGTAGCATTTGCAACCAAAGACATGTATAAAGTTTAAAGTTGGTTTTCTTCTCTTGAATAATTGATAGGGAGTCATGCATTTTGCCTGATTGATTAGAGAAATATTCTGAGTGTAACATGCACAGTTAACAGCCTCAGCCCAAAAATAAGTTGGGAGTTTTGACTCTTCAAGCATTGTCCTTGCAGCTTCAATTAGTGATCTGTTCTTCCTTTCCACCACACCATTTTGTTGTGGAGTTCTTGGAGCTGAGAACTCATGCATGATCCCACTTTCTTCATAGAACAACTTCATGGTTGAATTCTTGAACTCAGTTCCATTGTCACTCCTAATATTCCTTACTTTGAAATCAGGATGATTGTTGACTTGCTTGATATGATTGATGATGATTTCACTAGCTTCATCCTTTGATCCAAGAAAATAAACCCATGAAAACTTTGAGAAATCATCTACAATCACTAGGCAGTATCTTTTCCTTGAAATTGACAATACATTGACTGGTCCAAAAAGATCCATGTGTAGAAGTTGTAGTGGTTCATCAATTGCAGATTCAAGCTTTTTACTGAATGATACTTTCTTTTGCTTTCCTTTCTGACAGGCATCACACAGTCCATCCCTTGTGAATTCCACTAGAGGCATTCCTCTAACTAAGTCCTTTTTGACTAGATCATTCATTGTCTTGAAATTCAAATGGGACAGCTTCTTGTGCCATAGCCAACTTTCAACTGGACTTGCTTTGCTGAGAAGACAAGTTATGGATTCTGCATCTGTAGAGTTGAAATCAGCTAAGTACACATTCCCTTTTCTAACTCCAGTTAGAACCACTTTATTATCCTTTTTACTTGTGACAATACAGGCTTCAGAATTGAAGGAAATAGTATTCCCTCTGTCACATAGTTGATTGATGCTCAATAAATTGTGTTTGAGACCATCAACCAATGCAACTTCATCAATGATGACATTTTCTTTTGAAATCAAGCCATATCCCATAGTGAATCCTTTTCTGTCATCTCCAAAGGTTATGCTAGGGTCAGCTCTCTCCTTAAACTCTGTGAGCAGGGTGAAATCTCCTGTCATGTGTCTTGAACAACCACTGTCCAAGTACCATAGATTCCTTCTTTGTCCCTGCACACAACAAAATCAATCAAGTTGATTTCGGTACCCAAGTTTCCTTGGGTCCAGCCTTGTTAGTCTTTTTCCTAGACTTCATTCCTCCTGCATCTTTTGACTTAGGTAACTTTGGGTCAACCTTGGTCTCAGATGTGGTTGGTTGAAGTGTAGGGTTAGTCACAGAATCATTTAACACATTTGATTGAATTTGATAAGGCATAGGTTGTGCAAACATGTTATTCCACATAGGCATATTGTATGGCATTTGAGGCATACTAAATGCAGTAAAATAAGGATTGTTAATATATGGCATGTTTGCAAAATGTGCATGGGGATTCTGGTGAGACATAACAGGCATAGCATGCAGAGGTGACATAGACATGTTAGGCATGGAGGGATTTGAAGGCATGGGAGTATTTTTAACAGATTTGCAATTATCAGATAGGTGATTAACACTTTTACAATGCACACAGCTTTTTCTAGGAGCATACCTATCAGGTGTGTAATTGTTATGTTTATTAATCCCTACCTTCCCATTTCTTTTAGATTTTCTTTTAGTTTCCTTCTTATCCTCAACCAACTTAAGCCTATCTTTTAGCTGATCTAAAGTCATGTGTCCTATATTCACTTTACTGACATCTCTGGATGTACTAGCTCCTTCTTTGACAAAGTTCTTGAGAGTTGAATCATTCTTTTTATTGAGAATTTTATTTTTAAAAGAACTTGCCTGTTTTAATTGATGAGCCTTTAACGGATGCTCCTTTTCTTCCTTCAACGGATAACTTTCATCATCCGTTGATTCCACATCCGTTGACAATCCATCAATTAATTCTAACTCCTTTTTGTTTTTCTTCCAGGCATCCTCACAGAATGATTCAATTCCCTGAACCTTTGCAATCTGAACACTAACATCCCTAGATGTTTTCCAGGCCTTGATTACCTCTTGCTCACTTTCTAACTGTGTAGAAAGAATTTCTACTTTCTTAACAGCTTCTGCTAGTTCACTCTCAACAGTCAAGCATTTAAGTTTTATCTTTTCAAGCTCAATTACCTGATCCTCTAACACAGCATTCCTATCACTTAAAAACATATTATTCTCCGTGATCCTAGTGTTTTCTTTTGCTAGTGATTTAAGGGAAACACGCAAATGATATAATTCATTGGTCATATCATTTATGGCTTCATTGCATTCATGTTTAGAAAGCTGAGAGAGATCAGTAGTAATTACCTGGTTGCTTGATGAACTAGTTTCATTTTCATCAGAATTAGCCATCAGGGCTAGGTTGACATATTCCACATCATCATCTTCATTTACCCCATCTGCTGCCCAATCATCTTGAGTGAGAAAAGCTCTTTCCTTTTGTTTGAGCAAATCAAAATACTTCTTTTTGTAATCAACTTGCTCAAATTTCTATTTCTCAGAATTTGGCTTCCTACACTCACTTGCAAAGTGTCCACTAATGCCACAGTTGTAACATTTGAACTTTGATTTGTCCACCATGTTTTTGTTTGGCTTAGTGAACTTTGTGTTTTTCCTGAACTTCATTTTTGCAAACCTCCTGGACAGAAAGGCCAAATGTTCTTCAATATCATCAGATGCATCCTGACTGGAATTGTCTTCATCCTCAGCAACTTGCTTTTTACCCTTGCTTGATTCTGATTTGCTTGTGCCAATTTTGAGACTTGGCATTATCTTCTCCTCATTCCTGGCTTCCATCTTCTCACTGTCAGCTACAAGAGCAACTGTTCCTCCTTTTCTCTTTCCCTTTTCCAACAGCTCATCCTACTCCATTTCAAGTTCATAAGTCTTCAGAATTCCATATAGTCTTTCAAGTGTGAAGTTCTTATAATCTTGAGAATTTCTCAAAGAGACAGTCATGGGCTTCCATTCCTTTGGCAGAGACCTAAGAAATTTTAAGTTGGAATCCTTGACTTGGTACACTCTACCATATAGCTTCAATCCATTCAACAGTTTCTGAAACCTGTTGAAGGTATCATTTAATGATTCACCTTCTTCAAAGTGAAAATATTCATACTGTTGAATAAGAAGCTGCATCTTGTTCTCTCTGACCTGCTCAGTACCTTCACAGATGATTTGTACAGTATCCCAAACTTCCTTTGCAGTTTGGATATTGATGATATTGTCAAACATATCTTGATCTAAGCCATTAAACAAAATGTTCATAGCTCTCTTATCCTTGCGGATTTCTTCCATGTCTTCAATAGTCCATTCTGCTTTTGGCTTGGGAATGGACTGTCCAACTGCAACTGTTGCAGTAGCAGCTGTGGCTACTTTGTGAGGGATGTGAGGACCATTTTCAATACAGTTGATGTAGCTTTCATCTTGAGAAAGAAGATGTAAATGCATCTTCAATTTCCAGTGATGATAATTATCTTTTTCCAGGACTGGAATCTTTACACCATTATCCTTCCTACTCATGATGGTAGCAGGAGGATTCTTCTGTGCACTCATGATGTTAGCAGAATAGATCTTTAAACTCTTTGTATGTTAAGAGCTTGCTCTGATACCAATTGTTATTCCCAGTGGACTAACAATGAGATTTACAGAAGGGGGGTTGAATGTAAATCTCAAAACTTTTTCAAGTTTTGAGCAGTTTCTAAGACTAAGTGTTTGAGTGATCAAATGTGTGTGAATTGCTTGAAGCTGATGCAGACAGATATATATTCAAACACAAATGAAATGAGCACAAAGATCTTAAAAACTTTTCTGGTGGATTTGTTGTTCCACCAGAGATGTGTTATTTCAGAAAATCTGTGATTCAAGGAATTAAATCACAGCTGCTTCCTAGTACAAACTAGATGATTTTCTCTTTTGATATTTCTAAACAGCTCAGGAAAATTCATATCTAATTACTAGTTGCTACTTGGTTTATATATCACCAAGTTTAAAAGTGAAGACAAACTGTAAAATACAATTGAAAAGATTCTTCAAATGTTTCTTCTTCATTTCTCTATCCAATGCAATCTAGGATAATCTGTAAATCTTTGAATACTTCCTTGTTTGCATCAGAATGGAAATGCTGCATTTTCTTGATTCCTCCTAGAGGCTTCCACATTCCAGTATGTCTCTATCAACCCATGTGCCTCTGTTAGCTTATGAATTGTCACTATCAACTGCTAATGAACTAAGCATCCGTTGAAGCTTTCATCCGTTGATGCCTTATCCGTTGAGGCTTTATCCGTTGAAGCTTTATCCGTTGATGCATTATCAGTTGAAGTCTTTATCCGTTGAAGCACTTATCCGTTGATGGATATTATCCGTTGAAGCATTAGAGACATCCGTCGAAGCTTTGTTTCTTATCCGTTGAAGGTCTTCAATATCCATTGACACTTCTTCACTTATACAAAATTACAAGGCATGAAATATTTACACTTAGCCCTCCTATTTGTACATCCATTAGTAGTCAACATGACTGATCATTTCCTAACAACGTCTAAGAATTACATCTTGAAACTAGAGAGTGAAATGTGCTACAATACTAAACTTATTTCTAAGTAAAGCTACTCCTTCAACGGATAGCCAAGATGGTCTTATCCGTTGAGGCTACAAACACTAGATTTCTACTTAAGTGTTTTGCTTAACTTATCATCAAACTAATACACATATTCCTAACAAGTAACCATGGTTAATTTCCTACAATGGTTAGTTAGTGCGTTACGTTTATTTAATCATTTACGCGTTCGCTCGGTCGCTTAAATGTTTTCGTTATACTTTCTCGTAAATGGTTCGCGACGTAAATCCTTTCGTATTTATTCCTTATGTTTTGAATTATCATACTTGGATATAAATCCGTAGGGTTTTAAATTCATAATTATATTGTGATTCCCGTAATCCTCGATGATTCGTAAATATGGTCGTTTTTCAAAGTTCGTTTTCTTCGAAAACCAATAGCGTTTACATACACTTATTTGGTACGTATAATCATAATATTAACTTCGAATCTCATTTTCTCATGCAAAACATAGTGTGGGCTAAAAAGTTTTTCCCCGTCTGTCAGGGTTACTATTCATTTAGCGTTTTACAAGGTTTCAAAAATTCGAGTTATTACAGTGTGGTCGCAAAAGTTTTTAATAAACCACAAGGTTACTATTACTAAAGGTCTTTTACTGATGTCAAACATTTGGGTTCTTACAAGAAATTACTTTCTGCGAAGATTTTCCTTGAACTTTTCCTTGACCTCTGCTCTTATCAGAGTTTCCCTGGTCATCACCTTTATCATCCTTCTTCTTCAGTATTTGAGTAGGTGAGCATTTGGACTTAACTACCTTCTCCCCCTTTTTGGCATCATCAGGAAGTAAGAGAGAGTGAGAAGAAGTTCAACTGAAGATTGGATTTCATCCAATTGAGCTTTCTGAGAATCTTGGTTAGCCAGGACCTCATCAATTTGGGCATGTTGCTTCTCTTGAATCTTCTCAATGGCTTCAACTTTCTCAAGAGTAGGTCTGATATATCTATTCTTGTCAAGCTTGATCTGTAGATCTAGCTTATCAGCATGTTCCTTTAGTATATCAACCTTTTCATGAGTATAAGAATGTAGACCTTGAAGATGTTTGGTAGACAGAGTTGTGATCTTGAGTTGTGTCTTGAAATCAGCATTTGTGAGCAACTCATCAGCTTTAGCAATATGCTCTGTCAGAATTTTAGGGCTTGGAATAAAATCTGATTCATTCCACTTCTTGGTCCACTCCACACCTCTGTGAGTATCCTCCCAAGGAATAGGTGCTTCCTTTTCAACAAATTTCTTCACCAATTCTTCCTTGCCTAGTATGGGAACTGGAGTCTCAGCAGAAACACTGTCTTCAGAACTTGAGGAAGACTCATTATGTTCTGACAGCACAAGAGTGTGTGATGCTACTGGAGATTCAGGAACAACTTCATTTAAATTCTGAGCATCAGAATTTATCTCCAGTATTGGTGTAGATGGTCTCTCAGCATCTAAGATTGGAGAGTTGACTGTAGATAGCTGAGCTTTTGTAGATGGAGCTTCCAGATAAAGAACATTTGGTATATTCAAATTGTGAATATCTATCTCATAGTTTTCAGTTTGTTCTTTAGCATCATCTGTAGCTTTAATAGGAGAGACATGAGGGGTAACCACTGTATCATTAGCAGTGTCTTTGGCTTGAGCTGGAAGGGCTTCAATGACAATTGGTTCTTGTGAGATCAAAGATTCATGATCCCCTTCCTCAACTTCTTCAGTATCTTCTGATGGAGCCTCAGCCAAATACCTCCTAGCCTTCATTTTCTTCAATCTCCTTGCCAATGAAGGAGTTGCTTCAGCAACAACAGAACTTATAGATTTCTTTCTTTTCAAAGTATCAGAATTTTGAGCTGTTGTTTCTTTCTGAGAAGTAACATTCTCATATTCAACTATCACAGGTTCTGATGCATGAACCTGTGCTTCAACTGTCCTGTAACTTAGGATATGTCGATTCAAATGCAACAGTTGTTTGTCAAATCAACACAAATTATTAGTAACCTCAACTTTAATCAAAACATTCATCAAGAAATATAGTTTAAGTGGATGAAGTAAAAATTAATAGGTTTCAATGATAACATTCACATTCACATAATACGAGATAAACAGAGATTAAATCTTGCAATTAAAAGAAATTTCATCAAAATATCCAAAGAGTACATTCATGAAATTTATAGATTACATGCAAAAGATTACAAGATAATCCTATTCTAAGATAGTGAACATCAACATCCATAGTCCTAGAAGAAAACCTATCGACTAGTTCCTCCTGCTGCTAACAAAGAGCACTGCAAGACGGATGATTCGTTCTTGCTGAAGAAGAGCCTCTCTGCTTTCTTCTTCCAAACGATCAAGATGGAGCTGATAGTCCATCAAAAAGAATAAGAGGTCTATGTGAACCTCTTATGGAACAGAGTTCTAGATCTCTTCAGGAATGGCAGTGACATGCCACTCCTGTTTCCAGTCATCACAACTCAACTCTGCATTGAAATTTTCATAGTTCATGAACAAGTTGAAAAGAACCATTTTTGTTTATGAAGAAGAAAAATGATGAGAATTAAGAGAGAGAGTGAGTTTGTGAGAAAATGGAAGATGATTTGGCTGGCATGAATTATCGGTTTAAATAGCCATCGGAATACCAAGGGACTTGGGACTATTTAACGATTAAGAGTAGAAATAATGATGCCTCGTCTCTCTAGACCGATGTGTAATAATAACAGTCAGTAAAAAGTTAAAGCAGGAGTTAATGGGCACTGAAAATAAGTAACAATTATTGTGCACATGCAGTTTTTCAAGACAAACATGTTTACCACTAACCCTTACTGATTATGACTGTTTTTATCTCACCTAAATATATTCTGATTAAATATGAACGTTCAGTTTTTACCACAAATAAGTCGAGTAAAGAATAATGCCATGTAAGCATCAAGGATTCCATCAGGATTTAATATCAGAACTTTAACTTATATCAGATTTTAACAGTCATCAGAATATGGCTTCTGAACTCAAAAAGTGAATATCGTTTTCTGTGATTCTTCATACAAATACTGACTTGATTCTTCAGAGTTTAATCATCAGAACTTTCATCAAAACTTGTCCTCAGAATTTATGCAAATGACACTTAACTGTTTGTCAAAAACAACTTAATCACCACAGTAATTTTCATCATTCATATGGAGTGAAAGTGTGTGCATTCAGCAGAATATCAGATAAAGATTAAAGTCTGATAAACTTCAGTACATCTTAGAAATAAGGCATAACTAAGAGAAGTGCTTAAAATCTATCATCAATTATGAAGTCTACTCAAGAACAAATTTATGCAAGAGTCCACCTCAACTGTTTGTGCTCATTTTATGCATCTTTTGAAATTCCTTTTTACAGTGGCTTCTCAGTGTAAGTGAGTCACAACTGCTTATCAGAATTTATTCTATTATCAGAGTATTTCTCCAGTAATCAGAGAATGTGAAAAGTCACCAAGAAAAATTTATTTGCTTTTATAATGCATATTACTTAATACCAACAATGCACTTGGGTCTTCCCTTCCACATATTTACTCTATATCTCAAAGGAGTACCTGACTTTTATTTTCTTTTCTTTTCTTTTCATAAGTGAGGCTTATCAGCATTTAGTTCATCCTTAAGATTTACCGACATCAGAATTTGACAGATAAGAAGCAATAATCTAGTTTGTGACTTAGTAATAAGATACACAAAGTAAACTTGACTAAGCTCAAAATCAGAATTTGCTTGTGTTAATGAGTTTCCACATAAACAACTAATTAAAACATGGGATTTCTAGTATGTTAAAGACTACTAGGTCAGCATCTAGCACAATTATCCTCATTGGATTGAAGAGTCACAGAAATTCAAAACATTATCAGAGTTTAAAGATCCACATCAGATAACAATCAGCATTTAATGAATTTCAATTAAAGCACAGATTATATGAAAATAAAATAATCTGTAAACACTGATCATAAAGTCTGATGCATGAGAACAAAAACTAAGCAGATTTAGAGAAAGAACCTGAAACCATTCCAAGTTCATTTACCAGTCTTGTAAAAGTAGCTTCACATATTGGTTTTGTGAAGATATCTGCTAGTTGTTAATCTGTTGGAACAAAATGCAATTCCACTGTACCTTCCATCACATATTCCCTTATGAAATGGTACCTAATGCTGACGTGCTTTGTCATTGAGTGTTAACTGGATTACCTGTCATAGCAATAGCACTTTGATTATCACAGTTAATAGGGATTTCAGAAAATTCTAACCCATAATCCAGTAACTAATTCTTCATCCAAAGAATCTGTGCACAACAGCTTCCTGCATCAATATATTCTACTTCTGCAGTTGATGTGGAAATTGACTTCTATTTCTTGCTAAATCAAGAAACCAATCTGCCTCCAAGAAATTGGCAGCTTCCACTAGTGCTTTTCCTGTCCATTTTGCATCCTGCATAATCTGCATCTGAGTAACCTATCAGCTTAAAATCTGATTCTCTAGGATACCACAATCCTAGATCAGCTGTACCCTTAAGGTACTTGAAAATTCTTTTCACAGCTATTAAATGAGGTTCTCTTGGATCAGCCTTAAATCTTGCACAAAGACAGGTAGCATACATGATATCAGGTCTCCTTGCAGTTAAATAGAGTAAAGAGCCAATCATACCTCTGTAGTTAGTAATATATACTGATGAACCGGTATCTTTATCTAACTTGGTTGCAGTGACCATGGGAGTGGATGCAGTTGAACAATCTTGCATTCCAAATTTCTTCAGTAAATTTCTGGTGTACTTGGATTGACAGATAAAAGTACCTTCTTCAATTTGTTTGAATTAAAGTCCCAAAAAATAGCTGAGTTCTCCCATCATACTCATTTGATATCTTGACTGTATTAGCTTTGCAAACCTCTCACAGAGTTTGGCATTTGTAGAACCAAATATGATATCAACATATATCTGTACCAAAAGTAAGTCCTTTCCATGGTTGAGGTAGAAAAGTGTTTATCAATTGTACCTCTGTGAAATCCACTTTTCAGAAGGAATTGAGCTAAAGTCTCATACCATGCTCTAGGAGCTTGCTTAAGGCCATAAAGTGCTTTGTCAAGCCTGTAGACATGATTTGGAAATTTTGAATCTACAAAGCCTGGAGGTTGTTCAACATAGACCTCTTCTTCCAATTCTCCATTAAGAAAAACACTTTTCACGTCCATTTGAAAGACTTTAAACTTTTTGTGAACAACATAAGCCAAAAAGATTCTTATGGCTTCTAATCTAGCAACTGGTGTAAATGTTTCATCATAATCAATACCCTCATATTGAGAGTAAACCTTAGAAACCAGCCTTGCTTTGTTTCTTGTAATTATGCCATCACTGTCAGTTTTATTTCTGAACACCCATTTTGTGCCAACAACTGATCTGTTCTTTGGTCTTGGCACTAGGGTCCAGACTTTATTTCTTTCAAATTCATTTAACTCTTCCTGCATTGCTTGCACCCAATCAGCATCTTGAAGAGCTTCTTCCACTTTCTTTGGTTCAGTCTAAGATAGAAAAGAATGATAGAGACATTCATTTGATGTTCCAGTTCTAGTTCTGACACCTGCTTCAGGATCTCCAATAATTAAGTCAGGTGTATGTGATTTGGTCCACTTCCTTGCAGATTGAAGTTGACTTCTAGAACTGGTTCCTCCCCCATGATTCATGTTGTCTCCATCAGCATTTTCTGATGCTCCCCCTGTAGTTATGCTCTCTGAGACTTCAGAATTTGACTTGGATCCTTCAGGATTTGAAGTATCAGAGAGAATTATCAGAATTTGGCTCATCAGAACTATATGAATCAGAACTTGAAGAGCTAGTGACAGGTTCTGATGCTTCTTGAGAGTCTTGAGATGTGGTAGGATTTCCAGCTTGCTCCCACTGGATAGGTGCATTTTCCTTTGGAGTTGTTACCACAGATTCAATGACATCAGTACTTACAGGATCAGAATTTAAGTCATCAGAATTTACAGAATCAGAATTTAAGTCTTCATTTTCAAATCTCAGCTGATCGTGATCATTGAAATCTTCAAGTCCAGTAATCTTCTTATCATCAAAAGATAAATTGATAGATTCCATGACAACCCTTGTTCTTAAATTGTAGACTTTGAAGGCTTTTGTGGAAAGTAGATATCCAACAAAAATTCCTTCATCAGCTTTTAGATCAAATTTTGACAGCTGTCCAGGATGAGTCTTAAGAACAAAACACTTACATCCAAATACATGAAAGCATTTCAGATTTGGTTTCTTTTTCTTCACCATCTCATATGGTGTTTTTCCATGCTTGTTTATGAGTGTTGCATTCTGTGTAAAACAAGCAGTCTGCACAGCTTTAGCCCAAAAGTAGGTTGGCAACTTTGCTTCATCAAGCATAGTTCGTGCAGTTTCAATGAGAGTCCTGTTCTTTCTTTCTACAACTCCATTTTGTTGTGGAGTTCCAAGTGTAGAAAATTCATGTTTGATTCCATGCTCTTTGCAGAATTCTTGCATGATTGAATTCTTGAACTCAGTGCCATTATCACTTCTTATAATTTTAACAGAATCTTTGACCAACTTATCCAGCTGTCTGACATGATCAGTTAGAGTAGATGCAGTTTTATTCTTCGTGTGCAAGAAGTACACCCAAGTGTACCTTATGAACTCATCCACTATAACCATAGAATATTTCTTCTTTGCAATAGACATGACATTGACTGGACCAAATAGATCAACATGCAGTAGGTGATAAGGCTCAAGAATTGATGACTCGGTTTTGCTCTTGAAAGAAGTTTTTGTTTGTTTTTCCTTTTGACATGAATCACAAAAGCCATCAGGAGCAAATATTAATTTTGGCAGTCCTCTCACAAGATCTTTCTTTACAAGCTCATTTATGTTGTTGAAGTTTAAATGAGAGAGTCTTTTGTGCCAATCCCAGCTTTCTTCAATTGATGCTCTACTCAACAGACAGATTGCAAAACCATCAGAACTTGTTAAAAGCCTGGCTTCATAAATGTTATCATGCCTGTAACCTTTCAGAACCACTTTGCTTATAATATTACTTACAACTTCACAGTGTTCTTCAAAGAAATCCACATGATAACCTCTATCACAGATTTGACTCGCACTCAGCAGATTATGTTTAAGTCTTGAGACAAGAGTTACTGTTTCAGTGATGACATTCCCAAGATTAATATTGCCATATCCCAGAGTTTTTCCCATGTTTCCATCTCCATAAGAAACTTCTGGGCCAGCTTTCTCCATAAAGTCTGAGAGCAGGCCTTTATTTCCAGTCATATGCCCTGAACATCCACTATCTAGTACTAGGATATTTTTCCTGTTGCCCTGCAATCACAAAGACCACAAATGGTTAGTTTTAAGGACCCATACTTGCTTGGATCCTTTGGCCTTTTTAAGTTTGTTAGTATTTGCAGCGGATTTAATATCAGAGTTTATGCTAACATGCTATTTATCAGAACTTATATCAGACTTTGCATCAGACTTTACACTAGAAGGAATTAAAGCAACTTTCTTCAAAGAAGGTTTTATTTGATAATAATCATAGTATAAATTATGATATTCCTTACAAGTATAAATGGAATGCCATAAACTGCCACAATGAAAACAAGGATTTTGTGGCTTAAACCTAACAGACTGACTCTTAACTCCTGACTTAGGAGGTAAAGAGTTTATATTCTTATTCTTCCTGCAAAAAGAAGCAAGATGGTTACAGTTTCCACAGTTATAACATTTCTTTCTAGGAGCATTAGGAACATGCATATAATTATTGCTTTTATTCACACCTTCCTTTCCATTCCTATTTTTCCTAGCTGCCTTTACCTTGTTGACATTCCTTATTTCTTTCAGCTTATGCTTAAGCTGCTTCTTAGTCATTAAGCCTATGTTAACTTCAGCTGGTTTATCCTGTTCTAATTTGTCAAAAGTTGACTTTTCCTTAACTTCTGCTACAGTCTCTTTTATATTTTCAGAATCAGACTTTACAGTTTTAGCTACAAATTTAACAGGATTCATCTTTGGTTTAGCAGTCTATTTAACAACACTTGGCTCAATTTTTTCAGTTCCTTTTTCACTTTTATTATCTTCATAACCTAAGCCCTCTTTCCAGTTTCCACTACTTAATAAATTCTGAATTGTTCTGCCAAGTTAGTCCAAGTCCTGATAATCTCTCTTTCCTTTTCTAACTCAGTTTTTAGAGATTGATTCAATTTTAGCACTTCATCTCTAAAATAAAAAGCATCATCTCTTTCTTTCTGAATTTGATGGAACTTAACTAACTCCTTTTCTAAATAGTCATTCCTTTTCTTATAAGCAAGATTTTCAAAAGTTAATCTTTCACATGTTAAAGTTTGATCTCTGTAACTAATAAACATGATTTTAGGATATAATCTCAACTCAGTAATATTATCATTATGAAAAGCATAAGTTATTTGAGGTACCTTTAATTCAGCAGTTTCAGGGCTGCCATCAGCATTTGCCATTAAAGCATAATTCACCTCATCTTCAGAATCTGAAGAGTCTGTCCATATTTTCTTCTTTGTGACAAGTGCCTTGCCTTTGTTACTCTTTCCTTTCTTGCAGTCAGGAGATATGTGGCCTCTTTCACCACAATTGTAGCATTTGACATTTGAGTTGTCTCCTCTGTCATACTATGCACTTTTGCCTTCATACTTTCTAAACCCTTTCTTATCAGAACTTCCACCTTTCTTGGAAAACTTCTTTCCCCTTCTGAATTTCCTGTAGGCTATCTTTGTGATACCCTTCACCATAAGAGCACACAATTTCATCATATCTTCATCAGCATCTATTTCAGGTAAACTTTCAGTTTCTGAATCATCATCATCAGAACTTGATGACTCTGAATCAGACTTTATGATGAGATCCTTTCCTTTTCCTTTATTTGAGACAACCACTTTGGGGGATTCCTCCTCAACCTTAAGAGCAACTGTCCTTGACTTTCTCCCATGCCTCTTGCTCATTTGATCCATCTCAAGTTCATAAGTCTTGAGCATACCATAAATTTTATCAAGAACATAGTTGTCTCTTATAGTATTAGAATTCAAATCCCAACTTTCAAGAAGAGCTAAAAGGAGTTTTAGATTTGAATCTTCAAGATCACATTCCTTGTCCACCAGTGACAGATCATTCAAGAGTTTGACAAACCTGTCATATAAGTCAGTTAATGACTCATCAGCTTTTGAGTCAAAGTGCTCATACTCTTGAGTGGGTATAGTCCTCCTGTTCTTCTTGATTGCATCAGTTCCCTGGCATCTTGTCTCCAAAGCATCCCATATCTCCTTTGCAGACTTGCAATGAATTACCCTGTTTGACATGACATTATCAATGGCACTATACAGCAAATGCCTTACCTTTATAGAATTGGCAATGGATGAGATATCTTCAGCTGTATACTCAATTTTTTCCTTTGGTTTGGTCTTTGCTGGTTGATCTGCAACAACAACAGAGAGCTTGGTTGGCTTATGTGGTCCTTCATTAATTCTGTCAAGGTATTCTGGATCTGTAGCTTCCAGAAACATAGCCATCTTCACTTTCCATATGGGATACTCAGAAGGTCTCAGTATGGGAACCCTAATAGTCTCATATCGACTGTGGGTTTGAGTCTTTTGAGTTTGTTCAGTTTTAGTGGGCTTGGTTGGAGTTTCTGCTTCTTCAGACATGATTATTTTGGATCTTTATTGTATGTGTGTTAACAGATAAGCTCTGATACCAATTGTTAGGTCACACAACACTGTAGAAGGGGTTTGAATATAGTTTTTAATACAATCAAATCGATTTCGAACACAAGTAACAGTAAACAAATATATTTAATATAATAAACTATGTTACAATGTAACTGTTCTCTCACAGTGATGAACAAATATCACGAGAGCTACTAGGTTACAATGTATGATCTTCTCGATAATGATAACACATATAGTGTAAACCTATATCTGTGTTTATATAATACACAGTTATAAGATAACTTCTAATTGATATGGAATATAATTCCGTCTCCTATAATATATCAATCAGATATCTTATACAAGTCTTCTTATCTTCTAACTCTTTCCATGCATATCTTCTTTTGTATTAGTCTCGATCTTCTTTCACGTAAATCAGCTTCCTTCCTTAACTGTAAGTTCTCCCGTACTTAAGTTCTGATATCTATCTTCTGATAACCTAAGTTCTGATATCCTTAAGTTCTGACTTCCAGTAAGTACTTATTCCAGTAAATACTGATATTTCCTGTTTTTTAAGATCTGAAAACTAAACATGAAACATATTAGACATGACATCTCAAATATATCTAACAATCCCCTATATTAAGGGTATACGCAAGTACTGCTTATCTCTAGCATATGTATTATGCAGTTTATAATCAATTGAATCAAAAATGAGATATCAAGATTACGAAAAAGGCATGCATATATATATATCATATCAATATACTCCAATATATAGCAAGACTTGCTAATAACAACCATGCATTTATCATAAGATAATGCATAAACAAATATATACATCACAACAACAGTATAACGGGTAGAAAACTTGCCTGAGCATTCCGGGGTAGACTTAAGCTTTGAGTGGGTCCGTTGACCTATGAACAACAACATAAGCCGGAATTAGACTACGGTCGCATAAGAAACTAGTCAAAACTCACTCATACCCTAACGGTCGCTTATACGCTAAACGATTTGCGTTAATCGCTCGCGTACCCTCGGCTCCACTAATTTTAATAAATTAACAGTTACGAATTTTAAGGCGAGAATTTTACCAACTGCCTTATTCACTTGACATAATTCTCTCGTGTTTCGATTAATCATTTAAGGGTCTAAATTATGGTCTCAAAATTACTCAAGGTTTCGGGGTTCGCTTGCGAAACGCCATTACTTAAAATGGTCATTTCTCATCGCTCGTAACTCGGATTTAGGCGAACGACATATCAAAACGAAGCTCATAACATGAACTATCTAAACATGGCAAAGGTCAAAAGCTTAAAGTGAGTTCACGGGTCCTAAAGTTTCATACAAAACAGTCTAAGGAAAATGAGCATTACGACGGCTATGTTTACAAGATTCCCAAAATAAATACCACTCTAAATCCTCATCAATTCACTCACAACCACCAACACAACAATATTCAACCATCATACTACAAACTCAGTCCCCAACTCCAAGTTTTACCAATTTATCCAACCAATCAAAGACCCAACATTCAAAACCAATACAAATCCACCAAAACTACTTATAATCAAAGATCAAGCCTTAATACTAACAATACTTCAATAAAACTTAATGGAATCATAAAATCAAAGCTAGGGTTTGAAGTTTATACCTTCCTTATATCCTTAAACCACTTACAAGAGATTTAATGCTTACTAGAGCCTTGATCTATGCTTATCATGTTCAAACTTGCAAGGGAGTTCAAGAAATGAGTTGGAACTTTTGGAGTTACAATTAGTCCGATTTAAATAACTATAAATATGAGGGTCTTATCATGATTATTTGGACGATACTTGTGAATAAGAGTTGTAGGTCATCTCAATACCTTTCTAACGAGCTATAGAACACAACATTTGAGTGAGTATTGAAGGAGATATGGCAGTTTGAAGTTGCTGGTATTATTTTGGCCGAGAGCAAGAAGCTTGGAAATGGGGGGAGAGAAATGAAATGTTGCTTGGTTGATTTTTTTTTTGAATGAAATGAAATGCTTGGTTGAAAATTGACCTTTCAAAATATCTTTGCTTTTGCTTTAATAAAGTGATGATCTCACCTTGATTACATCATCACAAGGACACTTATTCAATCCTTATGGTTGGATGATGTCATCCTCCCCTAATCCCTTTGATTAGTGCTTAATTACTTGGCTAATGACCGCTTATCTGTTATACGGTTCGCTTAACTTACATTTTCGTTCGTCGTTTGAGGGATCATATCCGGGATCTTATTACTTGGGTTCCCCTAAACCTTTCTCAATATTTTATATTCCTTTTATGATCCTCTCTTATTATCCTTGAATTTAAATCTGTTTAATCATGTTACCTTATACTCAATTATTTCGGTATCTGATAGATTTTTGGGAAAAATCAAAGTGTCCGGATTCGATTTCTAACGACCTTTACATAAACCCATTTACTTTATGGAATACTAATACGGTCTTACAATTTCCATAACAGTACTCCTATATAGCGTGGTCTGATAATTTTCCTTAATCAGCATCATCAGCAAAAAGTTACTATTCATCAGTGTTTCAAAAATTCCAAAAATTATGGTTATTACAGTCTCCCCTCCTTAAAAGGATTCCGTCCCAGAATCAGATAGAAAATGAATAGGGATACTTTCTTAGCAGTGCACTTTCTAACTCTCAAGTCAATTTTCCACATTGTGGTTCTACCACCAAACTCTGACTAGTTTGATAACCCTTCTCCTAAGCACTTGTTCTTTTTCGATCTATAACCCTTCCTGGTTGCTCCATATAGGGTACGTCTGGTTGCATGTCTATGCGCTCATATGCCCCTATTTATCTGGCATCCGGATTATACTTCCTTAACATTGATACGTGGAACACGTTATGAACTTGCTACAGGTTCGGGGGTAGGGCTAGCTAATATGCTAACTTCCCAATACGTCCTAATATCTCCAAGGGTCTAATAAATCGTGGACTTAAACTTTCCTTTATTTCCAACCCTCATCAATTCTTTTCAAGGGAATACTTTTAACAATACAAGATTCCCTCCTTCATACTCTTTGTCCTTTTGGGTCATACCGGCGTAGTCGATTTTGGGCTTCTACTAGCCGTCCTCTGATTAGATCTACTATGTCCTTGGTTAATTGGACTACTTTGGACCTGAGCATCTTGCGCTCTCCAACTTCATTCCGATACAAGGGAGACCGGTATCTCTTTCTGTATAGGGCCTCGTAAGGCAACATTCCGACACTGTCATATCATTCATCGTCGTAAGAAAACTCGATACGTGCTAAGTGATCATTCCAAATTCTTTCAAGTCTATCGCACAGACTCTCATCATAGCTTCTTGTGCTATAGGTTTTGCTTCTCAATACCCACTTTTTTCCCGTCCGTAATCGTTACTATCTTCCATACCTAATACTATACTGGTTACACTTTAGTTTGTTAGCGTTCTATAAACTTTTAACAATTGCGTCAACCTTAGTATCACGAACGTGTTAGATTCGAAACACCACCGCACTGATACTACTTCCTTTCTAGGTGCTTCCATCTTCGAAAGCTTGATCCATCGTATAGAAGTAAAAGATTTTATTGAGAAATCACTATGATCATGAACATTTGTTACATCGCATAGTTAGTACAGAAGGTGGCCAGCCTTTAGTACTTGACAAGCAATTAAACAATAGATGGTATCTTACTAGGCTTCTATCACACAGATAGATAGTCATTCGGAAATACCTCCCCTTCTGGAAGGGTTGTTCTTCTTATCTTATACAAAATGAAAAGGAGAGAAAAGAACGAATTTAAGAGCATTATATAAAAAATATATACTGCCACAAAATATTTGGCTTGGAATCTACCTCTGAACTATAGAGGTTTATCAAAGGAGAATGAAACATAAGTATCTATATCAATATCCAGTGTTATTGCATCGTAATTCACGTGCCTGAATATTTTTGCTATTCCGTCCATCATTCTATGAACTCATGCTCTTGCTCGAGCTTATAAACAATCACCATTGAAACTCCCTCGATAACGAAAATCGAATCTGGGATTTCATTCTAGACATCGTCGTTACTAGAATTCTACGCTTTCCCCACAACCTTCCTCGTATAGTAATATGACTCTATGTCGATAAGAAAGAATAAATATTCAATAGATAGATAATCCACTAGTTAGTCTATCAATGATAACTTATACATCACCATGACCCGATTAGTGGTACTCAATCTCAACATCCATTACAATACAACTCTCCCGGTTGTTATCGTCTCATTATTTGCAGAATCATTGCTGCATTACTATAGTCCACTGTGGACCTACGGTAGTCATTCATTTTCCTAGGAATCTTAATAGATAACCATACGGAGTCCATACCTGTTGTATCAAATTCTTCTAAGGAGGTAATATAATCACCATTCATGATTCATGAAGAACATTCCTAATCCTGACGTACATACATGACATGAAACAGATAAAATTGCAGAAGAGTTTCAATGAAAGCAACGATAGCAGGCTAATACCATTATTAATCATATGTCTTTATTAGGAGACGTGAAACTCAAAGGTTTATTTAGTCCTTTTATAACATGGTCCTCGCTTATCTCAAGATAGTACCTTCTAAGATAGGTAGCCCGCTCACAGCGATAACATGAATTAAATCTTTACCAGACTACTATTACGGTTGAGTATCGCACAATCATCAGAAGGAATGTCAATCTTTCACACCATAATACCACTTTCACGGCTTTAATCATCATTATTGTATTCCTATGGCACGAGCTCCTATAATTTCTCTTTTACAGTTAGAGTGTCAGCCACCTCATTGGCCTTTCCTGATAGTAATAGTTCCTTATAATCAATGTCTTTGAACGATCTCCAACTAAATTTTCTAACTCATTTCCAATCAATGCTTGTGTGAAAATGCTCTTTCTTAAGATTTGGTGAAAATAAAAAATATCACCATTTTTCCATAAGTTATTGCCTCGGTCTTTAGAGGTTAACATTATAACGACTAACTCTCGATCATACTTAGGACGTCTCTTATCTTGGGTCCTTCTTGTTTTCACCAATATTAACCTTCATTGGGTCAATCTATACTTTTTTATGGTTCAACACGTGCCCACCTGACATTATTATAATTACGTAATATTTCCTTTATCAAAATTTCTATTCTTCAAAACTTTGAATATTACCTTTCTCCTTGTAAGACCTCTAAGGTTATCTTTAAATCGTTCCTCCTATATTCCCTAGATACAGGGAATATCAAAATACCATTTACTAATACTAGAACCATTGTCTATATACTTCTAAAAATTCCTCCACTGATCCTTAAAGGTTGTTGTTACCCTAATCCTTTCCAATTTATACTTTCAAAACTCATACTGTCCCTATTAAGGGTGAAATGCCAACCTTTATGCATTCCCCTAGGATTCATCTCAAGTTATCGAGGTTCTATCCTTAATTCCACCTTTAAAAGGTACTTGCATCCTTCCATGGATAATCAAGTCATATATCCCGGATAAGGGTATCTTATTCAATCATTCCCACCTCGATAGTCTATACCTAATTTCATAATAACATCCTTATTCAAACTGAGGTCAATCCATATGGCCTCCAGAAGATAACAATGGTTATCCGCCTTTCTTTCCTGATTTGGTAATGATAACAGGGATGTTCTGGAAGATATTGGTTGTGTTCAAAGTGAACTTTTTAGTTCTAATTACTCATTTACCTCTGTTATTTATCTTAACATTCATCTCAATGTTGGGATATCTTTTGTACCTGGTGTCTCCTTTTGGGTATCCAGTCACTGGTGTTACATACACCTCATATTCTTGAAGGTCACTTCCTTCATCCAATTTCCTAATTTCTTGCTTTCCTGTCTCCTCGGTCCATTCATGTTTTCTTATTAGCCCATCGATCTATCTCAAAGTATCTTCGAATACTCCCTACTTAAAGGGGATAATATATATATATATCATTTATGCCTTCAACCATCAACTTTAACTCATGATGAATCACCTTCATCCTGATGATCACACACTTTTCTATTTCTATTACTACGAGTCTTTAGGGTTTCCTCATACCCAACTCCCTTATTATTCCTCAAACTCTATTGCCTTTATATTCCTTTCCACTTCAATTTTTTTTATTATTACAATCATTTCATGAACCCATTAATCATTGACTTCAAACATCACGTCGTTCGGGGATTCGTGTCCTCAGGACGAATCTTGCCAACTTTTATAACTTAGATTCATAATTCATCATACTCGTCCGCCTTTGTTCTGGCTCTAAAGCTTTTACACTATCTCTATAACCTTGGGAAGTACTTTCCCAAAAATAATTGACTGAACTTTAATAGGTTTATTATAACCTCTGGCCCCATGTCTTTCTTGGCCTTTCACCAGTGGGTGGCCTCTTTCTTAGGAAGGTAAGTGACAAAAACAGTCTTTTACGCTTCATCAATCATTTAGAATCTCAAATGATTCATATATTTTCTTTAGCCAGGCTCTTTCCTCGACTGGGTCTACCTGTTCCTTGGAATTCTGAGAGCTTAGTGACTTAAAGGTCATGAAAGAATTTCCCACGGTATTGTTTCCTCAGGGTGGTGGTTGGGGGTAAAAGTATAAGTTTTGTTTAGGCAGGTCCATGAATTACCCCATAGGAGTACCGTCCTGGTTCCCCCTATCTTGCTCGAATTCTGTATTCTCAGTATGAAATGTTTCATCCTTCTCCCACAATCGGGGTTATCTTATACGTTAAAATCCTTGTTTTCCACTTTATTATGTTATGGGTTCCTTCTTTCTTGATGGAGACCTCCCTGACTATCATATTCAGGGTTTGCCCTCATTATTCCCTTATCATCTTTCTCGATATTAGTCTCTTCTCTATTCATTGGCTCTCTTCCTTTATCCATCACTTTTTCTAGGAACAATATGATCTTTTCCAATAATTCGGGCTACATTACAATCTCAGCCAGCTTTTTAGTACCGGCTCCGAGTACCTTCACTTCTATTCTCATTTTCTCGAAATCTCTTTCAGCTCTTCCGAAGACATTATCATCTCGAGTCTCTCCTTTCTACTAAGGGCGTCAACCACCTTATTGGCTTTCCCTGGATGATAAAGAATCTCACAATCATAATCCTTGATTAGCTCTAACCACCTTCTCTGGCGCATGTTGAGCTCTTTCTGCGTGAAAATGTACTAGAGCACTTATGGCTTGTGTAAATCTCGCACTTCTCTCCATACAAGTAGTGCCTCCAATTTTTAGGGAAAAACTATTGCCACGAGCCCAAGCTCATGGGTGGGGATATCGAATTTTATATTCCCTTAATTATCTTGACGCGTACGCGATTACCTTACCGTGCTGTATAAAAATGCATCATAATTCCTTGTGCGAAGCGTCAATACAAATCACAAAATCTCTTTTTCCATCTGGCAACGCCAACATAGGGGCTGTCACCAATCTTTTCTTCAATTATTGGAAGCTGTTCTCGCAATTCTCTGTCCATTCTAACTTTTCGGTCTTATAAGTAAGCTGCGCTAAAGGGGATGCTTTCTTTGCAAACATAAAGAACCTACGATAGTAACAGTCCAAACCTATCTCTGGTAGTCATCCTGACTACGGTCATTGATTCCTTACGATAATCTCTTCAGTCTTGTTAGGATCCTTCACGGGATCCTCCTCAGCAACTACCCCTTCTGGGATAACATCATTAATCGCTACATCCTTAATATGGACAACATATGGTCCCTTGTTAGGGTGCTCCATTGGATCCATAATCTGATCCCAAATATTTAGTAAAACATCATCGTGTTGTTGCTCTTGAACCTTAGGGTTCGGTGCCCCGCTACCTTATACGATAACGATCTATGTTACTATCATGATATTTATAAGGGTTCCCATAAAGGTTTAAACTGTCAGTAATACGTTAGGTAGTATGACTATGAACTTGGCAAGAGTTCCTATTATTTAGTGAACTTATCATTTTAACGATGCATCATCTCTGTAGTTTATAACGCTTAGCTATGATACCATTTCTGTAACACCCCCAAATCTGGGGTCGGGGATCCGGGTTGTCACGAGTTCCATTTCCCTTAATAACACTTAATCTTAATAAACAACCAACTACTGCGTACTGTGACCCCACAATATACACACACACACCACAAGTTATAGTCACAGAGATGAATACCAAAAATAACACAAGTCATTTTATTCCACAATTATAAGTCATTACACCTCAAAAGGGTTTCTGAATAAATTTACAGATTCTTTGCCATTATTACAATTCATAAATATACATAAGTCTAGTACATCCAAAAGTTGAAAGCCTAGCCTATTGGTAGTTCCTACCTCAGCTACAACGGCATCAACACCTACAGGAAACTGCGGAACATTTCCTATCCGCTCGAGAATTGGGAGCTTGGTCATGTTCATCTTGTCTAGCTGTTGTTGTATGATGATAGAATAAAGCAAGGGTGAGCAACAAGCCCACCGAAATAATATGTATAATAATTTACAATATGTGAGCATCTTCATAGTACTCATAAAAGTCTTGGTCAAGCAGAAACGAACCAAGTTTGATATCTTAATGCAACGAAGTCATAAAATATTCAGTATATATATACATCTATACTTCTCAAAATCTTTGAAATCCTCTGTCATGTATAATATACACAGAGTTCCAGTTTATAACTGTATAAAAATATCGTTGCAAGGTGATCTCATATATCTAACCTTGCCTCAACATTTTTCTGAAAATCTTTGTCGTGCATAAGATAATCATTAACTAGATATAAGTTAAAAAGATGAAGTTACAAGACACTCCAATATACTTATATCTTTTCCAAATACTACTTGAACTATCACCGTTCAAGGTATTAATAGTTCATCCCATAGATGAAGCTACAAGACAAACTTGTAGAGAATCAATCTTTGAAATATCATCAAAATGAAATGAAGTTACGAGATACTTTTTTTGATGAAAACATCATTTTAAAAACTCGACCTTGCCAACACTCAACAATCGCCCAACCGTAGCTTTTATATCGAAGTGCTTTGGGTAGTGTTGCAGAAATATCCAACTGGATGATGAACTCATTACGGGAGTTTGCCGCGCCAGGAAGACCACTCACGATGATTAGTCGCAGTAGTGCAACCCCACAAATTTCTACATGTAGAGGAGAACAGTCGGATTTACTTGTCGACCGAACGCTGGACTCCTAAGGAATGGACCGTCTTAGCGGAAATTCCGGGCCATTTGGGCCAATAAATAAGGCTGGGCCGGCGCCACTCGACCACTTACGCCACTCCTAGTTCAGATGAAATTCATGACTCTGAAACGTAAAGCTCGTCTCCCCTTTCCCCAAGTAGCAACTTGTTGATACGAATCTACCAAGAAGTCGCGTCTAGTTGGAAAGAAAAACTCACCGATATTTCCCAGGCGATGCCTGTTAATGGATTAACTTATTCCAAGAATTTTACTTCCCGAATGTTGGGTAAGTAATCAAAAACTCTTTTATCAAAACAACAACCTTGTTGCGAATATACAAATACATCACGGAGCCGGATCCCTCAGATTTTTGAGCGAGTATTTAAATCCCCTTCGAAAGGAAGATCTTAAATTTGAAAACGAGTTTTGGGATCCGCTTTATCTTTCAAAAATAGTTTTGATAATGTTTGAAAATAATCTCTGGAAATATTTAAAGTAAGAATGATTTGACAGTATCAATCATTTTCCGAATACTTGGCGAATATTGAAACATTATTCTTTAAGAAAATAAAGAATATTATTTAATAAAACAAGTGGAGTCATAAGTCCTCGAATGAATATTCAAACTAATATTCATTAAATAAAATAAGCGGAGTCATAAGTCCTCGAATGAATATTCAGACTAATATTCATTTATTAATAGAAATAAAGTAAGTTTCATAAGTAGAAACTCTATTCAAATACTTAAACTAGTCTTTGATCGTAATAGGAATCTTATATGAATATTCTAAAAATAGTATTCACTTATAATATAAAACTTTAGAATAAACCTTATTCAATTAATAGTTTTGAAAACTATTTATATATATATATATAATATACTCGGGAACATCGCCTCCCAGTTTAGAAAGATGTTCAACTTTGGGTCCCCTATATTAAGGGTATATGCAAGTACTGCTTATCTCTAGCATAGGTATTATGCAGTTTATAATCAATTGAATCAAAAATGAGATATCAAGATTACGAAACAGGCATGGATATATATATCATATCAACATGCTCCAATATATCGCAAGATTTTCTAATAACAACCATGCACTTATCATAAGATAATGCATAAATAAATATATACATCACATCAACAGTATAACGAGTAGAAAACTTGCCTGAGGTTTCCGGGATAGACTTAAGCTTAGAGTGGGTCCGGTAACCTATGAACAACAACATAAGCCGGAATTAGACTACGGTCGCTTGAGAAACTAGTCAAAACTCACTCATACCCTAACGGTCGCTTATGGTCGCTTATACGCTTAACAATTTGCGTTAATCGCTCGCGTACCCTCGGCTCCACTAATTTTAATAAATTAACCGTTATGAATTTTAAGGAGACTCTTTCGCGAGGTTTTTACTAACTGCCTTATTCACTTGACATAATTCTCTCGTGTTTCGATTAATCATTTAAGGGTCTCAATTATGGTCTCAAAGTTACTTGAGGTTTCGGGGTTCGCTCGCGAAATGCCATTACTTAAAATGGTCATTTCTCATCGCTCGTAACTCGGATTTAGGCGAACGACATATCAAAACGAAGCTCGTAACATGAACTATCTAAACATGGCAAACGTCAGAAGCTTACATTGAGTTCACGGGTCCTAAATTTTTATGCAAAAAAGTCTAAGGAAAACGAGCATTACGACGGCTATGTTTACGAAATTCCCAAAATAATTACTACTCTAAATCCTCATCAATTCACTCACAACCACCAACACAACAATATTCAACCTTCATACTACAAACTCCCCACCTCCAAGTTTTACCAATTTATCCAACCAATCAAAGACCCAATATTCAAAACCAATACAAATCCACCAAAACTACTTATAATCAAAGACCAGGCCTTAATACTAACAATGATTCAATAAAACTTAATGGAATTATAAAATCAAAGATAGGGTTTGAATTTTATACCTTCCTTAAATCCTTAAACAACTTACAAGAGATTGTAATCCTTACTAGAGCCTTAATCTATGCTTATCATGTTCAAACTTGCAAAGGAGTTCAAGAAATGAGTTAGAACTTTTGGAGTTACAAGTAATCTGATTTAAAGAACTGTAAATATGAGGCTCTTACCATGATTATTTGGACTAGCCTTGTGAACAAGAGTTGTAGGCCATCTCAATACCTTTCCAACGAGTTATAGAACACAACATTTGAGTGAGTATTGAAGGAGATATAGTAGTTTGAAGTTGCTGGTATTATTTTGGCCGAGAGCAAGAAGCTTGGAAATGGGGGGAGAGAAATGAAATGTTGTTTGGTTGATTTTTTTTTGAATGAAATGAAATGCTTGGTTGAAAATTAACCTTTCAAAATATCTTTGCTTTTGCTTTAATAAAGTGATGATCTCACCTTGATTACATCATTACAAGGACACTTGTTCAATCCTTATGGTTGGATGATGTCATCCTCCCCTAATCCCTTTGATTAGTGCTTAATTACTTGGCAAATGACTGTAACGACTGAGAATTTTGCGTCGTAATTAAGAAAATAAAGTATGTGTTATGTGATGAGATTATAATTATGTGACTAAGTGATGATTATTTGTCTTATCTGGATACTAGAGTTAAGGAGCGTGGATAAAAACGTTCCAATTTAAAGAGTCAGCTTAGAAGTCGAGCTGTGGTGTCGGGTCGTCAGGTAGAACGAAACCCGTCCTAGTATGAAAATTAAATAATATAAAATGAGAATTGTATGTGAAGTGAATGAATAAAGTATTTCGTCCTAAGAGACGTGTTGATTGGCAAAGATAATGAGAAGCGTAATCGAAACGATGAGCGTCGGGTCGTCAGGCTGAACGTGACCCGGTACGCGTAAAAGAGGATAAAGATTAAAGAGGGATAGATTCTATAATCCGACCTAAGTCATTTTGTGACTGTATATGTGTGATTGCTTGACTGTATGCATGACTATGTGTTCTGTATCAATTTTGTGAATTTTAAAGGAATTATGTGATTTAAGTAAAGGTTTAATTAACCTTCGCGCATTTTTATAAAATCATCTGAGAAGGATAAAAACATGGGATTTGTTTAGTTATCTTCGTAAAGATCCTAGAGACTTTTTAAAAATAATAAGTGAATTTGATTGTTGATCTCTGCATTTTTAAAATTGATTTTATGTGGAAAATGTATTTATTAAAGCAAGATTGCGAAATTCATATAAAATCAACCGTTCGCTCAAATTCTTATTATGAGTAATGGATAAAAAGCTAATTTCGAGACCTACGTGTTAAAATTATCATTTTCAATAATCTTCAACTTTCCGAGAGAGAAATATTTTTATTTTGAATTTCGTTGCATTTGAGTAAAAAGAGAAAGAAAGTGCAAGTCAAAAAGGAATTAATGAATTACTAAATTGCCCTTGTTTTGGTGGAGTATAAATTACTCCTTCCTCCCCCATTTTCTTTCTTCTTGCTCCCATGACCTCATTTTTCTCTTCTCTCTTTTCTCTTCTTCTCTCACTCGAACAACTCTCTCTCGGCTCTCTCTTCAATCTCTCTCGGTATACATCCTTTTTCCTTGATCAAACTCATCAATCATCCCAAATTCTTCTTGCTAAACACTTATGTGTAGGTAGAAGTATGTGCATGTGTGTGATTAGGCTTGCATGCCGAAGTGTGTGTGTGTTTTCGGGTTCGGTTTTGAGCCAAGAACCAAGGGCTTGCTTGATTAGTTCGTGTTCTATGATTACTATGCTGAAATCAGATTGCATGTAGTGTTGTTGCATTTCTTTTTTTAAGAAATCGGGGGTTTCGTGGTTGGACACCCTCGAATGAGGGCACCACCGTGATGCCACCACCACCGGTGATGAACTCCGGTGAACCGGTGGTGAGCTATGATGTTAAAAACTGAGCTCTAGAACCTTAAGATCACTTATTTATGTTTGCATGTGATGTTTTGATTAAAAGGCCGAATGGCCCTTTCTATTTTAAGGAAATCAAGTTGATTGTATTGGAATGCATGAGTTATTGATTTGATGTCGAAATATAGGTTGATTTGTGATTCAAGGATTAAGAATATCAAGTTGCATGTTTGTTTTTGAAAAAGGCCGAATGGTTTTAATCTTTAAAGTTGTTTGATTAGAGTTAACTTGCTTAAAATGATGATGGATTGTTATTAGATTAAAAATGAATGAAATTGTTGTTGCATGCTAAGTCTAAGTTCGAATTTTTGTGTTAACAAGAAAGGAAATTGAATTTTGTGAGATAATCTTGGTAAACACTAAGTTTGTATGGTTTAAAAGTGATTGCATGATAGTTTTAAAGGAGATCAATAAGTGCATGCTAGTGATTAGTCTTTGAGTTGAAAACTATGTTTTGCCGAATGAAAATAAGATAAAAAGGGGATTAATTATTGATTAAGTCAATGCATGTTGGTTAAATGAGTTAGTTGATGCATGATTTGATGTTTAAGTGAATAGAATGATCTAGTTAAAAACTAAGATAAGTGGGAAATGTGATGTATTGCCTTGCATGTTAAAATCCATTCTTGAATGTTGATTTATGGAAAAACTCGAATGGATTCTTAGGAATAAAAAGGTGAAATTAAATGGATTAAATTGCTAAGTGAGATTTTGATTGCATGACAAAGATTAAGTAATATTGTGTTCGAACTTTAATAATTAAACAAAAGTGTTGATTTCGACCCTTAATGAAAGTAGGATTCGGATTTTTGGTTAAAAAGGGATGAAGTTTAAGTGCTAAATGATCCTTGTGAATTGTATTAGTTGTATTTGTTTATATGAGGTTGAAATTGAATATATGTGAATGCGTTTTGTATGTATGGTTCGAATTAAGGAACAAAAGAAAAGGAAACTAAGATGATTGATATAAGTGATGGTTATGAACGTAAATGTTTGGTTGTGAATAGGTCTTGTACTCGTAAAAGATTCGTGTTAGTTTGATTTGAGAAATGTCTGAGGTCAAGCGAGTATGCTTTGATTGTTAAGTATATAAGGATATTAAAGCTACGAGAAAGGAATATGCTATGTGATATGTGCTATGTGCTTATATGTATAAGCTATATTCGTATACTCGAGTCAAAGATATAATCGAGTTATCGTATAGAGTGATCATTCCGGGAACGAGAGTTGAGAATCTGATTAAGATTTTGGTTTTATTGTAGATTCGGAGCGTGAGGGCATTCAGGCTAGGAAAGGAAAGGATTTACTAGGTGGCAGTAGTTCAACCCTCAGGAAAGCAAATTCAGGCAAGTAACTCTGATTACTTGTGTAAGCGATTATAAAGAGAATGTTGTTCATACCATGTAGAGTATTGAATTGTTAAAATGTGAAACCTTTGCTTTATGAAACCCTGATATTGATTTGAAGAACCCTTGCTCTTAATAACCTGTTATTGATAATCCTATTGATTTCACCCTTTGATAATCTGTCTTTCTGTTCAAGTTACCCATAATGCCATGAATCATATTGAACCTATTGATTATCTTGGTTAACCCTGTTTAATGATATTTTGTTTCTCTTGATCACCCTATTGATCCCTAAATCAATGTTTATCCTTCTAATTTGGTGCATTGTTATCCTTGACACAGAATTCTTGTGAATTGTTCCTTCCGTATCTTTGATTCACTCCCTGAACCTTGTTTCTTTAAAATCTGATTTAAGAATGAGTTTCGACTTGAAAGAGTCTGAATGATTTCAAATGCTTGGTAATGATAAAAAAAATGGATTTTAGAAAACCTATTTGTTTTTCCAACTCAAGGTTTTCCAAATGAATTCCTGATGGATTGGATTGAGACGTAAGAGGCTAGTGGGACTAGTCCAGTCATGGTAAGAGGCTAGTGGGACTAGTCCAATTTAAGGCTGAAATTATGCCGATTGGTACCTTAAAGACCGGAATGGAGGTCGATACGGGATGATCACCCGTATATAATTAAATAGAAAGATAAAGTGATCCAATCAAGGGTTCTAATTGATTATTTAAAAAGGGAACTGAAACTTTTATTCAGTAAATTGATTTTTGGAAATGAAAATGGTTTATATTGCTTTGAAAAGAGTTGATTATGTTATTATGGAGCTTAAAGCTCGAGAACCCTGATTCTTGAAATTGTTGATCATATGGTTGATTCTATCTTGAAATACTGATGCTTTCCTCTATCGAAAGATCTATTTTGATCCTATAATGATTTGTGATGAATGTCGGCTTTCCTGTTGCTTCAAGCCTTGTTCCTTGAAAGCCCCTACTATTCTTCAGATACCTTTCCTTATTCCAAAAAAAAAAAATGGAAATCTGCTACTTAGATTAATTGAAGTAGAATGCCCTAGTTTGTTCAAGTATATTGTGATTTGATATTGTAGAACGGCTATATAGTTACTTGCTGAGTTTTATACTCATTTGTTTTGTCTTAATCTAACCATGGCAGTTAAGCAAGAAGATAGCCAGGCTTAGGCGCACTGCTCGTAAGAGCGTACCTGGTGGTCCCTACCGTGTTGAGGGCTTCCGGTTGCCAGAGCAGGTAGTGGTGTTTATGAGTGAGCTCGCGCCTAGAAAGTGGTGTATAAGGATACAATGGGTTATCTGTCGGTTCGCAGCCGAAATCAATATTGTTTATTTAATAATATATTGGGTTTGTAAATTGTATTTTATGATTAGTAGTTGTAATCTTGTCTCATACTTTATCCTGTTGATCATGTTAGTAGTTAATCGGGGTTTATGCATTTTTAATTATTAGATTAGAGGTGAGTGATTCCTCATTTCCTAACCCCGAGATTGAGGGCGTCACAAGTTGGTATCAGAGCTACAGGATCTAGTCCCTGAGACAAGTTAGGTTTTAAAAAGGGGTATTTTGGGAATATATCTATATCGCGAGAGAGTTTGACTCATGTAGAGTTGTGTTAGACTATTAAGGTATAGTTTAAGGAAAGTGTTGATTGGTAAAGTGGAGACTCGAGTTAGGGTGTGAGTTAGCTGGAAGCTTTATTTAACCCTAACATTGTTTCTTGGTTGTTGTTTTGTGTTTTCTCTTAGGATCCTAGTAGTGGTAGTGACTCAGACTCAGAGATTAGCTTGACTGGTACCCTCGTGGACCCCGTTCCACCCTCTCCATAGGAACCTATGTATGTTAGTTCAGACCCAGAGGAGGACCCTTCTGAGAGTAGTGAGATCCCCATGCAAATTTCACCCCTGAGGCCTGATTCAGAGACCCCTGCCCCTGAGCCAGAGTCAGAGATGCCTAAGACTGTTCCTGTCAGTGTTGGTGGCAAGTTAGCCCAGGACCGAGACTTTGTGTACTCCCGCATTCCGGAGTTGGGAGCTTTGATAGATAGGTTGATTCGGGATTCTAGGCAGAGGACTTCAGTAGTGATGGAGGAGTGGAGAGCTAGGATTCAGTTGGTGGAGCAGGTTGCCAGGAGGAGATTGGATGAGGGACCATCCACTAGTGATGCTGATGCTGAGGCCCGGAGGCTGCATAAGATCATTCGTTGGATGTTGGTTGTGTTGAGAGGGATCTTAGATGATTAGACGGGACTGTTGGTTGAGCCCGTAGATTGTTGTTGTTGTTTTCAGCACCGGTAGGCTTTGGGATACTTGGTCAGATGCCGGGATCCCTTTTTCGTTTATCTTGTTGTATTTTAGACCAGTGTAGTAGTAGTAGTAGTTGGAAGTTAGGGGTAGATAGGGGATGTTTTCCAGTTTTTCCTCTATTTAACCCTGCTATTTATTGTACCTTGTTTCAGAACCTTAATATCCAGAATATTCCCTATGTAACCTATTGATTAAATAAATCTATTATCTTGCTTTCCTTTGTGCACCCTGATTATCTTATAAACTGTTCCCAATGCCATGTTTTAATACAACCATGTTTTCGTATAACCATGTTTAAAGTTCATAAAACCCTATTTCGTGCCATGATAAAACAACACTGATATGAGAATTATATAGTAATAGGATTGCATGTGCAAATTGGGTAAAACTTAAAACCCACAAAAGAGATTCAATAGAAATTATTGTTATATATATGCCATGCTATCGTATTGCTAAATAATTGCTCAAACAGGTTTGTAAGAAATGGCCAACTCAACAGATCACCAAGAAGAAATACCCACCCAAGACCCAGAAATAAACCCAGAAACCACTATGATGAGCAGACTTGCTCAACTTTTGTAACAACCTGTGGCCCCAAAAGTTGGAAATTTCAAGCACTTTCAATCTGTTCATCCTCCAGAGTTCTTAGGTTTGCCAGACCCGATTAAAGCGCAGTCGTGGTTGAGAGAGATGGAAAAAGCCTTTGAGTTAGCAGAAGTTAAGGATGATAAGAAAGCTCAGTACGCAAGTTATTATCTGAAAGATGAAGCAAGTTTCTGATGGGAGTCTTCTAAAGTATTGTTGGAAGGCAAAGACTTATCTTGGGAGAAGTTTACCGAGATGTTTCTGGAAAAGTATTTGCCAAGCTATATGCAAGATCAGTTGGAGATGAAATTCTTGGATCTTAGACAGGAGGAAATGTCGGTAGCAGAATATGAGGTGAAGTTTTCGGAATTGTCAAGGTTCATACCTGAGTACGTGAATACTGAAGCGAAGAAGGCTAAGAGGTTCCAGCAGGGACTTATGTAATAACCCCAATTTTTGAGAAATTTTTGAAACCCTTATGAATAGTGTTTTTGCTGAATGAGAAAACTTTTCATGCCACGCTATGTAGGGGTTCTGTTATTGATCTTATGGGATATTATTAGTACTCTATGTGGTATATAAGTGTATGTAAAGATCGTCAGAATCCAATTCCGAACACTTTGGTTTTTCCCGGAAATCCATAAGATACGGAGAGAATTGAGTATAAGGTAACAGAATAAAAAGGATTTAAATTAAAGGATTATAATAGAGGATCATAAAAAGGAATATAATGTATTGAGAAAGGTTAAGGGAACCTAAGTAATAAGATCCCGGGTATGATCCTTCAAACGATAGACGAGAACGAAAGTTAAGCGAACCGTACAACAGATCAGCGGTCATTAGGCAAACGATTAGGAAGTTAATCAAAGGGATTAATGGGAGTGATGTCATCCAACCAATAGAAAGGAGACAAGGAAGGGAGGATGACATCATAAGGGTGACATAAGCATGACATGGAAGGAAGGAGGTGTGGTTGATTTAGGACCACACAAATTCAAGGGCAAGGTGGTAATTTGCTAAATCAAAAACAAAACCAAGCCAACCAACTAGCAAATCATTTCATCAAAAAATCAAAAAAAAAATCAGCCAAGGCATTGTTCTTCATATTAGCTCTCGGCTTTTTGCTTTTTTTCAAAGAAAAAAATTTCCAAAATCAAGATCCAAGCATCCTTAATTGGTAAGAAAATTCCCTAACCATCTTTATGCTTAGTTATGGCTATATCATGAGTTTAAGCCATTAATTCTTTCTCTAGCTTCTTCATTTAATCAATGAAGAAGACAATGAATAGTGTTTTCAAGTTTTTAACTTGAACTTTTCTTGTTTTTCTTGAAGATCCAAGCTTCCCTAAGGCTTCTCCAAGCTTATTAAGGCTTCCTAGCTCAACCCACCACTCCAAGGAAGGTATACCATTTTCAAACCCTAGGTTCATATATATTATAAGTGATTTTGATGAGTAGGATGTTATGGTATCTTATTTTTATGATTAGAGTTTGAGGTTTGGTATGGTAGTGAAATGAGATGGTAATTTTGTGGTTTTGATTTAAAGAAACTTAAGTATGATTAAAGTTAGGATTAAGCATATGTATGAATGATTAAAATTGAATTGGTTGGGGTTGTTATGATGTGATAAGGATGGATGTTTGTTGTATGATGGATTTGAGGTTGGATTTGGGGTTGATTTGGAATGGGTTTGAATGGTTTAAAATATTGGAAATCGCGTAAACATAGCCGTCGTAACGTCCGATTTTCTTTGGACTGTTTTTGTGCATAGCATTAGGACCCGAGAACCCCCTGCTAGATTGTGACCACTGCCATGTTTAGATAGCTCATGTTACGAGCTTCGTTTTGATATGTAGTTCGTTCGATTCCGATTTACGGTTTAGGAGAAACGACCGTTTCAAGTAACGGCGTTTCGCGAACGAAACTTTTTCCCTCGCCTTACTTTGGAATGTAGGTTAAAGACCAAAAAGGGTTAATTAATGCATGAAACATTTATGGTAAGTGTTTTAGGCAGTTGGTAAGTCACTCGCGAAGGAATAGCTTTAAAACTCGTAAAGGTTAAATTATTAAAAATGATGGAGCCGAGGGTACCCGAGTGACTTAAGCGAATCAGTGAGCGCAAAACAAGCGTTAGAGTCTAAGTTAGTTAAAATATAGAATTACAAGTGATTTTGGTTTAATTCCAACTTACTTGTTGTTTATAGGTTACCAGACTCGTCCCGAGCCATTCGTAACCCCCAGTCGCTCAGGCAAGTATTCTATCCGTTATACTGTTGTTGTGATGTATACACTTGTATATGCATCATCTTGCGATAGATGCATGTTGGTTATTTAGCAAATTCTTGCGATATATTGTAGCATGTGATATGGTATATATGCATGCCTGTTTCATATTCTTGAAATATATATCTGTTGGTTCAGTTGATAATACCTATGCTAGAGGATAGCAGTATCTTGCATATACCCTTAGTATAGGGACCCAAAGGTGAAAATATTTTCTAAAACCGGGAGTCGAGGATCCCGAGTAGATTTTGTATATATGGATATGGATATATATATATATATTTATATATATATATGGTTATAGTTTTCCAAACTATAAATCGAATAAGGTTTATTCGATAAACTTATATTATTTAATGATTATTATTTTGAATATTCATTCGAGGGCTTATGACTCCGTTTATTTTATTAATGAATATTATTTTGAATATTCATTCGAGGTATTATGACTCAGCTTATTTTATTTATTGAATATTATTTGAATATTCATTTGAGGATCTATGACTCCGATTATTTGCTGAAATATATTCTTTATTTCATTAGAGAATAAACTGTTAATAATCAAACTTATTTTCGATTATTCAATTAAAGATAATACTTTCATATAAGTATATCTTTGGTTATTTAATACTCGTTTCAAGTATAAGTTTTAATACTTCTACTTCTATTATTGTTATAAAGATTATTCTTTATGGGAATATTATTTAATTAATAATATTCAGATATTTTCTAATATTCTGGGGACTGATTTACTTCATTAAATCAGCCTTACTCCAAACACTCTTTAAAGTGTTTTCGAGTCTTCAAAATGATTTTTAAAAGTCAGAGTGGATCCCAAAACTCATTTTTTTATATTTAAGATCTTCCTTTTTAAGGGGATTTAAATACTCGCTCAAAACCTGGGGAATCCGGCTCTGTGGTGTATTTTATATTCGCAACAAGGTTGCAGATTTGGTAAATGAATTGATTACTTGCCCAACGTTCGGGAAGTAAGCCCCTCTCATTGAGTCGGCATAAGCGACAGGCCGAGGTACGGTCTATTTTTGTGTAAGTGGCTCAGTGGGAGTCCATCAAATGCATAAGTGGCTGAGTGGCAGTCCAGCATAGGTCTTAATTATGACCAGGGTGATGACCAGTGGGGAATTCGTCCATCTACTAGTAGAAAAGGTTACTTATTGGTATCTTTGCCTGATCAGCGAGATATCGGGTTTATGCCAAAATTCTTTTCCTTTCCAAAATTCATTGGATGTTTCGAACTCTGTTCATACTTTACATAACAGAGGTTCCAGGAAATGTTTAAGAGATATATATATGTGGATATATATATATATCGGGACTAAATAAAGTATCTCGTAACTTTATTTCATTCAATAATATTTCAAAGATTGAATCTATTCAAATCTTGTCTTGTAGTCTCATCTATGTGATGAACTTTTGAAACTGATTATAACTTGAACGGTGGTAGTTCAAGTAGTATTGGGAAAGATATAAGTATATTGGGGTATTTGGTAACCTCATCTTTTAAACTTATATCTAATTAATAATTGTCTTATGAATGACCAAGATTTTCAGAAAAACGTTGAGACAAGGTTAGATATATGAGATCACCTTGCAACGATATTTTTATACAGTTATACACTGGGACTTTGTGTATATTATGCATGGAAGAGGACTTCCAATATTTTGAAAAGTATATATGTATATATACTGAATATTTTGCGACTTCATCGCATTAAGTTATCAACTTGGTTCATTTCTTTTGACCAAGACTTTCATGAGTATTATGAGTAGGCTCATATACTATTAATCATTATACATATTATTTTGGTGGGCTTGCTGCTCACCCTTGCTTTCTTCTTTCATCACACAACAACAGATAGAAAAGATGAACAGAACTAAGCTCCCGATTCGCAAGCGATTAGGAGACGTTCCGCAGTTTTCTAGAAGCATTGATGCCGCCGTAGCTGAGGTAGGAACTACCAATAGGCTAGGCTTTCAACTTTTGATGGACCAGATTTATTTATATTTACGAATTGTAATAACGGCAAAGAAATGTAAATTTATTCAGAAAACCTTTTAAGGTGTATTGGCAGATAATTGTGGAATAAAATGACTTGTGGTTATTTTTGGATGTTCATCTCTGAGACTATAACGTGTGGTGTGTGTTTATTGTGGGGTCACAGTACAGAGTAGTTGAGTAATTATTAAAATTGGGTGTTATTAAGGGAAATGGAACTCGTGACGACCCGGATCCCCGACCCCGGATCTGGGGGTGTTACAGAAATGGTATCAGAGCTAAGCGTTATAAACCTCAGAGATGATGGGACGTTAAGATAATAAGTTCACTAAGATAATAAGAACTCTTGCCAAGTTCATAGTCGGGCTACCTAACGTAGCACTGACAGTTAAAACCCTTATGGGAACCCTTATAGGTATCGTGATAGTAACATAGTTTGTTCTCGTATAGGGCAGCGGGGCACCAAACCTTGAGGTTCAGGAGCATCAGCATGAGGATGTTTTATTACAAGTTGGAGATCAAATTGTGAATCCGATGGAGTACCCTAATGAGGGACCGGATGAGGTTCAGATAGAGAATGCTGCGGTTGAGGATGTTATTCCGGAAAGGATTGTGGCTGAGGAGGATCTCATGGAGGATCCTGATGAGAATGAAGAGAGGACTGTTGAGGAACAGATGACCGTAGTCAGGGCGACTACCAGAGCTAGAATGGCCGCGAGGGTGGCCCTAGAGAATGAAGAGTTACCAAGGGCACAAAGGTTAATGAGGGCAGAAGGAGTGGGGCCTTCCACGACCCCAATTATACCAGTATCAGACCCTCTTCCAGAGGCTCCTGTAGACATCCATGAGGTTCCACCAGTTCCTGTTCCCTCCCCTGTACAGAGCCCAGCACATACTGAGGAAATGCCACCTTTATCCCCTGCACCATTGTCACCTGATACCGTGCTTGGTTATCCATTTGGATCTCCTGGGTCTGCACCACCTGTCCCCCATGGACTGCTAGATGCTACCACTCAGGCTTCTCTTATCGCTAATTATCATATGACTTTGGGTGGCCTGTCAGAGGCCAGGAATGTTAGGAGTGATCTGTTGGATCGACTTACTGCACCAAGGATTGAGGGTGGGATACTTCCGGCAGGATTAGCGTATAGCATGGAAAGGATTGAGGCTACCACCCGTGTTACAGCTAGAGGCCATCTTGAGGGTCAGGTTGATCCAGCTCTACTTGCGACTATCTTAGACCTCATCACCTCTGTGATGGAGCAGGTTAGGGATGTTGTGCGTGCTCGCACCTCTTAATCCATGGTAGTGTGCAGAGCCAGAGCAATCAAACAAGGGTCTCATGTAGCACCGCTTTTGGAGGATTAGCCTAAGTTATGAATGATTAGTTTTAATGACGAGATGACTATCTATGGTAGTACTTTTGGGATAGGAGCGATAAGTTCATATGATGTAATCCTCTTTAGTATGTTCAGTTGTTGTACCCTCGAACGAATGGTTATGTATATATTCGTTAATTTCAGTTCAGGTCAGTTTAATTGTGATAAATCACATTGTTAATTGCTCTATTAACACTTAAGAGAGTGTCATGAAGTTTATCGAACTTAAGAATTCATAATTTACAATCGTGCAAGGACTAAACGAGGGGAAGACTTAAGCAAAGTAAGTAAGACAAATATCCGGAGATTCTCAAAATTTTCCAAGTAATATGCCCCCACAAGGAATAAGATTAAGGGCAAACCTTGAACATGATAATCGGGGAGGCCGCAATTAAGATATAAAGAACCCGGAAAATAATAAAGTGGAAAATGAAGATTTTAAATTAAAAGATGACCCCAATTATGGGGAGTAGGATGAAACATTTCATACTAAGGAAACAGAAAGTCGAGTAAGGAAAGGAGACCCGAGACGGTACTCCTATACGGCAATTCATGGACCTGTCTAAAAAGAACTTAGACTATTATCCCCAACCACCACCCTGAGGAGACAGTGCGGTGAGAAATTCTTTCAGGACCTTTAAATCGCTAAGCTCTCAGAGTTCCAAGGAACAAGCTGACCCAGTCAAGGCAAGAGCCTGGCTAAAGGAAATATAGGAATCATTTAAGATTCTAAATGATTGACGAATCACAAAAGACTGTTTTTATCACTTACCCTCCCAAGAGAGAGACCACCCGCTGGTGAAAGGCCAAGGAAGGCACGGAGCAAGAGATTATAATAAACTGATTAAAGTTCAGCCAATTGTTTTCGGGATCGTAATTCCCAAGGTTATGGAATAGTGTAAAAGCTTTAGAGCCAGAACAAAGGCAGACGAGTATGATGAATTATGAATCTAAGCTATAAAAGTTGTTAAGATTCGTTCTGAAGACGCGAATCCAGAATGACGGGATATTTGAAATCAATGTTTATGTTGTGTTGGTTCATGAAATAATGATAAGAGAAAGGAAAATAAAAAGGAATTGAAGTGGAAAGGAATAAAAAACCAACAGAGTTTGAGGAATGATAAGGGAGTTGGGTATGAGGAAACCCTAAAGACTCCTATTAATAGAAATAGAAAAGTATATGATCGTCAGGATGAGGGTGATTCACCATGAGTTAAAGTTGACGGTTGAAGGCATAAGAGATGCATATAGTTTATCCCCTGTAAGTTGGGAGGATTCGAGGAAACCTTGAGATAATTCGAAGGATAAATAATGAGACGCGGATAGACTAAGGAGACAAGGAAGTAAGAAATTAGGAAAATTGGATGAAGGAAGTGACCTTCAAGAATGTGAAGTGTAAGATCGGTGGCTTGATACCCAGATAGGGAGACGCCAGGTATGAGAGATATCCCAACATTGAGGTGACTGTTGAGATAAACAACAAAAGTAAATAAGGAATTATTAAGAAGAAGTTCACGTTGAACACGACCAATATCTTCCAGAACATCCTTGTTATCGTTACCAAATTAGGCAAGATAAGCGGATAACCGTTGTTATCTTTTGGAGGCCATATTTATTGACCCCATTTTGAATACAGACGTTTTTGTGAAAATAGACATGTACTATCAAGGTGGGAATGATTGAATAAGATACCCTTATCAGGGATATATGACTTGAGTTATCCATGGAAGGATGCATGTACCTTTTTAAAGGTGGAATTAAGGATAGAACATCGGTAACTTAAAATGAATCTTAGGGGAATGCATAAAGGTGGACATTTCACCCTTAATAGGGATAGTATGAAATCTGACAGTATGAATTGGAAAGGATTAAGGTAATAACAACCTTTAAGAATCAGTGGAGAAATTTTTCAGAAGTATATAGACAATGGTTCTAGTATTAGTAAATGGTATTTTGATATGCCCTGTATCTAGGGAATACAGGAGGAACGATTGAAGGATAACCTTAGAGGTTTTACAGGGAGAAAGGTAATATTCGAAATTCTCAAGAATAGAAATGTTGATAAAGGAAATATGACGTAATTATGATGTTGCCAAGTGGGGCACGTGTTAAACCACGAGAAAGTATGGATCGAACCAGTAATGGTCGAAATTGTTCAGGGCAATTAGGGCCTAGGATAAAAGATGTTCTAAGTATGATTGAGAGTCAGTCGTGACAGTGATTAACCTCTAAAGACTGAGGCAATAACTTATGGAAAAATGGTGATTTTTTTTTTTAACTCATCAGATACTAAGAAAAACATCTTCACTCAAGCAGTGATCGGAAATAAGGTAGAAAATTTATTTGGAGGTGGTTAAAAAGACATTGACTGTAAGGAAATTTTACTATCAGGAAAGGCCAAAGAGGTGGCCGACACTTTAAAGGTAAGTGGATAATTATAGGCGCGTGTGCCAAAAGAATACAGTGATGATGGTTAGAAATGTGAAGGTTGAATTATGGTTTGGAAGATTGACATTCCTTCTGATGACGGTGCAATACCCAACCGTAAAAGTAGTAGGTAAAGGTTTCATTCGTGTAATCGCCATGAACGGGCTATCTATCTTAGGAGGTCCTATCTTGGGATAAGCCAGGACCATGTTTCCAAAAGGACTAGACGAACCTTTGAGTTAAGTCTTCTATTTAAGGCATATGATTAAGAATGGTATTAACCTGCTATCGTTGCTTTGATTGAAACTCTTCTGCAATTTTATCTGCTTCACGTCATGAATGTACGTCAGGATCAGGAGTGTTCTTCATGAATCAAGAAACGGTGATCATGTTACCTCCTTAGAAGAATTCGATATGATATGAATGGACTCCGTATGGTTAGCTATTAAAACTTCATGGAAAACGAATGACTACAGTAGGTCAACGGTGGGCCATAGTAATGTAGGAATGATTCTGAGAGTAATGAGCTGATTACTTACAACCGTGAGAGTTGTATTGGAATGGATGTTGAGAGTAAGTACCACTAATCGGGTCGTGGTGGTGTATAAGTTATCATTGATAGACTAATTAAGTCAATTATCTACCTATGATATATTTATTCCTTCTTATCGATAAAGAGTAGTATTACCCATACGAAGAAGGTTGCGGTATAGAAATGGATTCTAGTAACGATGAGATCTAGAATGAGATCCCAGATTCGATTTTCGATATCGAGGGAGTTTCAAAGGTGATTGTGTATAAGCTCGAGGAAGAGCATGGGTCCATAGAATGATGGACGGAAATAAAAATATCTAGGCATGGGAAATACGATGCTATAATACTTGATGCTGATATAAATACGTTTATGTTTTGTTCTCCTATGACAAACCTCTATAATTCAGAGGTAGGTTCCAAGCCAGATATTTTGTGGCAGTATATATATTTTTTTTATATATACAATTCTCTTCAGTTCGTTCTTTTCTCTTCATTTCATTTCATGTAATCTGAGAAGAACAACCCTTCCAGAAGGGGAGGTATTGCCGAATGACTATCTATCTGTGTGATAGAAGCCTAGTAGGATACCATCTATTGTTTAATTGCTTGTCAAGTACTAAAGGCTGGCCACCTTCTGTACTAACTATGCAATATAACAAGTGTTCATGATCATAGTGATCTCTCAACAAATTCCTTTACTTCTATTTGATTGATCAAATTTTGGAAAATAGAAACAACTGAAAAAGGAGTAATAAAGTAGTGGTAGTATGCGGAATGGAAACACATTCGTGATACTAAGGTTGACGTGGTTATTAAAGGGTTATAGAACGCTAGCGAGCAAAAGTATGACCAGTATAATATTAGGAACGGAAGGTGATAGCGATTACGAACTGGAAAAGAATGGGTATTGAGGAGCAAGAGCTCTAATGATTGGAAGCTATGATGAGAGTCTGTGCAATAGACTTGAAAGAAATTGGAATGATCACTTAATTCGGATTGAGTTATCTTACGACAATAGATCATATGTCATTATCGAGATGTCGCCTTATGAGATCCTTGAGGGAAGACAATGTCGATCTCCCTTATGTTAGGATGAAGTTGTAGAGCGCAAGATGCTCGGACCCGCAGTAGTCCAAAGGACCAAGGATATGATAGATCTAATCAGAGGACGGCTGGTAGTAGCCCAAGATGGACATGATGAGTATGTTGATTTGACACGAAAGGATAAAGAGTATGAAATAGGGGACCTAGTAATGTTATAGGTATCCCTTGGAAAGGATTGATGAGGTTCGGAAAGAAAGGAAAGCTAAGTCTACAATTTATTGGACCCTTGGATATGTTAACACGTTTGGGAAGTTAGCATATGAGCTAGCCCTAACCCCGAACATGTAGCAGGTCGTAACGTGTTTCACGTATCAATGTTAAGGAAGTGTAATTTAGATGCCAGATAAATAGAGGCATATGAGCGCATAGACATGCAACCAGACGTAACCTATATGGAGCAACCAGGAAGGGTTGTAGAGTGAAAAGGGAACAAGTGCTCAGGAGAAGGATTATCAAACTAGGCAGAGTTTGGTGGCAGAACCACAATGTGGGAAAATTGACTCGAGAGTTAAAAAGTGTAATGCTAAGAAAGTATCCCCATTTGAATTCTATCTGATTCCGGGACGGAATCCTTTTAAGGAGGGGAGACTGTAATAACCCCAATTTTTGAGAAATTTTTGAAACCCTTATGAATAGTGTTTTTGCTGAATGAGAAAACTTTTCATGCCACGCTATGTAGGGGTTCTGTTATTGATCTTATGGGATATTATTAGTACTCTATGTGGTATATAAGTGTATGTAAAGATCGTCAGAATCCAATTCCGAACACTTTGGTTTTTCCCGGAAATCCATAAGATACGGAGAGAATTGAGTATAAGGTAACAGAATAAAAAGGATTTAAATTAAAGGATTATAATAGAGGATCATAAAAAGGAATATAATGTATTGAGAAAGGTTAAGGGAACCTAAGTAATAAGATCCCGGGTATGATCCTTCAAACGATAGACGAGAACGAAAGTTAAGCGAACCGTACAACAGATCAGCGGTCATTAGGCAAACGATTAGGAAGTTAATCAAAGGGATTAATGGGAGTGATGTCATCCAACCAATAGAAAGGAGACAAGGAAGGGAGGATGACATCATAAGGGTGACATAAGCATGACATGGAAGGAAGGAGGTGTGGTTGATTTAGGACCACACAAATTCAAGGGCAAGGTGGTAATTTGCTAAATCAAAAACAAAACCAAGCCAACCAACTAGCAAATCATTTCATCAAAAAATCAAAAAAAAAATCAGCCAAGGCATTGTTCTTCATATTAGCTCTCGGCTTTTTGCTTTTTTTCAAAGAAAAAAATTTCCAAAATCAAGATCCAAGCATCCTTAATTGGTAAGAAAATTCCCTAACCATCTTTATGCTTAGTTATGGCTATATCATGAGTTTAAGCCATTAATTCTTTCTCTAGCTTCTTCATTTAATCAATGAAGAAGACAATGAATAGTGTTTTCAAGTTTTTAACTTGAACTTTTCTTGTTTTTCTTGAAGATCCAAGCTTCCCTAAGGCTTCTCCAAGCTTATTAAGGCTTCCTAGCTCAACCCACCACTCCAAGGAAGGTATACCATTTTCAAACCCTAGGTTCATATATATTATAAGTGATTTTGATGAGTAGGATGTTATGGTATCTTATTGTTATGATTAGAGTTTGAGGTTTGGTATGGTAGTGAAATGAGATGGTAATTTTGTGGTTTTGATTTAAAGAAACTTAAGTATGATTAAAGTTAGGATTAAGCATATGTATGAATGATTAAAATTGAATTGGTTGGGGTTGTTATGATGTGATAAGGATGGATGTTTGTTGTATGATGGATTTGAGGTTGGATTTGGGGTTGATTTGGAATGGGTTTGAATGGTTTAAAATATTGGAAATCGCGTAAACATAGCCGTCGTAACGTCCGATTTTCTTTGGACTGTTTTTGTGCATAGCATTAGGACCCGAGAACCCCCTGCTAGATTGTGACCACTGCCATGTTTAGACTCATGTTACGAGCTTCGTTTTGATATGTAGTTCGTTCGATTCCGATTTACGGTTTAGGAGAAACGACCGTTTCAAGTAACGGCGTTTCGCGAACGAAACTTTTTCCCTCGCCTTACTTTGGAATGTAGGTTAAAGACCAAAAAGGGTTAATTAATGCATGAAACATTTATGGTAAGTGTTTTAGGCAGTTGGTAAGTCACTCGCGAAGGAATAGCTTTAAAACTCGTAAAGGTTAAATTATTAAAAATGATGGAGCCGAGGGTACCCGAGTGACTTAAGCGAATCAGTGAGCGCAAAACAAGCGTTAGAGTCTAAGTTAGTTAAAATATAGAATTACAAGTGATTTTGGTTTAATTCCAACTTACTTGTTGTTTATAGGTTACCAGACTCGTCCCGAGCCATTCGTAACCCCCAGTCGCTCAGGCAAGTATTCTATCCGTTATACTGTTGTTGTGATGTATACACTTGTATATGCATCATCTTGCGATAGATGCATGTTGGTTATTTAGCAAATTCTTGCGATATATTGTAGCATGTGATATGGTATATATGCATGCCTGTTTCATATTCTTGAAATATATATCTGTTAGTTCAGTTGATAATACCTATGCTAGAGGATAGCAGTATCTTGCATATACCCTTAGTATAGGGACCCAAAGGTGAAAATATTTTCTAAAACCGGGAGTCGAGGATCCCGAGTAGATTTTGTATATATGGATATGGATATATATATATATATATATTTATATATATATATATGGTTATAGTTTTCCAAACTATAAATCGAATAAGGTTTATTCGATAAACTTATATTATTTAATGATTATTATTTTGAATATTCATTCGAGGGCTTATGACTCCGTTTATTTTATTAATGAATATTATTTTGAATATTCATTCGAGGTATTATGACTCAGCTTATTTTATTTATTGAATATTATTTGAATATTCATTTGAGGATCTATGACTCCGATTATTTGCTGAAATATATTCTTTATTTCATTAGAGAATAAACTGTTAATAATCAAACTTATTTTCGATTATTCAATTAAAGATAATACTTTCATATAAGTATATCTTTGGTTATTTAATACTCGTTTCAAGTATAAGTTTTAATACTTCTACTTCTATTATTGTTATAAAGATTATTCTTTATGGGAATATTATTTAATTAATAATATTCAGATATTTTCTAATATTCTGGGGACTGATTTACTTCATTAAATCAGCCTTACTCCAAACACTCTTTAAAGTGTTTTCGAGTCTTCAAAATGATTTTTAAAAGTCAGAGTGGATCCCAAAACTCATTTTTTTATATTTAAGATCTTCCTTTTTAAGGGGATTTAAATACTCGCTCAAAACCTGGGGAATCCGGCTCTGTGGTGTATTTTATATTCGCAACAAGGTTGCAGATTTGGTAAATGAATTGATTACTTGCCCAACGTTCGGGAAGTAAGCCCCTCTCATTGAGTCGGCATAAGCGACAGGCCGAGGTACGGTCTATTTTTGTGTAAGTGGCTCAGTGGGAGTCCATCAAATGCATAAGTGGCTGAGTGGCAGTCCAGCATAGGTCTTAATTATGACCAGGGTGATGACCAGTGGGGAATTCGTCCATCTACTAGTAGAAAAGATTACTTATTGGTATCTTTGCCTGATCAGCGAGATATCGGGTTTATGCCAAAATTCTTTTCCTTTCCAAAATTCATTGGATGTTTCGAACTCTGTTCATACTTTACATAACAGAGGTTCCAGGAAATGTTTAAGAGATATATATATGTGGATATATATATATCGGGACTAAATAAAGTATCTCGTAACTTTATTTCATTCAATAATATTTCAAAGATTGAATCTATTCAAATCTTGTCTTGTAGTCTCATCTATGTGATGAACTTTTGAAACTGATTATAACTTGAACGGTGGTAGTTCAAGTAGTATTGGGAAAGATATAAGTATATTGGGGTATTTGGTAACCTCATCTTTTAAACTTATATCTAATTAATAATTGTCTTATGAATGACCAAGATTTTCAGAAAAACGTTGAGACAAGGTTAGATATATGAGATCACCTTGCAACGATATTTTTATACAGTTATACACTGGGACTTTGTGTATATTATGCATGGAAGAGGACTTCCAATATTTTGAAAAGTATATATGTATATATACTGAATATTTTGCGACTTCATCGCATTAAGTTATCAACTTGGTTCATTTCTTTTGACCAAGACTTTCATGAGTATTATGAGTAGGCTCATATACTATTAATCATTATACATATTATTTTGGTGGGCTTGCTGCTCACCCTTGCTTTCTTCTTTCATCACACAACAACAGATAGAAAAGATGAACAGAACCAAGCTCCCGATTCGCAAGCGATTAGGAGACGTTCCGCAGTTTTCTAGAAGCATTGATGCCGCCGTAGCTGAGGTAGGAACTACCAATAGGCTAGGCTTTCAACTTTTGATGGACCAGATTTATTTATATTTACGAATTGTAATAACGGCAAAGAAATGTAAATTTATTCAGAAAACCTTTTAAGGTGTATTGGCAGATAATTGTGGAATAAAATGACTTGTGGTTATTTTTGGATGTTCATCTCTGAGACTATAACGTGTGGTGTGTGTTTATTGTGGGGTCACAGTACAGAGTAGTTGAGTAATTATTAAAATTGGGTGTTATTAAGGGAAATGGAACTCGTGACGACCCGGATCCCCGACCCCGGATCTGGGGGTGTTACAACTTAAGTCGTGGATTAGGAGTCAAATAGCAATGTTGGAGATCAAGAACTATGCTGCATTGGTTCATAAAGCAATGATAGTGGAAGGTGAACGGGAAGCCGCCAGAAGAGAAAATGAAGGGAGAAAGAGGAAGTTTGAAAGCTCTGAGCAAGAGCAAGGAAGCTCAAAGTTCAGAGGGAAGTTTGGGAATAATGGTGGAGGTCAGATTCAAAAGTTCCAAAAGTTTAGACCCGGGAATGGAGCTCAGAAGAACCGTTCCCAGAAAGTTGGACAACCGGGAAAGGATAGCAGACTCCAGATGCAAGAATGCAGGAACTGTGGAAAGAGACACTCGGGGAGGTGTAATAATGTAATAACCCCAAATTTTGGAATTTTTAAAACCCTTATGAATAGTGCTTTTTGCTGATTATGCTGAATAAGAAAACTTTTCATGCCACACTATGTAGGGGTTCTTTTATTGTTATTCTGAGATTGTATTAGTACTCTATATGATAAATAAGTGTATGTAAAGATAGTTGGAATCCAAATTCGAACACTTTGATTTTTCCCGAAAATCCACTAGATACCGAAAGAATTGAGTATAAGGTAACAGGATAAAAGGGATTTAAATTCAAGGATTTTAAGAGAGGATCATAAAAGGAATGCAATGTATTGAGAAAGGTTATCTTTGACGTATAAGTTATCTTTGATAGAAAAACTAGGTCGATTATTTACTTATTGAATATTTATTCCTTCTTATCAATAGAGAGTCGTATTACTATACGAGGAAGGTTGCAGTGCAAACATAGAATTCTAGTAACGATGATGTCTAGAATGAGATCCCAGATTTGATTTTCGATATCGAGGGAGTTTCAAAGGTGATTGTGTATAAGCTCGAGGAAGAGCATGGGTCCATAGAATGATGGACGGAATAGCGAAAATATTTAGGCATGTGAAATACGATGTTATAATACTTGATGTTGATATAAATACCTATATGTTTTATTCTCCTATGACAAACCTCTATAATTCAGAGGTAGATTCCAAGCCAGATATTTTATGGCAATAAAAAAAATTTTACGTATATACAATTCCCTTCAGTTCGTTCTTTTCTCTTCTTTTTATTTCATATAAGCTGAGAAGAACAACCCTTCCAGAAGGGGAGGTATTGCCGAATGACTATCTATCTGTGTGATAGAAGCCTAGTAGGATACCACATGTTGTTTAATTGCTTGTCAAGTACTAAAGCCTGGCCACCTTCTGTACTAACTATGCAATAGAACAAGTGTTCATGATCATAGTGATCTCTCAATAAATTCTTTTACTTCTATACGATGGATCAAGCTTTCGAAGATGGAGGAAGCTAGAGAGGAACTGGTACCAAGTATGGTGGTATTCTGATTCTAGCGCGTTCGTGATACTAAGGTTGACGCGATTATTAAAAGGTTATAGAATGCTAACGAGCAAAGGTGTAACCAGTATAATATTAGGAACGGAAGATAGTAAGGACTACGAACTGGAAAAGAATGGGTATTGAGAAGCAAAAGCTATAATGCTAGAAGCTATGATGAGAGTCGGTTCAATAGACTTGAAAGAATTTGGAATGATAACTTAACGCGGATGAGTTTTCTCACGATAATAGATCGTATGTCAGGTATCGAGATGTCGTCTTATGAGATCTTTGAGGGAAGACAATGTCGATCTCCCTTATGTTAGGATGAAGTTGTAGAGCGCAAGATGCTCGAACCAGCAGTGGTCCAAAGGACCAAGAATATAATGAATCTAATCAGAGGACGGCTGGGAGTAGCCCAAGATGGGCATAAGAAGTATGCTGATTTGACAATGAAAGGACAAAGAGTATGAAGGAGGGAACCTTGTATTGTTAAAAGTATTCCCTTAAAAAGGAATTGATGAGGGTTGGAAAGAAAGGAAAGTTTAAGTCCACGAATTGTTGGACCCTTGGATATATTAAGACGTATTGGGAAGATAGCATATGAGCTAGCCCTACCCCCGAGCATGTAGCAAGTCATAACGTGTTTCACGTGTCAATGTTAAGGAAGTGTAATTCGGATGCCAGATAAATAGGGGCATATGAGCGCATAGACATGCAACCAGACGTAACCTATATGGAGCAACCAGAAAGGGTTATAGACTGAAAAAGGGACAAGTGCTTAGGAGAAGGGTTATCAAACTATTCAGAGTTTGATGGAAGAACCACAATGTGGGAAAATTTACTTGAGAGTTAGAAAGTGCAATGCTAAGAAAGTATCCCTATTCATTTTCTATCTGATTCCGGGACGGAATCCTTTTAAGGAGGGGAGACTGTAATAACCCCAAATTTTGGAATTTTTGAAACCCTTATGAATAGTGCTTTTTGTTGATTATGCTGAATAAGAAAACTTTGCATGCCACACTATGTAGGGGTTCTTTTATTGTTATTCTGAGATTGTATTAGTACTCTATATGATAAATAAGTGTATATAAAGATCGTCAGAATCCAAATTCGAACACTTTGATTTTTCCCGAAAATCCACTAGATACCGAAAGAATTGAGTATAAGGTAACAGGATAAAAGGGATTTAAATTCAAGGATTTTAAGAGAGGATCATAAAAGGAATGCAATGTATTGAGAAAGGTTAAGGGAACCCAAGTAATAAGATCCCGGGTATGATCCCTCAAACGATAAACGAGAACGAAAGTTAAGCGAACCGTCAACAGATCAGCGGTTATTAGGCAAGCAATTAGGAGTTAATCAAGGAGGTTAGGGATGATGATGTCATTAAACCAACAAGAAGAGGACAAGTGTGGAGGGTGACATCATATGATGACCAAAGCATGACATAAGGGAAGGAAGTGTGGTTGATTTATAACCACACAATTTTTCATGATTAAAAATGATTAAAACAAAACAAAAATCAACCAACCAAGGCAAATCAAAATAAATCACAAAAACACAAAAGCTCTTCCCTTTTCTTCAAAGAAAAGCTCTCGGCTTTTTCTTATTTCAAGAGAAGAAATTTTCAAAAATCAAGATCCAACCATTTTTAAATCATAAGGTAATTATCCAAGGTCCCTTATGATTAGTTATGGCTATCCTAGAAGTTTGAGCCTCCAATTCTTCATGAATCTCTTCCAATAAATCAATGAAGAAGATAATGAATAGTGTTTTCAAGATTTCTAACTTGGTTTTCTTTGTTTTTCCTTTATGATCCAAGCATTCCTAAGCTATCTCAAGGCTTCTTAAGGCTCCCTAGCTACTCTAATCACTTCAAGGAAGGTATAACATCTCCAAACCCTAACCTTAATTTGAATATTAGGATGGTTTTGATTGTTATGGTAAAAGAGAAGCTTGATGCTTGTATGTTTAGAGTTTGGGTTGGAGTTGTAGTGATTTGGATGTTGAAATCTTGTTTATAGTTAAAGAACTTAAGTAAGCTTTTAGTTCATGATTGGGAAGTTGAATAAATTGGAAATATTAAGATGTGAGGGCTGTTGTAGTATGGTATGGATGGAGTTTGGGTGTATGGTTGATTTGTGGTTGATTTGTGGTTGAATTGGTTTGGTAAAATTTTGGGAAATCGCGTAAACATAGCCGTCGTAATGCCCGATTTACCTTAGACTGTTTTTGTTCTTAACATCATGACCCGAGAACTCAGTGTTAGGTTTTGACCACTGCCATGATTAGATAGTTCATGTTACGAGCTTCGTTTTGATATGTGGTTCGTTTGAATCCGATGTACGGTTTAGGAGAAACGACCGTTTTAAGTAACGGCGTTTCGCGACCGAACCATTACCCCTCGCCTTACTTTGAAACCTTGGTTAAGGAATTTAAATGACTAATTGGGGTATGAAACAATTATGTTAAGTGGATTAGGCAGTTGGTAAGGTACTCACGAAAGAATCGCCTTAAAACTCTTAATGTTTAATTTATTAAAAATGGTGGAGCCGAGGGTACTCGAACGACTTAGGTGATTCGTTAAGCGTAGGAGTGACCATAAGCAAACGTTAGGGTTCAATTGGTTAAAGTCTAGTTTCTTAAGCGACTGGGGTCTAATTCCAACTTATGTTGTTGTTCATAGGTTATCGGACCCACTCTAAGCTTAAGTCTATCCGGGAGCACTCAGGCAAGTTTTCTACCCGTTATACTGTTGTGGTGATGTATATATGTATATGCATGATCTTGTGATAGATGCATGTTGGTTAATTAGCAAATTTTGTGATATATTGAAGCATGCTGAGATGGTATATATATGCATGTCTGTTTCGTAATTAGGTTATCTATCTGTTGATTTGAATGCTTATAAGTTGCATAATACCTATGCTAGAGATAAGCAGTAGTTGCGTATACCCTTAGGATAGGGGACCCAAAGGTGAACATTTTCTAAAACCGGGAGTCGATGTTCCCGAGTATATTTTATATATATATATATATATATATATATATATATATATATATATATTTATATATATATTGATATAGTTCAAAACTATTAATAGAATAAGGTTTATTCGATAGCTTTATTTTATTTAATGAATATTACTTTGAATATTCATCTGAGGACTTATTTATTTAATGAATATTACTTTGAATATTCATTCGAGGACTTATGACTCGGTTTATTTTATTTAATGAATATTACTTTGAATATTCATTCGAGGACTTATGACTCTGTTTATTCTATTTAATGAATATTATTTTGAATATTCATTCGAAGGCTTATGACTCCGTTTATTTTATTAATGAATATTATTTTGAATATTCATTCGAGGACTTATGACTCCGATTATTTACTAATTAATATTCTTTATTTTATTAAAGAATAATGTGTCGATAATCAAACTTATTTTCGATTATTCAAATAAAGATAGTACTTTCGTATAAGTATATCTTTGGTTATTTAATATTCATTTCAAGTATGAGTTTTAAAACTTCTACTTCAAATTATTTATATAGAGATTATCCTTATGGGAATATTATTAAATAATAATATTCATATATTTTCTAAAATATCGGGACTGATTTATTTCATTAAATCAGCATTACTCCTAACATTCTTAAAAATATTTTCGAGTCTTCAAAATGATTTTTAAAAGATTAGAGCGGATCCCAAAACTCATTTTTATATTTAAGATCTTCCTTTCGAAGGGGATTTAAATACTCGCTCAAAACCTGGGGGGCATCCGGCTCAGTGGTGTATTTTACATTCACAACGAGGTTGCTGTTTTGAGAAAATATCTTGATTACTTGCCCATCGTTCGGGAAGTAAGTTCATCTATTTGAGTCGGTATAAGCAACATGGGCTCAGTGGGCGTCCATGAAAGGGTAAGTGGCTCAGTGGGAGTCCATCAAATGCGTAAGTGGCTGAGTGGCAGTCCAGCATAAGGTCCTATTGCGGCCAGGGTGATGACCATTGGGGAATTCGTCCATCTACTTGTAGAAAAGGTTACTTATTGGTATCTTTGCCTGATCAGCAAGATATCAGGTTTATGTCAAGGTTTTCTCCTTTCCAAATTCATTGGATATTGCAACTCTGTTTATAATTTTCATAACAGAGGTTTTCAAGGAGTGTATGAAATATATATATAGGTGTATATATATATATCGGGACTTAATGAAGTATCTCGTAACTTCATTATTTATAATGATATTTCAAGGATTGAATCTATTCAAGTCTTATCTTGTAGTCTCATCTGGGTGATGAACTTTTGAAACTGATTATAACTTGAACAGTGGTAGTTCAAGTAGTATTCGGATATAAGTATATTGGAGTATCTTGTAACTTCATCTTTTAAACTTATATCTAGTAAATGATTATCTTGTGCATGTCAAAGATTTTCGGAAAAACGTTGAGACAAGGTTAAATATATGAGATCACCTTGCAACGATATTTTATACAGTTATAAACGGGAACTCTGTGTATATTATACATGTCAGAGGATTTCAAAGATTGTGAAAAGTATATATGTATATATATACTGAATATTTTGCGACTTGGTCGCGTTAAGATATCAGCTTGGTTCATTTCTTCTTGACCAAGACTTTCATGTGTACTATGAGAATGCTCATATATTGTTAATTATTATACATATTATTTTGGTGGGCTTGTTACTCACCCTTCCTTTCTTCTTTCATCACACAACAACAGATAGACAAGATGAACATGATCAAGCTCCCAATTCGTGAGCAGATAGGAAACGTTCCGCAGTTTCCTGTAGGCGTTGATGTCATGTAGCTGAGGTAGGATCTACCAATATGCTAGGCTTTCAATTTTCGATGTACCAGACTTATGTATATTTATGAATTGTAATAATGGCAAAGAATATGTAAATTTATTCAGAAACCCTTTTGAGGTGTAATGACTTATAATTGTGGAATAAAATGACTTGTGTTATTTTTGGTATTCATCTCTGAGACTATAACTTGTGGTGTGTGTGTGTATATTGTGGGGTCACAGTACGCAGTAGTTGGTTGACTGTTAATATTAAGTATTGATTAGGGAAATGGAACTCGTGACAACCCGAATCCCCGACCCCGGATTTGGGGGTGTTACAAAAATGGTATCAGAGCCAAGCGTTATAAACCTCAGAGATGATGTGACGTTAAGATAATAAGTTCACTAAGATAATAAGAACTCTTGCCAAGTTCATAGTCGAGCTACCTAACGTAGTACTGACAGTTAAAACCCTTATGGGAACCCTTATAAATATCGTGATAAAAGTGTAGTTCGTTATCGTATATGGTAGCGGGACTCCGAACCCTGAGGTTGAGGAGCAACAACGCAATGATGTTTTATTACTTATTGGAGATCAGATTATGGATCCGATAGAGCGTCCCAACGCGGGACCGGATGATGTTCATATTGAGGATGTAGCGGTTGAGGATGTTGTCCTAGAAGGGATTGTTGCTGAGAAGAATCCCGTGGAGGATCCTGACAAGAATGAATAAAGGACCAATGAGGAATTGATGACTATGGTTAGGGCGACTACCAGAGGTAGGATTGGTCGGTTACTACCGGAGGTTCGTTCAAGTTCGTAAAGATAGTAGCCCCTTTAACGCGCTTACTCGTAAGACTGAGAAGTTCGAATGGACAGAGAAATATGAGAACAGCTTTTAAGAACTGAAGCAAAGATTGGTGACGGCCCCTATGATGGCATTGCCGGATGGAAAAGAAGATTTTGTGATCTATAGTGACGCTTCGCATAAGGAATTAAGGTGCTTCTTATACAGCACATCAAGGTAATCGTGTACGCGTCAAGACAACTAAGGGAATATAAAATTCGATATCCCCACCCATGAGCTTGGGCTCGTGGCAATAGTTTTGCCCTAAAGATTTGAGGCACTACTTGTATGGAGAGAAGTGCGAGATTTACACAAGCCATAAGTGCTCTAGTGCATTTTCACGTAGAAAGAGCTCAACATACGCCAGAGGAGGCGGTTAGAGCTAATCAAAAATATTGATTGGGAGATTCTTTATCATTCGGGGAAAGCAAATGTGGTGGCTGATGCCCTTAGTAAAAAGGAGAAACTCAAGATGATAATGTCTTTGGGAGAGTTTATGAGAGATTTTAAGAAAATGGAAATAGAAGTGAAGGTAACCGAAGCCGGTACCGAGAAGATGTTTGAGATTGCAATACAGTCCGAATTATCGGAAAAGAACATATTGTGCCAGAAAAAGTGATGAATGAAGGCAGAGAGCCAACAATTAGATAAAAGATTAATACCGAGAAAGATGATAAGGGAATAATGAGGTATTCCTACAGAATTTAGGTTCCAAATGTTTATGAGCTTAAAGATGAAATCTTAGATGAAAGCTAGTTTGAGGAATAAGATTTAGAGCAAACCCTGAACGTGATAGTCAGGGAGGTCGCCATCAAGATAGAAGGAACCCATAACATAATGGAGTGGAAAATAAGGATTTTAACGTATAAGATAACCCCAAGTATGGGAGAAGGATGAAACATTTCATACTAAGGAAACAGAAAGTCGAGTAAGGAAAGGAGACCCGAGACGGTACTCCTATACGGCAATTCATGGACCTGTCTAAAAAGTGTTGGATTTTAAACGCAGCGAAGGCATGGCAAAACACTTTTACACATATAAAATCCAAATAAAAGCATATAAATCGTGGTAAAATTCGAGGGATCGAATCTAACCTTTAAAATAATTCGGAGACAACGATCGGAGATCCTTAGCAGTTGCTCCTCAAGTGTGAAACACTCCACCGGTATCCACCAGGAAAACGATGTTAAGGAGGAGGGAGGTGGAGAGAATTGGATTTTCCAAACTTTTTGGGTTTTGGGGTTCGAATAAAAATAGGGTCTATAATAGTATATTTATAGGCAAAATTTTCAGCTGAAATTTTCCCATAAATATTATTATTATTATTCCATTTATTATTCTCATTAATAATTAAAACACCTTTTAATTATTAATCATTTTTCTAAACACTTTAGAAATAATTCTCTCTCTTGATTTAATTTCCAAAAATTAAATCCTTAATTAATAATATTAAGAACTTTTCTTAATTAATTTATAATAAATTAAGTCTCATTTAATCAATTATTAAATTTGCCAATTAATTATTTATTTCATAAATAAATAATTATAAGCCATTATTAATTAATTCCTCCACCATTAAATCATTCTCTTTTTATGGTGTGACCCTGTAGGTTCAATATTAAGCTGGTAGTAGAAATAAATAATAATAAAACTATTTTATCATTATTTATATAAATTCTCTAATTTATTAAATATGATTAATTAATTAATCACATTTATTCTACATCGTGAGGGATACTTCTCAGCATATCGCGACTATCCGGATAATATAAATTCACTGCTTAGAATACCAAGAACCTATTCAGTGAATAGTTACCGTACAATAAACTCCTTCTACCCTACAATGTCCCGATTAAATATAAGGCATGGATCTCGTGTCAAGCCTATCTAATTCAATCACTTGCTTACCATTTACTATGCGTAGTTCTATGCAAATTATAAACTCCTTTCTAATTTCATTCACTCTGGCTAGAGATTCCTGAACTAGCATAAGTGGATCAGCCTTGAACATTCGCTTCCTTCACTGGAAGGGGTAGATCCTATATTGATCATACACTATCTTCGTGTACAAATTCCTATACCCAGTAGAGCCCTAATAATTGTCCCTGGAGACTAAGAACTAAACCAAAGCATAGTTCAGTGTACACAAGATGACTATGATGACCTCAAGTCTAAGGATACTTGTACAACTATCACTATATGAACAACTGCCGACACGTGAGTGAACTCCATCAGTTGTTCAGCTGTGCGAGTCATGTTCAGTGAACTTATTCTATAATAAGCACCTACATACTAGCTATAGTGTCACCACACAAATGTCTATGAGAACAGACATCCTTCATAATGAAGCAAGCATAGTATGTACCGATCTTTGCGGATTATTAATTACTAGTTAGTATCCTACGACCAGGAACTATTTAAGTTTAGAGTTATCATCTTTTAGGTCTCACTATTATGATCTCATCATAATCCATAAAAAGCTTTACTCTAAACTATGGTATATCTTATTTAAACACTTAAATAGATAGAGCCCGTAATAAAAACAAAACAAGTCTTTTATTAATATCAATGAAATCAAAACATATTACATAAAAGTTATTCCTAAATGCTCATACATGATTGGACTTAGGACATATTCCTTTCAATCTCCCACTTGTACTAAAGCCAATCACTCTGGTATCTAATACCCATCTTGTCTTTATGACGATCAAAGTGACTTTCATAAAGTAGCTTTGTGAGTGGGTCTGCTATGTTGTTATGTGTGTCAACTCTAATTCAATACAATATAAGCAATGTTACCGCGCTCCCACTAACCCTTTTGTAGACGCATGGTTCATCTTCGTTTTTGATAAAATCAAACTCTTTGATTGTCTCATCAAAACGAATGTTCCATCTTTCGAGAAGCTTGATTTAACCACATATGGTTTGCAGCAACTTACACACTAGGTTTTTATTTCTCTTGGAAAGAAAACCATCTGGCTATTTGCCAGATCTCATAGTCGTAGTAAGCAGCAATCGCAAGCAAAATCCGAACTGATTTTAATAGGGCTATAGGTAAAAAGTTTCATCAAAGTCAATCCATTGCCTTTGTTTGAATTCTTTTGCCACAAGCCTGGCCTTAAAGGTCTCCACCTGGCCATCTGCTATAATCTATCTTTTGTATACCGTATACATAGATTCCATTCCGGATTTCATGGCACTATGCCATTTCTCTGAGTCAACACTACTCATAGCCTCATTATAGGTTACAGGGTCGTCATCATCAATAATCGACAACTCATTGTCATTCTCAATGACAAGGCCATATTTCCTCTCTGGTTGGCGAGACACTCTCCCTGTTCTATGAATGGGTTGTTCCATAAAAGGTTGTTCAGTCAGAACAGGTGTTTCCACTTGATCCGTAGTAGTTTGTGCTTTTTGAACTTCATCAAGTTCAATTTTGCTCCCACTGTTTCCTTCAAGGATAAACTCCTTTTCCAAGAAAGTAGCATGTTTGGAGACAAACACCCGATGATCGGTGTAAAAGTAATACCCTAAAGTCTCTTTAGGATATCCCACAAAACTACATTTTACGGATTGATATTCCAGCTTATTTGGGTCAACTTACTTGATATAAGCTGGACATCCCCAAATCTTAACGTGTTTAAGACTCGGTTTCCTTTCTTTCCATATCTCATACGGAGTTTGAGGAACAGATTTTGGAAGGCACCTTATTCAGTAAATATGCCGAGGTTTCCAATACATAACCCCATAGGAATACTGGAAGATTTGCATAGCTCATCATGGACCGAACTATGTCTAACAAAGTTCCATTTCTCCTTTCAGATACCAATCTGGAGGAGTCCACTGGGAGACTATACCATTTACTTTGAGATAATCTAGAAACACTCCATTAAAGTATTCACCACCTCGATCTAATCGAAGAATTATAATACTATGTTTGGTTTGTTTCTCCACTTCATACTTATATTCTTTGAACTTTTCAAAGGCCTCAGACTTGTGTTTCATCAAACACATATCCGAATCCAGATCTATCATCTATGAAAGTAATGAAGTATGAAAATCCACCCATGGCTTGCGTAGACATTGGTCCACATACATATGTGTGTACCATTCCTAGCAAATTTGCAGCCCTCTCTCCATGTCTACTAAATGGAGACTGCAGTGCCACAATGAAGTGAGATTTTCATCATCCCTTTTCTTTTATTAGTTTGTTCAATCTGAAGTAAATTATGTCACATTTATACAGACCATTATTTAAAGTACCACGTCCATAAAAAATATTATCTCTAAGAATAGAACATTCATTATTCTCAATAATAAATGAAAATCCAGCCAAGTCTAACATGGGAATAATATTCCTCACAATCGAGGGAACAAAATAACAATTATTTAAAACAATAGTCTTGCCCGTAGGCATATGTAAATGAAATGATTCTACATCTTCAGCAGCAACTCTTGCTCCATTTCCCATCAGTAGAATCACCTCCTCTTCCTCAAGAGTCCTACTTCTCCTTGGTCCCTGCAACAAATTGCAGATTTGAGAACCACAGGCGGTATCTAATACCCAAGTAGAAATTTGATTTAATGACATATTCACTTCTATCATGAACATACCTGAATCAGAAGCGGCAGTCTCACTATCCTTCTTCTTCTTCAATTCTGCAAGGTAAACCTTGCAGTTACTCTTCCAGTGCCCCACCTTGTTACAGTGAAAGCAAACAACTTTGCTCATGGGGTCTTTAGCTTTTGGTGGAACCGGCATTTTCTCACCTACTTTCTTCTTCTTGGAAGAGTTCCTCTTCCTTTTCTTAGGATTGGAACCTTCACCAATTAGAAGAACAGAATTCTTCTTAGGGGGTAAATTTGATTCCGCAGTCTTCAACATGTTGTGGAGTTCAGGCAAGCTGACATCCAACTTATTCATGTGAAAGTTCACAACAAACTGCGAGAACGAACTCGGAAGCGATTGCAAGACCAAGTCTTGGCTCAGCTTCCCATCCATGGCAAAACCAAGTTGTCCAAGACGTTCAATCAAATTGATCATCTTAAGTACATGGTCATTCACAGATGATCCCTCAGACATCCTACAACCGAACAACTCATTCGATATCTCATATCGAGCTGTCCTCCCCGCCTTATCATACAACTCTTGTAGATGCATGAGGATAGTGTGAGCATCCATATGCTCATGTTGCTTCTATAGCTCAATGTTCATGGAAGCTAGCATGATGCATTGAGCAATATTTGCATCATCTATCCACTTACGATACATAACATGTTCATCATTATGTGCATCACTAGCAGGTTCAGTAGGCTTAGATGAGTCAATAACGTATTCCAGCTTCTCAATCCTGAGAATAATTCTCAAGTTTCGAAGCCAGTCAGCATAATTAGGACCAGTCAATTTGTGAGCATCCAGTATGCTCCTCAGTGATAGTGCAGAAGACATAACCTACAAAGTAAATCTGTAAATGATAAACACATAACAACACTTAGCAAATATTCGATTTCATTTTAAAACACTATATGAATTGGGTCTTTATTCATAAGTGGCTCCCACTAGTTTATCTAATTTATTCAACCCCCTACGTGAAAAATAAGCATTCATAATGCTAGTGGGAATAGGGATCCTACATTCCATTACACAACCCCGGCTGTGGCACGAACCGCCATGTAATGTTCAATAGGCAGACAACTCTTGTCAATTACATCTTATGTTATTCCCTAATCAAACTTTAGCCTCTTGAATAATTGAGTCTGGGCTGTGGCACGACAAACTCAATATTCTAAGTCAAGTCTAACCCAACATTCCGTACAGTTGAATCAGTCCCCAAAGGCCCACGGCTGTGGCACGTACCGACCTTTAGATTCTTATTCAATGTACACATCTCTATGTAATAGACAAGTATTTTTTATTTCGAAATCAAATCCCTCGGCTGTAGCACGAACGGACAATGATTCAAAAATAAGAACTACTTTTCTATCATGTTGGAAGGTTATGACCGACACAAGCCCGTTGTATTATTGGCCAATTACTACTTGATATTATTTAATTTTAGAGGGATTATATTACGTTACAATCATAATCATATTATAAAGAAATTCTTCCTTTTAAATTAAATATTTCAAATCAATAATCAATAATCAGATGATTCCCAGATCGGGTGGAGCATTGTCAAGAGGCGTCACTTAATAACCCTTTCTTACAGATAGAAATCTGTTGTTGACAGAATCATCCTTTCTCTCATATCAAAAATTCATATTCAATTACGTGTTTCATAAACACAAGAATCTCATGATTGTATTCATAATATTATTCTTAAGGTTATGAAACAATTTCACTATACTAGGTTGTCTAACAAACGCCTTATGTTCATTTAAGTTCACCTAAATCTATCATCGCATGATAAACTAAGCATATATCACATATATCAACATGAATAAACATCAAGGTAGGCATGTTATATCATCTAGCACATTGGTCTAAACATTATACATCTCTATGTATCACATGAAGCATTTAAAAGCAATTAAAAACAGTTAAAAATAGCTTTAAAATACTTTCGGAATATAATCAGTCCAAAACTTTTATATAAACTAAAATTGATCACTCCATTAGATCCGTCTCGGAAAAACGAATCCAACGGTATATTGCACGCCCAAAATGGAGTTACGAAACTCCCAGAAAATCAATTTAAAATTAACAGACGGGCTGTAACGCATTACAGGAACGCGTTACAAGCCCTATAACGCATTCCGGTGATGCGTTACAACCCTTTTAACCAATTAAAAGGTGTAACGCATTCCGTGAATGCGTCACAGGACGCATTCCCGGAATGCGCGACACCCCTTTTTTTTTCTTTTGCAGCAGCCGCCGTTGCCTCGAACTCCGCGCCTGACAGCCGTACCTTTTCTTTCTTTCCGTGCAGCAGCATCAGCAGACAACACAGACAATACAAACATATATATATATACTATATATACATATATTTATACTTATTAAATTACGAATTTAATTGTAAGAACTTCAAAAATTCATAATAAAAAATCTATACATCATAAAATTATGAAAAAAATACCTAGACGATCTACAACACTTGTAGAACCCAGATCAACATTCAAAATTCTTCTGAGAAACGATTTCTCATCAGACAAAATTAATCCATGATATAACTTGTAAAAATCATAATTAATTCATACAAGCATATAAAATTCTGAAATTTTTACCACAGATCTATATGCATACAATCTATGCTCTGATACCATTGTTGGATTTTAAACGCAGTGGGGGCATGGCAAAACACTTTTACACATATAAAATCCAAATAAAAGCATATAAATCGTGGTAAAATTCGAGGGATCGAATCTAACCTTTAAAATAATTCGGAGACAACGATCGGAGATCCTTAGCAGTTGTTCCTCAAGTGTGAAGCACTCCACCGGTATCCACCAAGAAAACGATGTTAAGGAGGAGGAAGGAGGTGGAGAGAATTGGGTTTTCCAAACTTTTTGGGTTTTGGGGTTCGAATAAAAATAGGGTCTATAATAGTATATTTATAGGCAAAATTTTCAGCTGAAATTTTCCCATAAATATTATTATTATTATCCCATTTATTATTCTCATTAATAATTAAAACACCTTTTAATTATTAATCATATTTCTAAACACTTTAGAAATAATTCTCTCTCTTGATTTAATTTCCAAAAATTAAATTCTTAATTAATAATATTAAGAACTTTTCTTAATTAATTTATAATCAATTAAATCTCATTTAATCAATTATTAAATTTGCCAATTAATTATTTATTTCACAAATAAATAATTATTAGCCATTATTAATTAATTCCTCCACCATTAAATCATTCTCCTTTTATGGTGTGACCATGTAGGTTTAATATTAAGCCGGTAATAGAAATAAATAATAATAAAACTATTTTATCATTATTTATATAAATTCTCTAATTTATTAAATATGATTAATTGATTAATCACATTTATTCTACATCGTGAGGGATACTTCTCAGCATATCGCGACTATCCGGATAATATGAATTCACTGCTTAGAATACCAAGAACCTATTCAGTGAATAGTTACCGTACAATAAACTCCTTCTACCCTACAATGTCCCGATTAAATACAAGGCATGGATCTCGTGTCAAGCCTATCTAATTCAATCACTTGCTTACCATTTACTATGCGTAGTTCTATGCAAATTATAAACTCCTTTCTAATTTCATTCACTCTGGCCAGAGATTCCTGAACTAGCATAAGTGGATCAGCCTTGAACATTCGCTTCCTTCACTGGAAGGGGTAGATCCTATATTGATCATACACTATCTTCGTGTACAAATTCCTATACCCAGTAGAGCCCTAATAATTGTCCCTGGAGACTAAGAACTAAACCAAAGCATAGTTCAGTGTACACAAGATGACTATGATGACCTCAAGTCTAAGGATACTTGTACAACTATCACTATATGAACAACTGCTGACACGTGAGTGAACTCCATCAGTTGTTCAGTTGTGCGAGTCATGTTCAGTGAACTTATTCTATAATAAGCACCTACATACTAGCTATAGTATCACCACACAAATGTCTATGAGAACAGACATCCTTCATAATGAAGCAAGCATAGTATGTACCGATCTTTGTGGATTATTAATTACCAGTTAGTAATCCTACGACCAGGAACTATTTAAGTTTAGAGTTATCATCTTTTAGGTCTCACTATTATGATCTCATCATAATCCATAAAAAGCTTTACTCTAAATTATGGTATATCTTATTTAAACACTTAAATAGATAGAGCCCGTAATAAAAACAAAACAAGTCTTTTATTAATATCAATGAAATCAAAACAGATTACATAAAAGTTATTCCTAAATCCTCATACATGATTGGACTTAGGACATATTTCTTTCAAAAAGAACTTAGACTATTATCCCCAACCACCACCTTGAGGAAACAATGCGGTAGGAAATTCTTTCATGACCTTTAAGTCGCTAAGCTCTCAGAGTTCCAAGGAATAGGTTGACCCAGTCGAGGCAAGAGCCTGGCTAAAGGAAATATAGGAATCATTTGAGATTCTAAATGATTGACGAATCACAAAAGACTGTTTTTGTCACTTACCCTCCTAAGAGAGAGGCCACCCGCTGGTGAAAGGCCAAGGAAGGCACGAAGCAAGAGATTATAATAAACTGATTTAAGTTCAGTCAATTGTTTTCAGGAAAGTACTTCTCAAGGTTATGGAGATAGTGTAAAAGCTTTAGAGCCAGCACAAAGGCAGAAGAGTATGATGAATTATGAATCTAAGTTGTAAAAGTTGTCAAGATTCGTTCTGAGGACACGAATCCAGAATGACGGGATGTTTGAAATCAATGCTTATGTTGTGTTGGTTCATGAAATAATGATAAAAGAAAGGAAAATAAAAAGAAACTGAAGTGGAAAGGAATATAAAGGCAATAGAGTTTGAGGAATGATAAGGGAGTTGGGTATGAGGAAACCCTAAAGACTCATAGCAATAGAAATAGAAAAGTATGTAATCGTCAGGATGAGGGTGATTCACCATGAGTTAAAGTTGATGATTGAAGGAATAAGAGATACATATATTTTATCCCCTGTAAGTTAGGAGGATTCGAGGAAACCTTGAGATAGTTCGAAGGATAAATAATGAGACGTGGATAGACTGAGGAGACAAGGAAGTAAGAAATTAGGAAAATTGGATGAAGGAAGTGACCTTCAAGAATGTGAAGTGTAAGACCGGTGGCTTGATACCCAGGAAGGGAGACGCCAGGTATGAGAGATATCCCAACATTGAGATGACTGTTGAGATAAACAACAAAAGTAAATACGGAATTATTAAGAAGAAGTTCACGTTGAACATGACCAATAACTTCCAGAACATCCTTGTTATCGTTGCCAAATTAGGCAAGAAAAGCGGATAACCGTTATTGTCTTTTGGAGGCCATATTGATTGACCTCATTTTGAATACAGATGTTATTGTGAAATTAGGCATATACTATCGAGGTGGGAATGATTGAATAAGACACCCTTATCAGGGATATATGACTTGATTTATCCATGGAAGGATGCATGTACCTTTTTAAAGGTGGAGTTAAGGATAGAACATCGGTAACTTAAAACGAATCCTAGCGAAATGCATAAAGGTTGGCATTTCCCCCTTAATAGGGATAGTATGAGTTTTGACAGTATGAATTGGAAAGGATTAAGGTAACAACAACCTTTAAGGATCAGTGAAGAAATTTTCAGAAGTATATAGACAATGATTCTGGTATTGGTAAATGGTATCTTGATATGCCTTGTGCCTAGGGTGTACCTGATGAAAAATTTAAGGATAACCTTAGAGGTTTTACAAGGAGAAAGGTAATATTCAAAATTCTCAAGAATAGAAATTTTGATAAAGGAAATATGACGTAATTATAATGATGCCAAGTGGGGCACGAGTTAAACCACGAGAAAGTATGAATCGAACCAGTAAAGGTCAAAATTGTTCAGGACAATTAGGACCTAAGATAAAAGATGTTCTAAGTATGATTGAGAGTCAGTCGTGACAGTGATTAACCTCTAAAGACTGAGGCAATAACTTATGGAAAAATGGTGATATTTTTTTTACTCATCAGATTTTAAGGAAAACATCTTCACATAAGCAGTGATTGAAATGAGGTAGAAAATTTATTTGGAGGTGGTTAAAATAACATTGACTGTAAGAAAATTTTACTATCAGGAAAAGCCAAAGAGGTGGCCGATACCTTAAAGGTAAGAGGATAATTATAGGCTCTTGTGCCAAAGGAATATAGTGATGATGGTTAAAGCTGTGATGGTTGTATTATGGTTTGGAAGATTGACATTCCTTCTGATGACTGTGCAATATCCAACCGTAATAGTAGATGGTAAAGGTTTAATTCGTGTAATCGCCATGAGCGGGCTATCTATCTCAGAAGGTACTATCTTGAGATAAGCCAGGACCATGTTTCAAAAAGGACTAGAAGAACCTTTGAGTTAAGTCTTCTATTTAAGGCATATGATTAAGAATGGTATTAACCTGCTATCGTTGCTTTGATTGAAACTCTTCTGCAATTTTATCTGCTTCATGTCATGAAAGTACGTCAGAATTTGGAGTGTTCTTCATGAATTATGAATGGTGATTATGTTAACTCCTTAGAAGAATTCTATACGACATGTATGGACTCCGTATGGTTAGATATTAAGATTTCATGGAAAGTGAATGACGACAGTAGGTCAGTGGTGGACCATAGTAATGCAGCAATGATTCTGCGAGTAATGAGCTGATTACAACCGTGAGAGTTGTATTGGAATGGATGTTGAGATTGAGTACCACTAATCGGGTCGTGTTGACGTATAAGTTATCTTTGATAGAAAAACTAGGTCGATTATTTACCTATTGAATATTTATTCCTTCTTATCAATAGAGAGTCGTATTACTATACGAGGAAGGTTGCAGTGCAAACATAGAATTCTAGTAACGATGATGTCTAGAATGAGATCCCAGATTCGATTTTCGATATCGAGGGAGTTTCAAAGGTGATTGTGTATAAGCTCGAGGAAGAGCATGGGTCCATAGAATGATGGACGGAATAGCGAAAATATTTAGGCATGTGAAATACGATGCTATAATACTTGATGTTGATATAAATACCTATATGTTTTATTCTCCTATGACAAACCTCTATAATTCAGAGGTAGATTCCAAGCCAGATATTTTATGGCAATAAAATTTTTTTTACGTATATACAATTCCCTTCAGTTCGTTCTTTTCTCTTCTTTTCATTTCATATAAGCTGAGAAGAACAACCCTTCCAGAAGGGGAGGTATTGCCGAATGACTATCTATCTGTGTGATAGAAGCCTAGTAGGATACCACATGTTGTTTAATTGCTTGTCAAGTACTAAAGCCTGGCCACCTTCTGTACTAACTATGCAATAGAACAAGTGTTCATGATCATAGTGATCTCTCAATAAATTCTTTTACTTCTATACGATGGATCAAGCTTTCGAAGATGGAGGCAGCTAGAGAGGAAGTGGTACCAAGTATGGTGGTATTCCGATTCTAGCACGTTCGTGATACTAAGGTTGACGCGATTATTAAAAGGTTATAGAATGCTAACGAGCAAAGGTGTAACCAGTATAATATTAGGAACGGAAGATAGTAAGGACTACGAACTGGAAAAGAATGGGTATTGAGAAGCAAAAGCTATAATGCTAGAAGCTATGATGAGAGTCGGTTCAATAGACTTGAAAGAATTTGGAATGATAACTTAACGCGGATGAGTTTTCTCACGATAATAGATCGTATGTCAGGTATCGAGATGTCGTCTTATGAGATCTTTGAGGGAAGACAATGTCGATCTCCCTTATGTTAGGATGAAGTTGTAGAGCGCAAGATGCTCGGACCAGCAGTGGTCCAAAGGACCAAGAATATAATGAATCTAATCAGAGGACGGCTGGGAGTAGCCCAAGATGGGCATAAGAAGTATGCTGATTTGACAATGAAAGGACAAAGAGTATGAAGGAGGGAACCTTGTATTGTTAAAAGTATTCCCTTAAAAAGGAATTGATGAGGGTTGGAAAGAAAGGAAAGTTTAAGTCCACGAATTGTTGGACCCTTGGATATATTAAGACGTATTGGGAAGATAGCATATGAGCTAGCCCTACCCCCGAGCATGTAGCAAGTCATAACGTGTTTCACGTGTCAATGTTAAGGAAGTGTAATTCGGATGCCAGATAAATAGGGGCATATGAGCGCATAGACATGCAACCAGACGTAACCTATATGGAGCAACCAGAAAGGGTTATAGACTGAAAAAGGGACAAGTGCTTAGGAGAAGGGTTATCAAACTATTCAGAGTTTGATGGAAGAACCACAATGTGGGAAAATTTACTTGAGAGTTAGAAAGTGCAATGCTAAGAAAGTATCCCTATTCATTTTCTATCTGATTCCGGGACGGAATCCTTTTAAGGAGGGGAGACTGTAATAACCCCAAATTTTGGAATTTTTGAAACCCTTATGAATAGTGCTTTTTGCTGATTATGCTGAATAAGAAAACTTTTCATGCCACACTATGTAGGGGTTCTTTTATTGTTATTCTGAGATTGTATTAGTACTCTATATGATAAATAAGTGTATGTAAAGATCGTCAGAATCCAAATTCGAACACTTTGATTTTTCCCGAAAATCCACTAGATACCGAAAGAATTGAGTATAAGGTAACAGGATAAAAGGGATTTAAATTCAAGGATTTTAAGAGAGGATCATAAAAGGAATGCAATGTATTGAGAAAGATTAAGGGAAACCAAGTAATAAGATCCCGGGTATGATCCCTCAAACGATAAACGAGAACGAAAGTTAAGCGAACCGTATAACAGATCAGCGGTCATTAGGCAAGCAATTAGGAGTTAATCAAGGAGGTTAGGGATAATGATGTCATCAAACCAACAAGAAGAGGACAAGTGTGGAGGGTGACATCACATGATGACCAAAGCATGACATAAGGGAAGGAAGTGCGGTTGATTTATAACCACACAATTTTTCATGATTAAAAATGATTAAAACAAAACAAAAATCAACCAACCAAGGCAAATCAAAACAAATCACAAAAACACAAAAGCTCTTCCCTTTTCTTCAAAGAAAAGCTCTCGGCTTTTTCTTATTTCAAGAGAAGAAATTTTCAAAAATCAAGATCCAACCATTGTTAAATCACAAGGTAATTATCCAAGGTCCCTTATGATTAGTTATGGCTATCCTAGAAGTTTGAGCCTCCAATTCTTCATGAATCTCTTCCAATAAATCAATGAAGAAGATAATGAATAGTGTTTTCAAGATTTCTAACTTGGTTTTCTTTGTTTTTCCTTTATGATCCAAGCATTCCTAAGCTATCTCAAGGCTTCTTAAGGCTCCCTAGCTACTCTAATCACTTCAAGGAAGGTATAACATCTCCAAACCCTAACCTTACTTTAAATATTAGGATGGTTTTGATTGTTATGGTAAAAGAGAAGCTTGATGCTTGTATGTTTAGAGTTTGGGTTGGAGTTGTAGTGATTTGGATGTTGAAATCTTGTTTATAGTTAAAGAACTTAAGTAAGCTTTTATTTCATGATTGGGAAGTTGAATAAATTGGAAATATTAAGATGTGAGGGCTGTTGTAGTATGTTATGGATGGAGTTTGGGTGTATGGTTGATTTGTGGTTGATTTATGGTTGAATTGGTTTGGTAAAATTTTGGGAAATCGCGTAAACATAGCTGTCGTAATGCCCGATTTACCTTAGACTGTTTTTGTTCTTAACATCAGGACCCGAGAACTCACTGTTAGGTTTTGACCACTGCCATGATTAGATAGTTCATGTTACGAGTTTCGTTTTGATATGTGGTTCGTTTGAATCCGATGTACGGTTGGGGGGTATGGGATAAAAAATAAATCTACTCGGTTTCAGACTTGGTACAACCCAAAGTCATCATTCCCTTTGGTTTAAACAACCAAAAAATTATTCTGAAGGTCTACAAGAAGATCAAAAAATAAGAGATTTTATTAAGAATTATGTACAAAAAAATATGAAAAATTCCTCTGGCGTTGAGGGAATTGCACGTATAGAAATTCAAAAACGAATCGATCTGATCCAGGTCATTATCTATATGGGATTCCCAAAGTTATTAATAGAAAATAGACCGGGAGGAATCGAAGAATTACAGATGAATCTACAAAAAGAATTTAATTGTGTCAACCGAAAACTTAACATTACTATTACAAGAATTGCAAAACCTTACGGAAGCCCAAATATTCTTGCAGAATTTATAGTCGGCCAATTAAAGAATAGAGTTTCTTTTCGAAAAGCAATGAAAAAGGCTATTGGTATTTTCCTTTATTTTGTTATCTTCTTCTCCTGTTTGTATTTTTTTTTGTTCTTCTATGGAATCTTTAAATTCTGTTCCTTTACTCATCCAATTTTTAATTTATTTTTAATATTTTAAAAATAAAATTTGGTGATTTTTCTTTTACATTATAATTTGTTTTGTTAGGACTACTTTTTTTCTTGGCGTTGCTGTTTTTTTCTTTTGTAAGACTCCTTGTTTTCTTTCTGATTACCGTTTTAAGTAACGGTGTTTCGCGACCGAACCATTACCCCTCGCCTTACTTTGAAACCTTGGTTAAGGACTTTAAATGACTAATTGGGGTATGAAACAATTATGTTAAGTGGATTAGGCAGTTGGTAAGGTACTCACGAAAGAATCGCCTTAAAACTCTTAATGGTTAATTTATTAAAAATGGTGGAGCTGAGGGTACTCGAACGACTTAGGTGATTCGTTAAGCGTAGGAGTGACCATAAGCAAACGTTAGGGTTCAATTGGTTAAAGTCTAGTTTCTTAAGCGACTGGGGTCTAATTCCAACTTATGTTATTGTTCATAGGTTATCGGACCCACTCTAAGCTTAAGTCTATCCAGGAGCACTCAGGCAAATTTTCTACCCGTTATATTGTTGTGGTGATGTATATATGTATATGCATGATCTTGTGATAGATGCATGTTGGTTAATTAGCAATTTTTACGATATATTGAAGCATGCTGAGATGGTATATATATGCATGTCTGTTTCGTAATCTGGTTATCTATCTATTGATTTGAATGCTTATAAGTTGCATAATACCTATCCTAGAGATAAGCAGTAGTTGCGTATACCCTTAGGATAGGGGACCCAAAGGTGAACATTTTCTAAAACCGGGAGTCGATGTTCCCGAGTATATTATATATATATATATGTTTATATATATATATATATTGATATAGTTCAAAACTAATTATCGAATAAGGTTTATTCGATAGCTTTATTTTATTTAATGAATATTACTTTGAATATTCATTCGAGGACTTATGACTCGGTTTATTTTATTTAATGAATATTACTTTGAAAATTCATTCGAGGACTTATGATTTGGTTTATTTTATTTAATGAATATTACTTTGAATATTCATTCGAGGACTTATGACTCGGTTTATTTTATTTAATGAATATTACTTTGAATATTCATTCGAGGACTTATGACTCGGTTTATTTTATTTAATGAATATTACTTTGAATATTCATTCGAGGACTTATGACTCTGTTTATTCTATTTAATGAATATTATTTTGAATATTCATTCGAAGGCTTATGACTCCGTTTATTTTATTAATGAATATTATTTTGAATATTCATTCGAGAACTTATGACTCTGATTATTTACTAATTAATATTCTTTATTTTATTAAAGAATAATGTGTCGATAATCAAACTTATTTTCGATTATTCAAATAAAGATAGTACTTTCGTATAAGTATATCTTTGGTTATTTAATATTCATTTCAAGTATGAGTTTTAAAACTTCTACTTCAAATTATTTATATAGAGATTATCCTTATGGGAATATTATTAAATAATAATATTCAGATATTTTCTAATATATCGGGACTGATTTATTTCATTAAATCAGCATTACTCCAAACATTCTTAAAAATGTTTTCGAGTCTTCAAAATGATTTTTAAAAGATTAGAGCGGATCCCAAAACTCATTTTTATATTTAAGATCTTCCTTTCGAAGGGGATTTAAATACTCGCTCAAAACCTGAAGGGGATCCGGCTCAGTGGTGTATTTTACATTCGCAACGAGGTTGCTGTTTTGAGAAAACATCTTGATTACTTGCCCATCGTTCGGGAAGTAAGTTCATCTATTTGAGTCGGCATAAGCAACATGGGCTCAGTGGGCGTCCATGAAAGGGTAAGTGGCTCAGTGGGAGTCCATCAAATGCGTAAGTGGCTGAGTGACAGTCCAACATAAGGTCCTATTGCGGCCAGGGTGATGACCAGTGGGGAATTCGTCCATCTACTAGTAGAAAAGGTTACTTATTGGTATATTTGCCTGATCAGCAAGATATCAGGTTTATGCCAAGGTTTTCTCCTTTCCAAATTCATTGGATATTGCAACTCTGTTTATAATTTTCATAACAAAGGTTTTTAAGGAGTGTATAAAATGTATATATATATAGGTGTATATATATATCGGGACTTAATGAAGTATCTCGTAACTTCATTATTTATAATGATATTTCAAGGATTGAATCTATTCAAGTCTTATCTTGTAGTCTCATCTGGGTGATGAACTTTTGAAACTGATTATAACTTGAACGGTGGTAGTTCAAGTAGTATTCGGATATAAGTATATTGGAGTATCTTGTAACTTCATCTTTTAAACTTATATCTAGTAAATGATTATCTTGTGCATGTAAAGATTTTCGGAAAAATATTGAGACAAGGTTAGATATATGAGATCACCTTGCAACGATATTTTATACAGTTATAAACGGGAACTCTGTGTATATTATACATGTCAGATGATTTCAAAGATTGTGAAAAGTATATATGTATATATATACTGAATATTTTGCGACTTGGTCGCGTTAAGATATCAGCTTGGTTCATTTCTTCTTGACCAAGACTTTCATGTGTACTATGAGAATGCTCATATATTGTTAATTATTATACATATTATTTTTGTGGGCTTGTTGCTCACCATTGCTTTCTTCTTTCATCACACAACCACATATAGATAAGATGAACAGGATCAAGCTCCCAATTCGCGAGCAGATAGGAAACATTCCGCAGTTTCCTGTAGGCGTTGATGCCGTTTAGCTGAGGTAGGATCTACCAATAGGCTAAGCTTTCAACTTTCGATGTACCAGACTTATGTATATTTATGAATTGTAATAATGGCAAAGAATATGTAAATTTATTCAGAAACCCTTTTGAGGTGTAATGACTTATAATTGTGGAATAAAATGACTTGTGTTATTTTTGGTATTCATCTCTGAAACTATAACTTGTGGTTTGTGTGTGTATATTGTGGGGTCACAGTACGCAGTAGTTGGTTGACTGTTAAGATTAAGTATTGATAAGGGAAATGGAACTCGTGACAACCCGAATCCCCGACCCCGGATTTGGGGGTGTTACAAATAAGCTGGACATAACATGTTTTAAGTGCAACCAGAAGGGGCATTATTCTTCAGAATGTTCAAATGGAGTAAGGAAACCTGATTTGGCTTGTTTCAAGTGTGGCAAAGTGGGCCATATGGCTAGGAACTGCAAGGAGCCTGTACAGAAGGCTAATGTTCTCAGAATTGCTAGACCGCCGTCTCTCCCAGCACCATCAGGTCAACCCAGAGCTAGAACCTTTAACATGATAATGAAAGATGCGGTGCAAGAGGTGGACGTGGTAGCAGGTATGCTTGTTATAAACTCAGTAGAAGTAAAAGTTTTGATGGATTCTGGAGCAACTAGATCTTTTATCTCTGAAAGTATTCTTGATAAAGTAAAATGTGTTGCGTACCCTCTAGAGCCTAATTTGATTATAGAGGTAGCAAATCAAGATAAAGTTGTTGTTAATAAGATTTGTCCTGATTGTGATGTGTCTATAGAAGGTCGGCATTTTTCTGCTGACTTAATTCCTTTTAAGTTAGGAGAATTTGAGATTATACTAGGAATGGATTGGTTGTCAAACCATGAGGCGCAAATAGAGTGTAAGAGTAAGAAAGTGAAGTTAAGAACCAAGGATGGTGAGGAAATGATATTTAAAGGAAAGAGGCAAGAGAAGAAATTTCTAACGGCTATTGAGGCAAGATGATTAATACGTTAAGGATGCGAAGTTTATTTGTCTCATGTCGTGGACGTGGAGAAAGAATCTATAAAGATCGACGATATTCCGGTAGTAAGAGATTTTCCAGACGTGTTTCCTGATGAATTTCCTGGACTACGTCCAGACAGAGAGATCGAGTTTACGATTGACTTGGCTCCTGGTACGGAACCAGTGTCGAAAGCTCCCTATCGCATGGCGCCGGTCGAAATGAAGGAATTGGCAGTTCAGTTGCAAGAATTGTTGAACAAAGGAGTAATCCGACCGAGTGTATCCCCGTGGGGCGCACCGGTGTTGTTTGTAAAGAAAAAGGATGGAAGTATGCGATTGTGTATCGATTACCGTGAGTTGAATAAGTTGACGATCAAGAATCAGTACCCTCTACCGCGGATCGATGACTTGTTCGACCAATTGAAAGGAGCTTCGTGCTTTTCAAAGATTGATTTAAGATCTGGGTATCATCAGTTAAAGATCAAAGCGGAAGATATACCCAAGACAACGTTCCGAACAAGATACGGACACTACGAGTTTTTGGTGATGGCATTTGGCTTGACGAATGTGCCAGCTGCATTTATGGATCTTATGAACAGAGTGTTCAAGCAGTATTTGGACAAGTTCGTGATTTTGTTTATTGACAATATACTGATTTACTCCAAGACGGAAGAAGATCATAAGGAGCATTTGAGGATTTCCTTGGAAATTCTGCGAAAAGAAAAGCTGTATGCAAAGTTTTTAAAGTGTGAATTTTGGCTAAAGGAAGTGCAATTTCTTGGTCATGTAGTTAATAAAGAAGGAATTAAAGTGGACCCGGCCAAGATAGAAGCTGTAATGAATTGGGAAAGACCCAAGACTCCGACGGAAGTCAGAAGTTTTCTGGGATTAGTCGGATACTATAGAAGGTTTGTGCAAGATTTCTCAAAGATTGTCGTTCCATTGAAAAAGTTGACGAGAAAGAACGAGAAGTTTGTTTGGACAGAAAAGTGTGAGGAAAGTTTCCAAGAATTAAAGAAGAGATTGGTAACCGCCCCAGTGTTGGTATTACCTGATGATAAAGGGGAATTTGTAATATTCAGTGATGCTTCATATAAAGGACTTGGATGCGTGTTAATGCAACACGGGAAGGTAATAGCATATGCGTCAAGGCAACTCAAGCCGCACGAGCAGAAATATCCAACACACGATTTGGAATTGGCAGCAATTGTATTTGCCCTTAAGATTTGGAGGCATTATTTGTACGGGGAAAAGTGCGAGAATTATACGGACCATAAGAGCTTAAAGTATATCTTTACTCAGAAAGAACTGAATATGCGACAAAGACGGTGGTTGGAATTGATCAAAGATTAATAAACTATCACCCTGGAAAGGCAAATGTGGTAGCTGATGCTTTAAGTCGAAAGGAAAAATTGAATATGTTAACGTCATCGGAAGAATTAATCAAAGACTTTGAAAAGATGGAAATAGAGGTGCAGACTCCAGAATATGGAGGTAAAGCTATTTATGCAATGCTGTTTCAACCTGAAATTTTGGAAAAGATTCGATGCTGTCAAGAGCAAGTGATGAATCGCGAAAAGAATAAGTTGACGGGAGAGGAAATTAAAGCTCAAAGGGATGGAAAAGGGATATACCGTGTTAACTCACGTATTTGGATACCTAATGTTGTGGAACTAAAGCACGAGATTTTGCAAAAAGCGCATAACTCGAGATTTTCAATTAAACCTGGGAGTACGAAGATGTACCAGGATTTGAAAGAAAATTATTGGTGGCCAAACATGAAAACGGAAATTGCGGAATGGATAAGTAAATGTTACATGTGCCAAAGAGTTAAAGCAGAACATCAAAGGCCAAGCGGATTGCTTCAGCCACTGGACATGCCTGAATGGAAATGGGAACATATCGCGATGGATTTCGTGGTAGGATTACCTAAAACCAAGTCAAATCACGATACGATTTGGCTGGTAATCGATCGGTTGACAAAGTCAGCACATTTCTTGCCGATAAACGAAAGGTTTTCATTAGAGAAGTTGGTCAAATTGTATCTGGATGAGATCGTGATGCGTCATGGAGTTCCCGTATCTATCGTGTCTAATAGAGATCCAAGGTTTAATTCGAGATTTTGGCGACAATTTCATGATCATTTGAGAACGAAATTGAAAATGAGTACGGCATATCATCCGCAGACAGACGGACAAAGTGAAAGGACAATTCAGACGATTGAAGACATGTTGCGAACCTGCGCAATAGATTTCAAAGGAAATTGGGATGATTATTTACCCTTAATTGATTTTTCCTACAACAACAGTTATCACGCGAGTATTGGCATGCCGCCTTATGAAGCGTTGTATGGAAGAAAGTGTAGATCCCCTACTTATTGGGACGAAGTTGGTGAGCGCAAGTTAATTGGCCCAGAGCTAGTTCAGCAAACGAAGGAAAAGGTTGAAATGATACGAAAGAGATTAATTGCAGCTCAAGACCGACAGGCAAAGTACGCGAATCAAGAACGAAAAGATGAGCAATTTGAAACTGGAGACAAAGTCTTGTTGAAGATATCTCCTTGAAAAGGTTTAACTCGATTTGGAAAGAAAGGGAAGCTGAGTCCAAGGTACATTGGACCATTTGAAGTATTGCGACAAGTTGGGAAAGTGGTGTATGAATTGGCGTTGCCGCCGCAAATGCAATATCTTCATAATGTGTTTCATGTATCTCTCCTGAAGAAGTATAATGTTGATGCGAGCCATGTGATCGAGTTGGAACCAGTGGAAATCCAACCAGATTTATCCTATATAGAACAACCAGTGCGAATTTTGGATCGAAAAGAAAGGGCGCTTAGAAATAAAGTTGTACCTCTAGTTAGAGTGTTGTGGAGAAATCCGTTAGTCAAAGAATCGACTTGGGAATTAGAAAGCGAAATGAAAGAAAAGTATCCCCATTTGTTTGCTTAGATTAGATTCTGGGGACAGAATCCCTTTAAGGAGGGTAGAATGTAACGACCGAGAATTTTACGTCGTAATTAAGAAAATAAAGTATGTGTTATGTGATGAGATTATAATTATGTGACTAAGTGATGATTATTTGTCTTATCTGGATACTAGAGTTAAGGAGCGTGGATAAAAATGTTCCAATTTAAAGAGTCAGCTTAGAAGTCGAGCTGTGGTGTCGGGCCGTCAGGTAGAACGGAACCCGTCCTAGTATGAAAATTAAATAATATAAAATGAGAATTGTATGTGAAGTGAATGAATAAAGTATTTCGTCCTAAGAGACGTGTTGATTGGCAAAGATAATGAGAAGCATAATCGAAATGCTGAGCGTCGGGCCGTCAGGCTGAACGTGACCCGGTACGCGTAAAAGAGGATAAAGATTAAAGAGGGATAGATTCTATAATCCGACCTAAGTCGTTTTGTGACTGTATATGTGTGATTGCTTGAATGTATGCATGACTATGTGTTCTGTGTCAATTTTGTGAATTTTAAAGGAATTATGTGATTTAAGTAAAGGTTTATTTAACCTTCGCGCATTTTTATAAAATCATCTGAGAAGGATAAAAACATGGGATTTGTTTTGTTATCTTCGTAAAGATCCTAGAGACTTTTTAAAAATAATAAGTGAATTTGATTGTTGATCTCTGCATTTTTAAATTGATTTTATGTGGAAATATATTTATTAAAGCAAGATTGCGAAATTCATATAAAATCAACCGTTCGCTCAAATTTTTATTATGAGTAATGGATAAAAAGCTAATTTCGAGACCTACGTGTTAAAATTATCATTTTCAATAATCTTCGACTTTCCGAGAGAGAAATATTTTTATTTTGAATTTCGTTGCATTTGAGTAAAAAGAGAAAGAAAGTGCAAGTCAAAAAGGAATTAATGAATTACTAAATTGCCCTTGTTTTGGTGGAGTATAAATTACTCCTTCCTCCCCCATTTTCTTTCTTCTTGCTCCCGTGACCTCATTTTTCTCTTCTCTCTTTTCTCTTCTTCTCTCACTCGAACAACTCTCTCTCGGCTCTCTCTTCAATCTCTCTCGGTATACCTCATTTTTCCTTGATCAAACTCATCAATCATCCCAAATTCTTCTTGCTAAACACTTATGTGTAGGTAGAAGTATGTGCATGTGTGTGATTAGGCTTGCATGCCGAAGTGTGTGTGTGTTTTCGGGTCCGGTTTTGACCCAAGAACCGAGGGCTTGCTTGATTAATTCGTGTTCTGTGATTACTATGCTGAAATCAGATTGCATGTAGTGTTGTTGCATTTTTTTTGTTAATAAATCGGGGGTTTCGTGGTTGGACACCCTCGAATGTGGGCACCACCGTGATGCCATCACCACCGGTGATGAACTCCGGTGAACCGGTGGTGAGCTATGATGTTAAAAACTGAGCTCTAGAACCTTAAGATCACTTATTTATGTTTGCATGTGATGTTTTGATTAAAAGGCCGAATGGCCCTTACTATTTTAAGGAAATCAAGTTGATTGTATTGGAATGCATGAGTTATTGATTTGATGTCGAAATATAGGTTGATTTGTGATTCAAGGATTAAGAATATCAAGTTGTATGTTTGTTTTTGAAAAAGGCCGAATGGTTTTAATCTTTAAAGTTGTTTGATTAGAGTTAACTTGCTTAAAATGATGATGGATTGTTATTAGATTAAAAATGAATGAAATTGTTGTTGCATGCTAAGTCTAAGTTTGAATTTTTATGTTAACAAGAAAGGAAATTGAATTTTGTGAGATAATCTTGGTAAACACTAAGTTTGTATGGTTTAAAAGTGATTGCATGATAGTTTTAAAGGAGATCAATAAGTGCATGCTAGTGATTAGTCTTTGAGTTGAAAACTATGTTTTGCCGAATGAAAATAAGATAAAAAGGGGATTAATTATTGATTAAGTCAATGCATGTTGGTTGAATGAGTTAGTTGATGCATGATTTGATGTTTAAGTGAATAGAATGATCTAGTTAAAAACTAAGATAAGTGGGAAATGTGATGTATTGCCTTGCATGTTAAAATCCATTCTTGAATGTTGATTTATGGAAAAACTCGAATGGATTCTTAGGAATAAAAAGGTGAAATTAAATGGATTAAATTGCTAAGTGAGATTTTGATTGCATGACAAAGATTAAGTAATGTTGTGTTCGAACTTTAATAATTAAACAAAAGTGTTGATTTCGACCCTTAATGAAAGTAGGATTCGGATTTTTGGTTAAAAAGGGATGAAGTTTAAGTGCTAAATGATCCTTGTGAATTGCATTAGTTGTGTTTGTTTATATGAGGTTGAAATTGAATATATGTGGATGCATTTTGTATGTGTGGTTCGAATTAAGGAACAAAAGAAAAGGAAATTAAGATGATTGATATAAGTGATGGTTATGAACGTAAATGTTTGGTTGTGAATAGGTCTTGTACTCGTAAAAGAGTCGTGTTAGTTTGATTTGATAAATATCCCAGGTCAAGCGAGTACACTTTGATTGTTAAGTATATAAGGATATAAAAGCTACGAGAAAGGAATATGCTATGTGCTATGTGCTATGTGCTTATATGTATAAGCTATATTCATATACTCGAGTCAAAGATATAATCGAGTTATCGTATAGAGTGATCGTTCCGGGAACGAGAGTTGAGAATCTGATTAAGATTTTGGTTTTATTGTAGATTCGGAGCGTGAGGGCATTCAGGCTAGGAAAGGAAAGGATTTACTAGGTGGTAGTAGTTCAACCCTCAGGAAAGCAAATTCAGACAAGTAACTCTGATTACTTGTGTAAGCGATTATAAAGAGAATGTTGTTCATACCATGTAGAGTATTGAACTGTTAAAATGTGAAACCTTTGCTTTATGAAACCCTGATATTGATTTGAAGAACCCTTGTTCTTAACAACCTGTTATTGATAATCCTATTGATTTCACCCTTTGATAATCTATCTTTCTGTTCAAGTTACCCATAATGCCATGAATCATATTGAACCTATTGATTATCTTGGTTAACCCTGTTTAATGATATTTTGTTTCTCTTGATCACCCTATTGATCCCTAAATCAATGTTTATCCTTCTAATTTGGTGCCTTGTTATCCTTGACACAGAATTCTTGTGAATTGTTCCTTGCGTATCTTTGATTCACTCCCTGAACCTTGTTTCTTTAAAATCTGATTTAAGAATGAGTTTCGACTTGAAAGAGTCTGAATGATTTCAAATGCTTGGTAATGATAAAAAAAAATGGATTTTAGAAAACCTATTTGTTTTTCCAACTCAAGATTTTCCAAATGAATTCCTGATGGATTGGATTGAGACGTAAGAGGCTAGTGGGACTAGTCCAGTCATGGTAAGAGGCTAGTGGGACTAGTCCAATTTAAGGCTGAAATTATGCCGATTGGTACCTTAAAGACCGGAATGGAGGTCGATACGGGCTGATCACCCGTATATAATGAAATGGAAAGATAAAGTGATCTAATCAAGGGTTCTAATTGATTATTTAAAAAGGGAACTGAAACTTTTATTCAGTAAATTGATTTTTGGAAATGAAAATGGTTTATATTGCTTTGAAAAGAGTTGATTATGTTATTGTGGAGCTTAAAGCTTGAGAACCCTGATTCTTGAAATTGTTGATCATATGGTTGATTCTATCTTGAAATACTGATGTTTTCCTCTATCGAAAGATCTATTTTGATCCTATAATGATTTGTGATGAATGTCAGCTTTCGTCCTGCTTCGAGCCTTGTTCCTTGAAAGCCCCTACTATTCTTCAGATACCTTTCCTTATTCCAAAAAAAAAATGGAAATCTACCACCTAGATTAATTGAAGTAGAATGCCCTAGTTTGTTCAAGTATATTGTGATTTGATATTGTAGAACTGCTATATAGTTACTTGCTGAGTTTTATACTCATTTGTTTTGTCTTAATCTAACCATGGCAGTTAAGCAAGAAGATGGTCAGGCTTAGGTGCACTGCTCGTAAGAGCGTACCTGGTGGTCCCTACCGTGTTGAGGGCTTCCGGTTGCCAGAGCAGGTAGTGGTGTTTATGAGTGAGCTCGCGCCTAGAAAGTGGTGTATAAGGATACAATGGGATATCTGTCGGTTCCCAGCCGGAATCGATATTGTTTATTTAATAATATATTAGGTTTGTAAGTTATATTTTATGATTGGTAGTTGTAATCTTGTCTCATACTTTATCATGTTGATCCTGTTAGTAGTTAATCGGGGTTTATGCATTTTTAATTATTAGATTAGAGGTGTTGAGTCCTCATTTCCTAACCCCGAGATTGAGGGCGTCACAATGACCGCTTATCTGTTATATGGTTCGCTTAATTTTTGTTTTCGTTCGTCGTTTGAGGGATCATATCCGGGATCTTATTACTTGGATTCCCCTAAACCTTTCTCAATATTTTATATTCCTTTTATGATCCTTTTTTATTATCCTTAAATTTAAATCCTTTTAATCATGTTACCTTATACTCAATTCTTTCGGTATCTGATGGATTTTTGGAAAAAATCAAAGTGTCCGGATTCGAATTCTAACGACCTTTACTTTATGGAATACTAATACGATCTTAGAATTTTCATAACAGTACTCCTATATAGCGTGGTCTGATAATTTTCCTTAATCAGCATCATCAGCAAAAAGTTACTATTCATCAGTGTTTCAAAAATTCCAAAAATTGGGGTTATTACAGAACTTTTCAAGAAAGTTATAGATCTTGGATGTAGGTTAAGTTGTAGTGATTATGTGGTTTTTTTAATTGTTGTGAGTTAATTATTTGGATAAGGATGGTGTTGATAAACCAAAATCTTGAATTCTTGAACTAAATAAGTTGTTAGATGTTGATTGATTGGATGTTGGATAACTAGTGATAGTTTAGTGTTAATTAAAACCATAGATCGTAACGACTATGCCGTTATGTCCGATTTTAGAGAACATATCTTTCTGCAGAGATACCGAATCATTAACTATGATCTTTTGAAGATAAAGACATGTAAGTGGAAGAGCTTGTCACGAGGATTGTTTAGGCTCTTGATTCGCTTGATTTCGACTTACGGTTTAGTTAGGCATGTTTTAGTAAACACAATTTATACGATTAAAATTGCTACGGATTACCAAATTTGAGAGTATAATTGGTCGACTTTAAATCACTTAAAAATTATAAAAATTTAAAAAAGGATGGGCTGTGCAGTGAAGAAGTTTCTGTAAAAATTTCAAGTCAAAATGTTAATTTTTCAATTTTATAAAAATATCGGAGTCGAAGTCGCGCAAATAGAATTTCTTGGGAGTTCGCCAGGGGAACCGACTTGTGAATTGAAAAAGTAAAATGGACATTAAGGATTAAAGTTAAATCAAGGTTGATAACTAGTAACAATATAGTAAAATGAAGAGAGTAAGATAAGTCGTATTGGGCGATTATTAATTATGCGTATTTAGTAAAGAGACGTTAAGTGCGATTAGAGTCTAACAAAACGTTTATGCTCTTGTTTATAGATTTTCGGATCAACTCTCGTACACCCTCCACCTCGAGACTACCAGACAAGTTTCCGAACCCTACCTTTTGAATATTGTTGTGTTGTGAAAAATTTAAACTGCTTTATAAATATGCATGATGATATGGTTACCATGATTTACAAGTTAAGACATAATATAAGTCGATATTAATGATTGATTATAATAAAGAGAAATATCATTTTTATAAATGTTAGCGCTAATGAGTAGCGTGGTATATATATACATATATATACACATATATATACACACATATATATATACATACATATATATAAGGCTACTCTAATATAAACAAGTATTAGAATAAAAACAAGAAACCAATTTTTTTTTAAATTACTTCGAAATATAACACATATGATATGCAAATCGATCGTTGAGAGATGGAGAAAAATACAGTGAAGTCGGATTTTTCTAAAAAATTATCGTTTGACGGGAAAATCAAATTAAAAACAAAGGGGAAAAGCTGAAATTGTGGGTGAGGGAGTGTAGATTAGTTGGGTGTGGTATTTTTAGGGGGCTATTAAATTAGATTGATCTAATCAATTAGATTAGTTTTTATTTTAATTTTAGTTTTTATTTGATTATTCCTATATATATATATTAGATCAAGAATCGGTCGGTGTAATTTATTAAAAATCCGGAAGTATTCCGAAGATATTTGGAAAAATATTAATTATCTCTTTTTAATGATAAAAGAAAATATTTTAAAGGACTCGATGTACATATACAGTTTATCAAATACCCAAAATTTTTTATCAAACGATTTTTAAAAACTTTACTTGCGTGATTTAAATGTTATTTAGTCAATAAATATAATTTCAAACATCCATTTAAAAGGGGAAGATTATTTCAAGAATTATTATTTAATAGTTATTTATTAATTATTGAAAATATATTAAAGATAATTGTTGTGACATTTTTTAACTTAATCTTTGCAACAAAAACTTATTCAATAATTGATAATAGTTATTTATTCAATTTATGCTTTGCAAGAAACCCCAAACACGTCCATAATCTATAAATCTAAAGCCATCCAACAAAAACTGGCCAGCAAAACGAACGAAAAATTGTTGAAAACCGTTTAATTCTCACGTTAGCTTTCATTCCAATTTCCAAGTATCCACCAAAGACACTAAAACACAGGCAGCTTCGTCTCACTAAAATTGGTCAATATGTCAAGCACTTTCGAACCTAGAAAGACGGTTGAATTCTAATCACAAGGACTTACTTTCTGGGAGGGGTACACATAAAACTTTAAGATTTTCCAAACATAATTCCCTGTCAAAAGCCGTGGGTGCACCAGCTCCTACGAGATCTTGAGAGACCACCAATACACTGAAAAAAGGTTATCCACCGTCTTTATGAAATTTACAAAAATATGTTGATGGACATATTGTACACAATATACACTTAGTAGAAATCATCTGAATCAGAATCATAGTCATCGTAATTGCCAATCCCATCCTCAAATTCTCCGTATTCTTCATCATCAGAATCATTGTCCATGATATGATCATCATCCCAAAGTGGACAGGTACAAGTGGCTTTCTTATTTTTCCACTCAGATCCACAAGTATAACAGAACTCATACCCACATCTGTGCAAGAAAGAAAATTAATAGCAAAATCACTATGGTATCTACAAGATGGTATAAAGAGACAATACATATTTTAGCCTTTATCATTATTGTCAGAGAAAGAATAAAGGGCATAAATTTCTAACCCAGTAATCCCAAAACTATCAAACGTAACAGTGGCATACAATCATTCCAATCCAATACCTAGGCCCTTGTGCGTACCTCAAGGTTTTTAAAAAACCTTGGTTGTGCTCAAAATTTATCTATATTTTTCTTAAATAAATAAAAAAACACTATAACTTTATTTTAGAAATAAATATATTATAAATATTATATATTACTATGTTTTGTAACTGCTTAAGATATGTATAAATCACGATAAATGGGACCAGAGGTAGTATTAGGTTGTGCAAGCAATAAACCGGTACCTGCATGTCATGTGGTAGCAGCCTTTTGCTAGTTCAATCATATGATTGCACTTTAAACATTGACGCCAGCGATTATGTGCTGCGAGGGTCTTCAGTTTTACATCTTCTGCATGTTGACTAATATTATTTTTCTTGAACACATAGCAAGTCATGTTGTTATGCCAAGGAACTTTGCAATTGACACAGAATAAACCATGACATTTCATGCACTTCCTTACTCCACATTCGTGGACATCAGGGTATAGAGATTTAGTATATTCTAAAATTCCAGTTCTTGACATTAATGCAGAGCATCTAGGATAAGGGCAATATATTTTCTCTATCACAGGAATTGCCGCTTCTGTCAGGCGTTCACTCATAATATCAATCCATTTCGGGGTCAAGAATTTCTGACAGCTATCTAGTTTCAATACAGAGGGACAACCATCATGAGGGCACTTCGGCAGTATGGCGTTGAGCAACTTCACCTTCACATGTTGTTTCATGCAAGAAAAGCAATAGCGATGTGAACAACCATCTACCGAGAAAATCTGACATACATCTACATCTTCCAAACAGATAACACAAGATTCAATTTTTGTACCAGTTGACTCAACCTGCTTGTTCGTCTGAGGAACTATTGCCTCTCTAGCAAATTTATAAGCATATTTGACAGCATTTCGGGGCACGAAAGATGGCATGCACTCAGTGAAGTTCTTTCTCAAAATATCTATTTTGCTAATTAGGATTGCCATTTTATCTTGCTTCGATGACCATCGGCGGGTAACCTGCATATTCCCATAAAAAGTCAATGGTCATCACTGTACTCAAATGACACCTACTGCAGCTTTAGAAGTTCAAGACGACAAGGATAAAGATATTAAGCAAAAATAATACCAACCACCAGTATTCATCTGCACCTGTCAACCATTTACAAAATCATCAACTAACAAATGTGATTTGAAACAAACAGTTGACAATGTTCATTGAGTAGGTGACGGATTAAAATTAATGAACTAAAGTCGTACTGGTTGTCAAGGCAACTAGCATAATTTTATTGGCAAAATTTAGTTCATAATGGTAGTAAATTCTAATAGCATGTTTTCTCTTTTTGATATTATACTTGGTTCCAAATTTCTCTAATATCGGCGATGACAAAAGCCCTGGCAATCAAGGTCTATATGATAGTAATAGCGCCCGTAGCATGGTTTCTGTTTTTGATATTATACTTGGTTCCAAATTTCTCTAATATCGGCGATGACAGAAGTTAAATTTTCTAAATAAATAGGACATCCACATAACAGTTAAAGGAAATGGGATAAGAGATATAGAACTTGTCAACACATAAAGAAACGTTGTTTGATAAATAAAAGACATGTATTTTAAAACTTTAAAGCTGTACAGGGCTTACAACATATTAATCAGGACTTCAAAATGGCATTTCTGGTAAGTTTCTAGTTAAATATATTTTAATAATCTACACATAGATCATAATGTAATGTAGTAATGACAAAAATATATATAGCTAGTGATACATAAAACCACAAGCAAACACTCTAGAGCTAGATCTGTCTGGCCTTCGCAAACCACTACTTTGCTTAGCACAAATTTATCAGTATGAACCTGTTATTAGAATTAGGGTATGTAGCCTAATCTCCCGTTACTCTTTAGCAGTTGTCATGCCAATTTAGCATTGACCTGCTACTAACGATAACATCTATCATGCAGGCAAACCACATTCGTACGACTTATCAAGAGAGGAGGGTATCACTAACTTAAAACTATAATAATATTTCATTGTAGTTCAATACCTAAACTAGTTACTACTTTATAGTCAGCCTCGGCCATGAAGCCAGGTATTTATAAAGGTCCTTGTTATATAAAACAAATATAACCAAAACAATCCTCATTCTATATCTAAACATACCACCATAAAGAGAAAAATCTTTAGTAACACAATTTTCCTACATTGCATAGTTAACCTATAAAATTCAAAATCATTCTAAAACCACAAGTAATGTACACCTAACAATCACATAAAAAATAAGCATATTAACAAAAATAGTAACAAATAAACAGCAAACTAATAACAAAAAGGAAAAATCCACACCATCTGGTACAACGGATAGTAATCGCAGAAAAACACAACATTCTTCAACCCTAAATCAACCGCACAACTCAATCCTTCAATCAACGCATTAGCAGCCACGACACGATTATTCATCCACTCTCCTTCCATCACCTTCACCTCCTTACTCATCTCATACACCAAGTCATCTCTCTCATCACAAATCGCCACTCCAATTCCCACAGCTTTCGAAACACAATTCTCATCAGTCACCAAAATTCCCTTACAAAAAATGCTAAACACCTCATCGCTAACACTCCTCGACGCCTCTCCTATCTCATAACCCTCCCACTCGCTTTGCAGCTGTTCGGCCAGCTTGTGATCGTTGATCCAACGGCTGAGATCGTCCTGCGTCTTTTTCGCCTCCTGATTGGCGAGATTACGGTCGAAAATCTCGCGTTCGAGACCTAGGGATGGTTGAGAGGTACAAGCGTTCCCAACGGCGGCGTTTAGTGGAGATTGAGTTGGAGATGAAGGCTGGAAAGTGAGAGAAGCGGCCATGGCTTCGAGGAGTTGGACGCGGAATGCGTAATCGTCGTCGGACTCGAACGGTTCTGGCTGGAGCACGGCGGCGATTTCGCCGGCGCCGTCGTGGTTGGGCGGTTTTAGAGTGGACATTTTTGCGTGTTTATTTATGACCCGCTTTGATTATTGACAAATAACTCGTTTTAATATAGTAGTGTGCAATTGGTTTGTTTGATGGGCATATTTTATAATTTTAACTTTTTGGGACCCATCTCAATTTAGTAAGTCGTATAAATAACAAGAACGAGTTAAATTAAAAAGAACATCCCTGGATCTCGAACGCGAGATTTTCGAACGCTACACACTGTATATGAAATGACATCCCTCGATCTCGAACGCGAGATTTTCGAACGCTACACACTGTATATTAAATGGCTCGCATAATCATATTTTTTCACAGAATCATTTTTTTGAACGCTACACATTAAATAAAAAATTCTTAAATTACACTTAAATTATCTGAAATATAATTTTTTTTGAAAAATAATTCAATTATTAAACTTGTTAAATAAATAGCTTAACTATTATTTTTTAGCATGAATACAACTACCGTCAATTAGTCAGAACGCCGTTAGACTCTTTAGGTATTCATTTTAATAATTTAATAAATTGTAGGGTATAATATGTCCAACTAAAATAAGTCTTGAGAAGTCGATTGATCTACTCACATCACACGAACTCCCTCCAAAAACTCGCCTCCCCTTTTGAGACCGTACAAACCCTAACCTCTCATACGGTGAATCGAAGTCAATCGGAGAAAATGGTGTGGATAATCAGATCCAAAAAAGATCTGAACATATACAAACCATTCGGATTCCCTGAATATCGCTGTAAGTATTTGTTTCTTTATATCACAACACTTGTAGCATGGGAATCTTTAAATCGTGTAGACAATTACATCTGTCTTAGAAACAAACCTAACATCTAGTAACAAAATCAATTAAATACTGTCAAAGCATTTGATTACGTTTATATTAACTTCAAAACTTTCAAGGCATTTGATTACGTTTATACTGAACTAATGCAATTAATATAAATTTCAACATCAAATATTATCGAGTTTAACTATACAATTGAACCCATTTCTTAAAAATAAAACCTAAATTCTTGAAAACAATTAATGAAAAACTGGCAAGGCTTAACAGTTTAATAGCTTGGGATAGTATAAATACCCACACATCATTGTACGGCGGGAGAAAATGTTAATTCTCGACCAGTAGCCAAAAATGGTCTTCCCAAGATTATGGGAATCTTTATATCCTCCTCGAAATCAAGAATTACAAAATCAGCAGGAAAGATGAGTTTGTCCACCTTGACCAAGACATCCTCCACAATGCCTCGTGGATATGTAATCAAGCGATCGACCAACTGCAAGGTCATATAAGTACGCTTTGGATCAGGTAAATCCAATTTTTGAAGATAGACAAAGGCATCAAATTGATCTAGCTCCCAAGTCACACAAACATTTGTCGAATGACATTTTTCCGATGGTGTAAGGAATAGTGAAGCTTCCAAGATCTTTAAGTTTCGGAGGCAACTTCTGTTGCAGCACAACACTGCATTCCTCCGTTAGAGCAACGGTCTCTAAGTCATCGAGCTTGACTTTCTGAGAGAGAATTTCTTTCATAAACTTCGCATAGCTAGGCATCTGTTCAAGAGCTTCAGAGAAAGGTATGTTGATATGAAGTTTCTTGAACACCTCCAGAAACTTCGCAAACTGCTTATCCACCTTTTGCTTCTGCAGCCTCTTATGAAAAGGAGGTGGATGATAGATCTGTTTCCCCCTGTATTACCCTCAGGAGGAGTGTGTTCCACAGTTTTCTTCCTTGATTCCACTTCTGCTTCCTTCAGCACTTCTTCTTCAGCCACATCTTCAGATTCTTGAACTTGAGCTTTTTCTTGACTTGCAACCTTCCCAGACCTCAATGTAATTGCTTTAACCTGCTATTTTGCTTCCTTCTTTCCTGGAACTTCTGTGTCACTAAGTAGTGTACCAGGTTGACGATTCAGCAAGGCATTGGCAATCTGCCCAATTTGATTTTCCAAGGTCTTAATAGAAACCGCTTGGCTCTTGCACATGAGCCTTAACTCCTCCAATTCAGATTTTTCATTATATTGTTGTAGTTGGAGTTGTTGTCTTGGTGCATATTGCGGTTGCTGAAAACCCGGAGGGTTGTACTGCTTTGTTGTATACTGCTGATAAGGCTGCTCCACCGCATTCTGAGTGTTGCTCTAGCTGAAGTTAGGATGATTACGGTTGTTGGGATGATAGGTGGCTGGAACTGGGTGCTGTGACCTCTGAAAGTTGCTCACAAACTGAGCGGATTCACAAGATATAACACATTGCTCTGTCTTATGGGAACCATCACAAAACTCACAAACACTAGTGATCTGATTAACTCCATAATTAGCCAAAGAATCCACCTTTATCGTCAAATCCTTAAGCTGAGCAGCTATAGCAATAGCTGCATCTACCTCCAATTTCAGCTACCTTGACTTGAGTTAGTCTCTGAGAAGGGTTCTAGTATTCATTAGCATCCATCAGTTCAATCAAATCATAAGGTTCATCGTAGCTCTTAGCCCATAAGGCTCCACCTGATGTTGCATCAAGCATGGGTCTAGAAGTTGCACCCAAACCATTGTAGAAGCAGTTAATGATTATCCAGTCAGGCATTCCATGATGAGGACACTTTCTCAGCATCTCCTTATAATGATCCCAAGCTTCACACAAAGACTCTCCTGATTGCTGTGTAAATTGAGTAAGAGCATTTCTGATTGCAGCAGTCTTCGCCATAGGAAAGAACTTAGTAAGAAACTTTTGGGCGAGATCTTCTCATTTAGTAATAGAGCCAGGTGATAGAGAATGCAACCAACACTTAGCTTTATCCCTAAGAGAGAATGGGAAAATCCTTAGCTTTATAGCATCTTCAGACACATTGTTGAATTTGAAGGTGTTGTAGATCTTGATGAAATCTCTAATATGCATGTCGGGATCTTCAGTCGCAGAACCCCCAAACTGAACCGAGTCATGTACCATCTGAATTGTGCTAGCCTTGATTTTAAAAGTGTTAGTCGTGATGGCTGGTCAGACAATGCTAGACTAAATATCATTGATCTTCGGCTGAGAATAGTCCATCAAAGTCTTTGTATTCACCCATTACAATAAGAGCTTCTTCAGCAACTTTCTCCTCCTCAACAAGAACGTCTTCCTCTACTAAAACTTCTTCCTCTGCTTTATAAAGTGTTCTCTTTCGAGATCGAGAACGCGTTAGCATAAACGCTCTCTAGAGTACCTGAAAAAGCAACAAACAACAAGTAAAATATCCGAGTCAATGAACTTTAACGACCACTGATGTCAAGAACATAAACTAAAAATTAACACCGAGTCCGCGGCAAAGGCGCCAAAAACTTGTTAGGGAGAAAACACGCGCTAATATAACACACAAGTATATGCATTCGCAAGTAATATAGAATTAATTCTAGTTCGTTCCCACAGAGACTGGTTTAGGTTAAATTCAATCAATGTACTTATGCAACAATGGTATGGTTATTATTCAATGCTAAGACGATAACAAGTTGAGAGTGTTTATAGTTACGATTAACTAAAAGATTATACTAATTAATATTAACTAAGAGAATTAAGGTTGATTAACTTATATAACACAAACATGGGATTCTAACTTCATTAAATACTTCATTCAATAACCTTTTTGTTCTTAACCTTAGCATGCAATGGTGATGATACTAATCGGATAATACGAAACTAGGAAACGCCAACTTTCGTTGTACGAATACCCTACTACCAGACATCCACAAAAGAGATAGAAGCTAAATAGACACCAATTATATTGAGACCCTATATGTCTATAGAATTTGACAACATAACGGTTTAATGCACAAGTTATCTATCATGATTACATAGAGCAAGTAAGATGGTTAAAATTACCTACGAATCATGCATATCAATTACATAAACCTCTGCTAGCATGGCAAGTTCTAAACCCCTATTTTCATTTTCGCTTCAATAGAGATTAACACGCTATCTTATAAGTTCACGATGCTCATAAGACGAATAAGCACAACCAATACTAGGATATCATACAATCACCACACACTAAGGTATCGAAATAAATTAACTAAAGAAATCCATAAGTAAATCTGCTAGAACCCCACGATAATGATTAACCCATAACCGAACTCAATTTCATCGTGGGTTCCAATGAAAGCATGGTATAATAAACTAAGTCTTTAAAAATTGAATAATAAAAAAAGTACGTTAAACAAGAGTATTAGGTTCAACAAACAAGAAAACTAACATCCAAGATTATAACTTAAAACAAAGAATTACAAGAATAAACTAGATCCTCTTCACCTTGGTTGTATTTGTGCTTCTAGGTCTTCTTGTCGTCTTCTCCTTACGCTTTTGTATGTGCTTCCTATGAAAAACGATCTTAAGTTATGATATATATAGCAGCCCATGCAGATTAGAAGTCCGGAAAATCAGTTCTCTATTTGAAACAAGATTCTGAATTCTCGCCCTGGCGCGGCCGCACGCTACTAAAGCGCGCTCGCGCTGTGAAGCGCGCCCACAGCGCGGGCGCGCTGACCTTTTGGAAAAACTTATGATTTTTATTTTCTTTGCTGGTTCTTGATGGCATTCCATGAGCAAAATCCTAGGACACCTTCCTAACACCAATTTAGCACCAAAGCAAAGTTAAATCTCCTCGATCCCTTATCTATGCTTGAAATGCAAAACACTACAAAAACGAATCAAATACACAAAATACTTGAGTACAAAACACCAATCCAAGCCTTTATAGAATGTTCTAAGTGGACATAAATGCCACTTAACATCTCCCTAGTGCACCCTGTAAAAAGTCTGCACCTACACTTGAACACATTCAAGTGTATGAAAGAAGGAATAAGGATGGCACATACATATAGCACATCTTTTGAAGCTTTCTTGTCTATTTAGGGGGGGGCTGCCAACACTCAGTCTTAAGATTACAAATCTAATATCTAAAATTTCTTCTTCAAATAATCAAACACTTTAAGCTAACTCTCAAGTGTTGTCAGAATCAAGTGACATGGTTCATGAAACTATGCTCACCACCCAGAAACCATATTTATTTGGTGAGAGGTTACAGTCTGGGGTAGACCTTGATGACACCAACATAAACACAGGGGTTTCATCTGTTTTTACTGAAGACCCTGTGGTATCTACTCAAGCACCTTCATGTGCTAAACAATCTTACATATTGATAGGTTTGAGGGTAGTATTCATGAGGGGGAGCTATCCAAATCCTCTACAATTCAATTGGAGGTTCCTCATGTAGGAACAACTCCCCTCAAAACCCTAGCCAAAATTGCCTTAACAATTGAAGCTGGGAGTCCATTGTCAATGAGCCTGTTATAGGGGAGGCAAGTCAAGCACATTCAAGTGTTAGCTCTTTGCAAGAGAGGCAGGGGTTTGAGACCATGTTACATTACAGTAACCTGGTCAAATCCCCTTCAATTCAATTGGAGGTTCCCACATGTGGTGAACAACACACTGTCATAATCGTAGTTCCAACTGTGAGTCAAACTATGACATTTGTCACATGTAATGTTATTGAACCCCAACCATCCACCTCAAACCCTACATGCATTTATTCTACATCAAATCCCTCTCTACCATCATCACACCTTATATCCCAATGGCTTCAAAATACCCAAGCTCAACCCATTACAATAAATGATCTTTTGGTTGATCAACTTTCTGGGCTTTCCAACATCACACAATAGCTTCTAACCACAGACATGTTCAATCAGGACTATCAAGCAATCTTGTTTTCTTATAAAATTGATGTTGAAGAGCAGCAACAAAAAAATGTGAAAGAAGCTGAGTAGGATGGAAATTTTGATGCTTAGATAAGCAAGGACTTCAGCTTGAGCATGGATGAGATCTTGGCAAGATTTAGGGAAGAATATGTCACTATTTTGGGAGGCAATGCCAAGGCCATCACTCCACATGAAGTATATGATGCTGTAACAGAAGTCTATAAAGCTCAACTTAAAGCTTTTCACCTCATGAGTAAAGATCTACAACAGACTCTAGACATCCATGAAGACAGAATAAGAAGGATGGTGAGGGAGAGACTGGATCAACTTGTAACTTGTACCTACTCAAGTTCAGATCAAGAACAAGTTTCAGAAATTTGTTGATCAAATGGCAATGTTTGACATGTCCAGTATGGAGCAAAGCATTAAGAGTCTCAAACAGTCATTTGTTGCTCTTCATGAAGTTATCCAGAATAGCATCACTAGTACTAATGAGACAAAGCTCAAACAGGATCAACTGCATCAGGCTAGGTATAAACCTTCAGCTCTGTTAATGGAAGCCATCAAGAAATCTGTACAAGCTATATTTGGAGCTCCTGTCTCCTCCAGCTCCCAACCACCAGTGTCAACATCTACAAACTTACAAATTCAATCTCTTCAATCTCAAGTCTCCACCTTACAGTCTTCTAATGATTCATTAACAGCTCAAGTCTCCCAATTCACAGCTCTGGTACAAAGTCAATAGGCTGACACCAAACTCTGGTGGACTCTCATAGGCATCTTCATATGCAAAATTTTGTAGCTTTGGGAGCCATCATGGGTTCTCTACAAATTCCATTGCTTGTACTTCCAGAAGCTGTTAGGCCTGAAATCCCTACACCTATCATCTTGCCTGCGAACAAGACTAAGGGGGAGATAGAGGCTAGGTTTCTAAGATCATATGTCGAAGCTCAAAAAGGCAAATCTAAGGAAAATGAACAGCAAGTTAATGTTGGAATACAAAGGCTACTAAAAGCAGCTGAGGGACCTAGTCTGAGTAAAGAATTTGATGAATTGCTAAAGGCTCTCAGGGCTTTTCATAAAAATAACTTTTTCATATACAAAAAGGTCTTAGACAAAATAGTAAATTTCCTAAGGGTGATCATGGTAACTATGGATGGATTTCAAGAAAGGAGAATGGTTGTCAACATAAATGAATCTGGGGTAGACAGATGTATACAGGTGTCTCTTAATTATCTCATAACAAGAAGGGCATCTGAATTCGACATTCTGAACAACAAAGTCAACAGGGTGATTCATGAAGACAATTTCTTGCTAAATAAATTAAAGAAGACTCAAGTAGCTGCTTTTCCAAAACAATATTTACAACCAAGCAAGGGAGTGGTATACATCTGTCCAACCATCAAACACTGCAAACATTTCTATATTCCTAAGCAATGTGTCATGGAAAATAAGAAGCTGATAATGACTTTGGAGACAGACTTGAAGACTAAGCAGTACAAGACTGTTGAAGATGAAGACATTATCAAGTTACTTGGGAGAAATCTGAACGATGCTGAAATCAAGTTGACCAAAACTCAAATAAATACAAATGGTGACTTGGATGATGATGAGCAGAAGAAAGATGATCAAAAACCTTTTGGCTCAAATCCAAGTCAACCTTCAAATACAACTAGCAGTAAGACAGAAGACAAGAAAAGAGATGACAAGAAAAGGGGAGGTGATAGAAGAAAGAAGAAGAAGGAAGATGGTGAAGGCTTAAAGAAAAATGTCCTACCAATCCAAATCCAGCAAACTCAAACCTCTAAACCTTCAAGCTCAAATATTCAACTACCTTTGACCTCTAAGCCTAAGCTCAAAATACGAATCACCTCTAGCCAAACCACTCTGAAGAAAATATCAAACCTACCTTCATTTAAGACACAAATCATAACTCATTACAAGATTGTTGGGATAAATCCAAGGAAGCTGTAAGTTGAAGAAAGGGCTATCTGAAATTGCTTTAATCAGACTGATTTTCTACCATTAAACTGGTGCACTACAGATGATGACTACTTCCAACAATTAGCTGAAGAAATAGTCAAAGTTTGGGAGTTTGGGTTGTATCTTATACAGAAGTCATAATATATTACCAGGATGGTACCTTCACTCTACTTAGTAGTAACTTAATGGATACACTTTCAATCACAGAATTCAAAGGAGTGATTAGCTTGATGAAGGATAATGACACAATTACAAGGGCTTGAAAGGCTGTGTTGTGTGTATAGGTGAGAGAAAGGGATGAAAGGAATGTAAAAGCAAGGGCTGAAAAGGAGAAAATGATAGAAAGTATGCAGAAGAATTGCAGTAGAATTTCAAAGGATGGACACTTTATGAATATCAAGATTGGCAGTTACTCAAGATTCAGAGTTAATTACCTCAATTGATACAAACTGGATGATTGGCTCAAACTGGTAGAAGCCTTGAGAGGGACTCAAATTATTGAAGAACTCAATGTACTTATAAATCTCAAAGACCTCATAAGGAAGGAACCGGGATATGAGAATTTCACATAGTTTTTGTTCTATTGAATTAATGTAATTGCTCAAAGTATAAATGTTGAAAATTATCAAGTTTGTCAATTTTTGTACATTTTATTTCTTTTATTTTTACAACTTGGGGTTAGTCTTGTTACCAGGCATGAATTTATGATAAGAAATCTTCTCACAAATTGGGGGAGATTGTTGTGCAAGATATGCTTGTACTATAAGTCATAATTGATAATCCTAAGATTTAGTTGTTTGATAGTCTAAATATGTATTTTGTATTTTATTATTTGAGTCTGTAAAAATGTTAAAGATCATACTGGAGTATTTTTCTGTGAACAGTCTTAAGCCTAAGAATAAACTCTAGAAAGAAGATCAACAAGATCATGTCTCAGAGAAAAGGTGAATTAGCTTGGAGTTGAATAAATCTATTTTAGAAAAAATGTTCTAAGTCAAGATATCTACAAGTCACAGATCAAGTCATATAGAGAAGTCATTCGAAAACTCCAAAATAACTTATCAAGAAGTCCAAATTGACTTATAGAGAAGTCCCAGAGATATCGACAAGTCAAATGAAGATAAGAAGATTGGAGATATCGACAAGTCAATCTCTCATTAGAGATCTCAGAGATATCTACAAATCAAAATATATATAGAGATCTCTGAGATATCGACAAGTCATTTTGCATATAGAGAACTCAAAGATATCAACAAGTCAAAATGAAGATAAGAAGATTGGAGATATCGACAAGTCAATTTCTCATTAGAGATCTCAGAGATATCGACAAGTCAAAATGCTTATAGAGATCTCGAGATATCGACAAGTCATTTCTACATGCATAGTTTTGGAGACCTCGACAAGCCAAGTTCACTTATAGAGAACTCATAGATCTCTATAAGCCATTATACTTATCGAGATGTCAGATCTCCATACAATAAACTGGAGATCTCGATATGAACCTCAAGTATAGAATGCAGGCAAGTTAAATATTCAAGTTTATCAATCAACAAACAATCTAATCACTTAGATTAAAAATTATACAAAAGTAGCTTGAACAGTACAAGATCAAATGCCAAGATTAACTGACAAAGAAAAGTCACAGACCTACACGATTTGCAAAGATTCACTAAGCCAGTGATAGAAAGCTTTAAAGATAACTTAAAGTAGGGTTTAGTACATCTTACTGCATGTTGTGTGAACCTGTATTTACTAATCTATAAAGTAAACACTGGTCCTTTATTTTAGAAGTAACAAACAGATCTAGATTTTCTAGTAACTCTCTCAAGATAGAAGCTGGGTTCTTTACTTACAAAAGAACCTAGAAATTTGTAGCAAGACATACTTAATTTTAATACAAAGTTAAGTGAGTTTGAAAATACTATGTTTGTTGTGCACGATTTATTATTTCCTGTTAAACACAATATCTCTACAAAGTAATCTACCTTTTTCACCATCCAAAATAGTTTGAAAAAAGCTAAAATATCCAAAACACATTCACCCCCCCCCCCTTTGTGTTGTATTCAATATCTAACATAAATTGCAGTAATAAATAACTAACTTTAAAAGACAGGAACACTATTTTCAAAACTCACTTGATTTTTATTCAAAATTAAATAGGTTGTGCTACAAATCCAAGTTCTTGAATATCAAAGAACTTAGTTACTTCTCGAGAGAATACAAGAAAATCTAGACTGTTTAGTTATAAATGAAAGTAAGGACCCGTGACATATTTTATAGATCAACATACACAGTTTATAGAAAATTGCACTATAATAGACTAACATATTTTCTAAAGTCCTGTTGTCTATTTCTATTTTGAATGTTACGAATCTGCATACAATCTTCCAGGTCTATTACCCTCCTTTTTCCAGTTCATCTTGGCCCTTGATTTTGCACTCTTCAAGCTACATTTGTAGACTTTTCATTTGAATGATAAAACGGGTTATTGACAGATAATTTTAAATTTTTGGATATATGCATTTTGTAATTGAAGCTATTATCGACATCTTCAAGATGTATAGAGATATATGTATCGCGACGTAGAATAACTTGTTGATATCTCCACTTCTCTAGATGTATAAACGACTTGTTGATATCTCCACTTCTCTGCATGTGTAAATGACGCGGTATTTCCACTTCTCTACATGCCAAACTGACTTGTCGACATCTCCACTTCTCTATAGACCAAATTCACTTCTATACAAGTAAAGAGACTTCTCTACAAGTAAAGTGACTTCTCTACACACCAAATTGACTTCTTGATGTACTTTTCGATATTTCTTGATTTGTGACTTTTTGACATTTGATTGAGAACATTTTTCAATCTACAACATTATTCTTCACCAAGCTGTTAATCTTCATTCTGAGGCATGATCAGGCTTGATCTTCTTCTAGAGATTTATAAATCCTAGTTTTTTGGTTGTTTACTGAAAAATACTCAAGTGTAGTCTTCTTCAACATTCTTACAGATTCAAGAAATACCATTACAGATTACATAAAAATTACAAGTCAACTAAAAATTATAAGTCAAGTAGAGTCTTGTTATGTTAAGGCATGTCTTGCACAACATGCATCCCATAATTTGGATGAAAAAATAAAGGTATATTAGAATTTTGGAAAAACCAGATTGCACCCGTTAGTTTATATTTTGATATTCATTATGTACCACTTTCATAATTTTATTGAACTGGACAGGGGCACGACCGAAAATTCGGCAAAAAAATCAGTAAATTAAATATATCTTTCAAATAATATTAGATTTTAAATTTTAATACAAATAGTAATTTTAAATTTTCAAATAATACCACTAATTTCAGTTTTGATTTTCATTCTATAATATTAGTGCCACTATTTTATAATTGTACTAAAAAATAAAAATTAATTTTGATAATATACGTAAATTTGATTTTAGTAGAGTTATAACATTTTAAAATTAATACTATAAAAATAAACATAGTAACTAAAATTAATAGTATTATTTAAAAATTCAAAATTTTTTATTTTATAGTTTTTATAAAGAAATATTTTTAAAAACAAATTATTTGAAAAATATGAAATTTACTAGGTTAAAACTCGTGCGATGCACGATTTTTAAATAATTACTATTTTATTATTTTTATTTCACTATTGTATTAATTATAGTTGTTAAAAGAGTAAGTGATACAGTTTTTTAGCATGATGTCATTATATCGACCAATAAATTATCTTTTTGTTTAATTTTTTTTAGCCCGGTTCAATAATATAATTGTTTTCACAACGTCAGTAGTATTTATTATTTAATTTTCACCCGAACACCGTTTATTATAATATAGTATGGATATAATATTTTTTATTCAATAGAGTTGTTCTTAATACTTTTGAAAAAAGAGGTGTTATAGCTGTAAAAAAATAAAAAGATAACGTATTTTAGTCAAAAAATGTATTGATTTATATTGATATCATAGACATAGCTACCTATAATATTTATATGATAGATATTATATCTATATGATAGATATTATAATATCTATATTTAATTTTAATCAATTAATAATTTATTTGACAATTATGGTAAAGATTATTTTAGAAATTTATTAAACAAAAATTAAATTAGTAGAATAAGTTGACATCAACATCAATTAAAATAATATAGACCACAATATGAATTAGAATTCAAATTGATAGAGAAAGTTGACTTTAACATCAATCAAAATGATATAAAGTCAGTATGAATTAGTATATAAATTGGTCTTGGAAGTTGACTTCAATATCACTTAAAATTAGAATTAAACAACTAACGATCGACCAACCAAAATTTTAATGTTTTGTTTAATATGACAAGCAATACACACAGTTTTTTCTAATATTTATTATCTTATTAGTTGCATATTAATAATTAATTTAATATTAGTATGTACTTTTTTTGAATAAACTGAATATATCGGATAGAACAATTAAATGATGATAATTAAATAAAAACGAACATAATTAATGGTTATTAAGCAAAAACAATCAGATTAAAAAAATGGTAAAAATGGTGAGACAAGTCGAGAGGTTGGGGCGGTGAAAAAGGCACGAGGAAGAAACAATTAAAATACCGATTTATTATGTTTTAAATAGAACATAATATAATATATAGTAAGATTAATTTGGTAATTTCAATGATTTACCAAAGATAAGGTACCACTATCTGGTGCGATTCAAGGATATCTTTTATTATATATTAATATTCTTTTAAAAAAATTAATTTGAATTAAATTCTCAAATTTGTTTATTTATAATTTGTAAATAATTTTATTTCGTGATAAACATATTACTACACGTATAGTTCCATGATCTTTTTAATAAGAGGAATTTGAAACATATAGTATTATTGATTAAACGATAAAGTATTATTGATATTTGAATGTGTTGTTTACAAAAAATAATCAAATTTTAATTAAAAATTAAGTTTAGTTCAAATTAAAAGTACACGACAGTCATAAATTAATTTTGTTATATATAGATCAATAATTTACAGTATTTTTTTCTAATCCTAGATTTATTATACCGATCAAATCTGACTAATTATTTATAGTTTGAATTTAATTTTTTTAAGCCCATATCAATAGAATAATTTTGTTTTAGCCTCGATTAATAGTATTTATGAATTTGTTTGAGTTGACGAATTATAATTTGATTTTAATCATATTATAATAATCATATTCAACTAATTATATTTAGTTTATTTTATATTTACTCGAATAATATAATATACTTTTGTATTAATCCGAATGAAAAATGTAAATTATTTTATTTTATAGAGACCATTATACCGAGTAATATATCAAATAATATCTATGTTTTACAGTTTGATTAAATAATTAAACTGCTTGTTATAGTAAAGATTGTTATAAAATTTATTTAAATAAAAATCAAATTACTAGGATAAGTCAACTTCAATATCAATTAGAGTAATATAAATCTTAATAAATTAGAATTTATATCAATAAAGTAAATTAATTTTAATATTAATTATAATAATATATGATATGAGTTAGAATTTAAATTTGGGGAGAAATTGATTGAAATATCAATTAGAATTAGAATTAATAACCGTCTAACCAAATTTTTAAATGTTTGTCTATTATAAAGTATCATAATATTGAAAGATATATATATTTTTCCTAAAAAAAGTAAAAACAATAATTTTAAAAATAAGATTTTGATTTTAAATTATTTATAAATAAATATATTTAATATAGTAAAGATTTTATAAATCCCGAGAGATATGACCTTCCAAGATTAAAAAAATCATATTCTTCTCGGGGTTCTTCTTTAATCTCTCTAGAGAAGAGGTCTGGGAGGGAGAATTCTCTTGTTCCTTGAAAAGGGTAAATAATTCTCTTGTTCCTTGAAAAGAATAAATAATGATACAAATAAAATTCATTACCAAAATCGAAGTGTGTCTCTTGTGTTCAAAACAATTCCATTGTATATTGTAAATCGGAAAAAAATATATAGTTAATTTTATTTAAGTATATATAAAAATTGTACTTTTCGGTAAAATAAACGTGTATCAATAAATAGGTACTGTACCAAAAAAATTTAAAGTTTTGCCTATTATATGCAGAAGAGAGGGGTTTTAATTCTTTCATAGAGATTTGTATATATAATGGGTATCTAATTATTTTCAAATTATAGGGTAATTATTTATAATTAAGGATATGTCTGTAAAATATATTTTGCGGGTAATTCGGTGAAATCAGCGTGTCAAGACTAAATTATACGTAATTTTGTGAGTTTCGCGTGAGTTGTAAAATTGTCAAAATTTGATTTATAGTTTTTAGTATAAAATCAATGTAAGTTTAAACAAATTATGATGAGAAAAAAATTGCTAAGAAATTTTATTCATTATATTTGTTTCAATTTCAATTTAATTATTTTTTCTTCAAGTCTTTCAAAGTACCGATAGATCTGGAAATCAACATTCAATATAAATTTTATAAATCCCGAGAGATATGATCTGTCAACATTTAAAGAATCAAATTCTTCCGAGGGTTCTTCTTTAATCTCTTTAGACAAAAGGTGTGCGGGGGAGAATTCCCTTGAGGAAGGTAAACAAAGATACAAATATAAATTTGTTATCAAAATCGAAGTGTGTCCGCGTGTGTTAAGAAAATTCCAATACATATTGTAAATCGGAAAAATATAGTTAATTTTATAAAAGTATATAAAAATTAAAATTTTCGGTAAAATAAATGTGTACCAATAAATAGGTATCATGCCAATTTTTTTTAAAAAAAATCACCTATTATAAGTAGAAGAGAGGGTTTCTAATTGTTTCGGAGAGAATCATATATATAAACGGAATCTAATTAAAAACGAAAAATTCGTGGATCGTACGGGTTCTAACTCGTATATGAAAAAAGAAAATTTATTTTTACAGACAATTTTAAATGCCCTTAAGATTACAAAGATTAATTTTATAAATGGAATCATATATATTTTAAATAATATCGATTCATTAATTAACAGGGAAATAGAATTTAGAAGGCACAGTAGAAAAATTTTCTGTTAGTGCATTTCAAATTCAAAGTATCAAAATATTAAATTAAAATTCAATCGAACGGATGTGAATATCAAGTAAAGATAAGTAATATACAAATTTTCAAATGATTTTGTTATGCGGTCATTTTATAACAAAAAATCACGGGCTCTCTCGATTTGAGAACATAAATCATCTAAACTTTAAAGACGTGTCCTACACTTTTTTTTTGAATAAAGGAAGATTTCATTAAAATCAAACATCCGACATAAGAGTCTCTAACACACACAATGGAGGAGACGATAAATCAATGAAGCTATTTAGCGTACAGGAAAGTCTAGCCAACAAATGGGCAACCCTATTTGCATGCTTCATAACAAAACTCAAAGAAACCCACTCTGTGCTACTAATAATGGCACAACACTGATCTATTAACACCCCTGCTTCCATCTGATTTTGCACGTTCCCTTGAATTGCTTGCACACTTAGGAGTTAATCACTTTCAACAATGATTGTGTGACCTTGGAACTCAGAGGTCCATTTGAGAGCTTCCATGATGCCTACTAGCTCAGCTTCAAAAACCTGTACTTTACCAGCAAACCTCATTGTGCATCCATGAAGAAATAACCCTTAATGATTCCGTAAGACCATTCCAATTGAGAACGAGTCAACACCCTCGAAAACTGAGGCATCGACATTTATTTTAAAGGTTCCAATATCTGGAGCCACCCACATATTAGTGTGCTGCTTTGTATCCACCTGAACCTAATTAAGTGTGTGGTGTTTCTTGTTATGGACTTTCCTCCAGTCAACAATCTGATTAAAGCTCCAAGACATAGCAATTGTTGGAGTCATTGTTTTTCCTTCCCATACCCGCTTATTTCGAGCCCACCACACCCCCAGATGACTGTAGCTATTTTGATCAGATTATCGGTCGACTATATGCTTAACATATTCAAAAACTATTCTGGAGCACTTTCAACTATTGTCATGTCATAATGCAACCCAACATATTTCCAGCAAGAATTTGCAAAAGTACAATCAAAGAATAGATGTGATAGATGCTCGATATCCCCAATACACATCATGCAAATTATAAGAAAATGAACTCCTTTACCTCTGAGGCGGTTGCGAACCGGGACATTATTGCGGCATAATCTCCAAAGAAGAACTCTGATTTTGTGAGGTACACAAAGTTTCTATATCCTACCCCAACCATCAGATTGTTGAACACCTTCATCACTCATATGAGTTGAGTGCCAATAGTGGTAGCCCGATTTCACAGAGTACTGCCATTACTTGAATGGATCCAGGCTACCCTGTCACTTGTACTGCTTTGTGGAATTCGAACTGCTAAAATGGCCTCAGCATCAATACTGTTGAAAGTGTTTCTGACTTTGACTTCATCCCGTACCTTGCGACCACTCATAAAAAATTTGCAGACCTTAAATCCCTAACAGTGGAGTTGTTAGAATATTGATCAACGCAGAAATTTGGCTTTCCTCTCAACCATCTATCCAAATTGATATCTATAAAGCTCCCATCTCCTAGTACCCATCTTAATCCATCTTTCATAGTTTTTTTTGCTTCCCAGATGCATGGCCACTTAAAACTTGAACCTCCCGTTCTACCAGCTTGCAGCAGACTACAGTTCGAATAATAAAGAGCTTTCAACAGTCTCGAAACCAAAGCATTAGGATTTTTCATAAGGTTCCAGCACTGCTTACCAAGCAATGCCAAGTTGAAACCATGCAGATCACGAAAGCCCAAGCCACCTTGTTTTTCGACATACTCATGTGTGACCAAGAAAGCCATTTAATGCCTTTGTTATTTAATGAATTAGAACTCCACCAGAAAGTATTTATCATTTTTTCTAGTTCTTGACAAAGCGATTTTGGGATTAAGAAACAGGACATCGTGTAAGCAGGTATAGTTTGAGCAACATTACGCAATAGAACAACCTTACCTGCTCATGATAGTAATTTAGTGTTCCCGCTCTGAACTTTTGCCCAGACTTTATCTTTGAGATAATTAAAAACTAACTTCTTTCCTCTGCCAATAAGAGAAGGCATACCAAGATAATTACTATTTCCAATTTCACTATGCACTTGGAGGATATTTTTTATTTCAGCTTGCTTATCCATTCGAACATTCGAGATGAAAAAGATTGCAGACTTCTGGTAGTTCACTGCTTGTCCAGATAAGAGCTCATAACGACTAAGAATCTCCTTGATAGAGTTTGCCTCGTTTGCTGTTGCATTGAAAAACAAAAAGCTATCATTCGCAAAGAAAAGGTGAGAAATAGCTGGGGGCCTGCGAACATATACGACAACCTTTAATGGAAGCATTGTTAGCTGCAGATTTGAGGGAAAGTGAAAGCCCTTCAATGCACAAGAGAAACAAATATAGAGATAACTGATCTCCTTGACGGAGACCACGTTTAGGAAGGATTGGACCAATATTAGACCCCTGAAAAGAGATTAAATACGAGACAGAAGTCAAACACATCATCATCCAATGAATTCACCTACTATTAGGATGAAAACACGCGCTAAAATTACACGCAAGTATACGCGTTCGCAAGTAATATATAATTTTTTCTAGTTCATTCCCACAGAGACTGGTTAGGTTAAGTTCAATTATGAACTTATGCAACAATTATGGATATCGTTCAATGCTAAGACAAATAACAAATTGGGTTGATTAAACTAAAAGATTATAATAAATAGCATTAAATAATTGAATTGAGTTTGAATTACTTATATGAGAAAAATATGGGATTCTAACTTCATTAAATACTTCATTCAAAGTCATTGTTCTTAACCTTAGCATGCAATGGTGATGACAACTAATCAGATAACACGAAACTAGTAAACGCCAACTTTTTTTGTACGAATACCCTACTACTAGACATCCACAAAAGAGATAGAAGCTAAATAGACACCAATTATGTTGAGACCCTATATGTCTATAGAATTCGACAACATAAAGGTTTAATGCACAAGTTATCTATCGTGATTACATAGGGCAAGTAAGATGGTTAAAATTACCTACGAATCATGCATAACAATTATACATGAACCTATACTAGCATGGCAAGTTCTAAACCTCTATATTCACTTTCGCTTCAATAGAGATTAACACGTTATCTTATATGTTAGCTACGCATATAAGATGAATAAGCACAACAAATACTAGGATATCAATCAATCACCACACACTTAGGTATCAAAATAATTAACTATAGAAATCCATAAATAAATCCGTTAGAACCCCATGATAATGATTAGTTAATAACCGAACTCATCGTCACCATGGGTTCCAATAAAAATATGATATAAAACAATATAAGAGTACTAGGGTTCAAACACAAATCGAAAACAAGCATCCAAAGTATCAACTATATTAAAGTAAACAAAAGTCTTCTTCTTTGTAGCCGTATTTTGCTCTCTAGGTCTTCGTATTGCTCTCCATGGTCTCCTTCTTGTTAAAAAAAGTCTTTTTATTGGTTTATATAAGCTTTAGGACGATCATGGGCTTCAAAATCTCAGAATTCAAGCCGAATCAGGAATCTGGCTTGGGCACTTGGCGCGGCCGCCCCCCATACCAGCGCGGGCACGCACGACTTCTGTCCTTCGGGCGTGGCCGCCGCGCTTACCAGCGCGGGTGCGCCGGCCTCCTGTAGTTGGAAATTCTGAATTTTCTTCTTTTTGCTGTAACTTTTGCTCCACTCGTCAGAATTTGATGAATAAACAGTCCACGCGAAGCTCTCGAGATCCTCTACACTTTGGGAATGGCCTTGAATTCAGATTCTTGGCTCTTTTTAGCATATATTCAATTTTATTACTAATAAAAACACAAAACACATCAAAATACCAACAACTTGAGTCCAAAACATCAACTTAAGCTTGTAATGGAGCATTCCAAGTAGATATAAAATCCACTTGTCACACTCCCAAACTTGAATCAATGCTTGTCCTCAAGCATAAATAAACTCAAATCTATCAAACAAACCTAATGCATAAATGTAACTACGTGAATGCAACTAAATGATAATGTCATCGATCCATTCAGAATAACCATAACTAACCAATAAGCTAATGCCTCTAAGAATGCAATGACTCTTAACAGAGTTCAAATAAATCCCATAAACCAACTCACAACCAGAAACGTGCGTGTGTGGATGCTTAACAGATATACCCTTGATACTAGATCCATAACCATAACTTATTTATCATCAAAATAATCACAAGTTTATAAACAGAATAGACATTAAACGCATAATGACTCGCAACACCTCCTTCCTACTAGAGTTATACAAGGATTCACGATATTATTGAACATATAATAAAGATGCTTATTTGACCGTGCAATGAGTGAGGTCCCAAAAGACTTATGCAGTAATTCCCATGTAGCGAGTGTTAGGTTAGCGGATCCCAGACTATCAAAGCCTTGGGTCACTAGGCACAAAGTCCCCTTAGAACTTAATAACTCGAGTATTAAAGAGCCCACTCGTGATCAATTATGCATAAACACATACTTTCTCTTTTTTCTGTTTTTTTCTCTTTTTTTTTCAATTTCTGAATGAGTGCGTTTTGCTCCATCTCATTCAACCCTAGACTACTCATAAATTATGAGCCGGCTACTAGCCATTTGACGCCTAGCCTTATTCACACAAGCAATGAATTCCAAGTTTTTCTCCAGTTTAAAAATTCAGTATTCTTACGTCATTACGAGAATAGAAAAAATTCTAAATATAACCAAGTGATTAAATCTCAACAAATAAACAAGTATGATCATGATCTAGCTCAAAAGCAAATCTATAAGACTTGTGATTTTTTTTTCTGGCATACTAATAAATTCATTAAGACTTAAACAACCCTCTATTCGTTATCACTACACTCACATCAACCAATCAATCAGAAAAAGCTTAACCTAAGGGATCATGTTATATGCATGCACATGCAACCATATGAATTCACATAAAAATACAAACAAACATGTCCTATATGAACAATCAAACAAAAATATGAATGAAATACAACTAAACATTCAACATAAATCTATATGAATCTATATGAACACACACAAACTAATCCTTACATTATCACCCCCAAACTTAAAATTTTCAATGTCCTCATTGAAGGTAATAATAAGGATTTTAGGCATACCTAGTTAGCGGGAGAATCACCCTCTTCAGGTGGAGGATCAGGTGGCCAATCAACCTCGACACCAGTGTCTCGGCAAATAGTACCGAGAGCGTGTGTCAAATCTTCAGCAAAATATTGGTGGATGTCATGCATGGCCTCAATACGCCGAATCAACCTTTTATACTGCGCATCACCAAGACCAAACCTATCAACTGTCTGTGGTACACGCGAGTGACCCTCTGTAAGCACAGGCGGAACCGGCCAATCACCCTTTAGATTATCATAAATATAATCCAACCCCTTGTCCGGGGGTACACCTAAGAATGCATAACTTAAGTGATCTGGCAGTGGGTTGAGCTCAAGTGTGGGAGCTTCTTCACTAGATGACTCGAGACTTTCTTGATAAATTTTCAGCTCTGCTAACCCAAGAAAATCAAATGGCATATCCAACTTCTTCTTTCATGGAGGTGCATTCAAAACCTGCAGTTGCTCTGCTCCTTCTTCATCTTCACTATCAAATTCTCTTATCAAGGATCCCTCTAAGGTATCCGACTTTGGCAATTGCTCAAGCTTTGAATTCGCGATAGAGTTGACCCGCTCTACTTTAAAGTACTGCTCTTTATTTGTGGGTAACTTTATTTCCTTGAACACATTAAAAGTGACCTTCTGATCTTGAACCTTCATCGTAAGCTCTCCTTTTTGCACATCGATCATAGTTTGGCCTGTAGCCGAGAATGGTCTTCCCAAGATAATGTGAATCTTCTTATCTTCCTCAAAGTACATAATTATAAAATCAGCAGGGAAGATGAGCTTATCCACCTTAACCAAGACATCCTCCACTACTCCCCACGAATAAGTGATGAAACGATTAGCCAACTACAAAGACATGTTCACAGGTTTTGGATCAGGTACTCCAAGTTTCTTGAAAACTGACAAGGGCATCAGATTGATGCTAGCTCCCAAATGCTACAAGCATTTGTCGAAAGACAAGTTTCTAATAGTACAAGGAATCGTGAAGCTTCCAGGATCCTTAAGCTTCGGAGGCAATTTCTGTTACAGAACTGCACTGCATTCCTCCGTAAGAACAACGGTCTCTACGTCATCGAGTTTCACATTCTGAGACAGAATACCTTTCATAAAATTCGCATAGGTAGGCATCTGTTCAAGAGCTTCAGTGAAAGGTATGTTAATGTGAAGTTTCTTGAATACCTCCAAAAACTTAGCAAATTGCTTATCCAACTTTTGCTTCAGCAGCCTCTTAGGAAAAGGAGGTGGAGGATAAACTTGTTTCTCTCCTGTATTACCCTCAGGAGGATTGTGTTCCATAGTTTTCTTCCTTGATTCCACCTCGACATCCTTCTGCATCACTTTTTCAGCTAAAATCTCATTATCTGGAATTGGCAAGGGTGCAGACGCACCTGCATTCTGGACAGAGTTTTCATACTCTTCGTTTTGCTGAATTTGGGGGCTTGCGACCTTTTCGGATCTCAAGGTAATGGCGTTCACCTATTCGTTAACTTTCCTCTTTCCTGGATTGGCTTCTGTATCATTAGAAAGCGTTCCTGGTAGTCGATTCAATAAGGCGTTAGAAATTTGCCATATCTGGTTCTCCAGAGTCTTGATAGAAACAGCCTGGCTTTGGCATATAAGAGCCTAGTTTTTGCACATAAGCCTCAACTCCTCCAATTTAGATTTTTCATTCGAAGATTGACTTGCACCTTCATGAGTTTGTTGTTGAAGTTGAAGTTGTTGTCTTGGTGCATATTGCGGTTGTTGAAAACCAGGAGGATTGAATTGCTTGTTGCCAAACTGCTGGAATGGCTGTTGCATCGCATTCTAATTATTACTCCAGCTGAAGTTAGGATGATTCCAGTTGTCAGGATGATAGGTGTCTGGAAGTGGTTGTTGCGATCTCTGAAAGTTATTCACAAACTGAGCTGATTCACTAGCTATAGCGTATTGCTCCGTCACTTGTGAACCTGCACAAAGCTCACAAACACTTGTCCTCTGATGAACTCCATAGTTAGCCAGAGAATCGATCTTCATAGACAACGACTTTAGCTGAGCAGCTATAGCTGTAGCTGTATCCACTTCAAGAACTCCTGCTACCTTGCCCTGTGGCAATCTCTGGGTTGGATACTGATATTCATTAGCAGCTATCAGTTCAATTAGACCATAATCTTCCTCATAGCTCTTTGCCCATAATGCTCCACCTGATGCTGCATCAAGCATGGGTCTAGACTGTGCTCCCAAACCGTTATAGAAGCAATTTTTGATCATCCAATCAGGCATTTTATGCGGACACTTCCTCAGCATCTCCTTGTAGCGCTTCCAAGCTTCAGATAGAGTATCTCCCGATTGATGCGCAAATTGAGTAAGAGCATTCCTTAGTGCAACTGTCTTTGGCATAGGGAAGAATTTAGTAAAAAAAACTTTTGAGCAAGATCCTCCCAAGTGGTGATAAAACCAAATGGTAGAGAGTGTAACCAGCTCTTAGCTTTATCCCTTAGAGAAAAAAGGAAAAGTCTCAGCTTCACAACATCTTCAGAAACATTGTTAAACTAGAAGGTGTCACAGATCTCGATGAAATCTCTAATGTGCATGTTGGGATCTTACGTTGGAGAACCCCCAAACTGGACTGAATTTTGTACCCATTAAATTAGTCCAGGCTTGATCTCAAAGGTATTAGCTGCAATAGCTAGCCTGACAATGCTAGATTGAATGTAATTGATCTTGGGTTGAAAAAAATTCATCAACGCTTTCGTTGGTGCTGTTGGATCTCCCATTATAATGAGTACCTGAAACACAAACAAGTATACCGTGAAAGTAAAAGAATCTGAGTCAGTGAACTTTAACGACCACTTATGACAAACACATAAACTAAAAATTAACACTGAGTCCCCGGCAGCGGCGCCAAAAACTTGTTAGGACGAAAACACGCGCTAAAATTACATGCAAGTATACGCGTTCACAAGTAATATAGAATTCTTTCTAGTTTGTTCCCATAGAGACTGGTTTAGGTTAAGTTCAATTTATGCACTTATGCAACAATGATATGGCTATCGTTCAATGCTAAGACAAATAACAAATTGGGTTTTAATTAAACTAAGAGATTATACTAAATAGCATTAACTAAGAGAACTGAGATTGAATTACTTATATGAGAGAAACATGGGATTCTAACTTCATTTAATACTTCATTCAAAAGTCATTATTCTTAACCTTAGCATGCTATGGTGATGACAACTAATCAGATAACACGAAACTAGTAAACGCCAACTTTCGTTGTACGAATACCCTACTACCAAACATCCATAAAAGAGATAGAAGCTGAATAGACACCAATTATGTTGAGACCCCATATGTCTATAGAATTTGAAAACATAAAGGTTTAATGCACAAGTTATCTATCGTGATTATATAGGGCAAGTATGATGGTTAAAATTACCTACGAATCATGCAAAACAATTATACATGTACCTATGCTAGCATGACAAGTTTTAAACCTCTATATTCACTTTCACTTCAATAGAGATTAACACGCTATCTTATATGTTAGCTACGCACATAAGATGAATAAGCACACCAATACTAGGATATCAATCAATCACCACACACTTAGGTATCAAAACAATTAACTATAGAAATCCATAAGTAAATCCGTTAGAACCCCACGATAATGATTAGTTTATAACCGAACTCATCGTCATAATGGGTTCCAATGTAAATGTGATATTAAATAATATAAGAGTACTAGGGTTCAAAGACAAATCGAAAACAAGCATCCAAAGTATCAACCATATTAAAAAAATAAAACTCTTCTTCTCCGTAGCCGTCTTTTGCTCTCTAGGTCTTCGTATTGTTCTCCCTGGTCTCCTTCTTGTTAAAAACATCTTTTTATTGGTTTATATAAGCTTCTGGATAATCATGGGCTTCAAAATCTCATAATTCAAGTCGAATCTGGCTTGGGCACTTGGCACGGCCGCCCCGCATACCAGCGCGGGTGTGCACGACTTTTGTCCTTCTGGCGCGGCCGCCCCGCTTACCAGCGCGGGTGCGCCAGCCTCCTGTAGCTGGAAATTCTGAATTTTCTTCTTTCTGCTGTAACTTTTGCTCCACTCGTCAGAATTTGATGAATAAGAAGTCCACGCGAAGCTCTCGAGATCCTCTACACTTTGGGAATGGCCTTGACTTCAGATTCTTGGATCTTTTCGGCATATAAACAATAAAAGCTCCATTCTTCCTCCAACTAGTGCCTGAGATGCAAAAACACAAAAACACATCAAAATACCAACAACTTGAATCCAAAATATCAACTTAAGCTTGTAATTGAGCGTTCTAAATAGATATAAAATCCACTTATCACCTACTAGAGAAACCCATAGCCTGCATACGATTTTTTAAATATCCCCAACTAATTCGATCATAAGCTTTGCTTATGTCTAGCTTAAGAGCCACCTCTCCCACATCACCACCGAATTTCCTTTTCATATAAAGTAGCAGTTCAAACGCCATGAGGTATTATCAGTAATATTGCGTCCGGGAATGAATGCACTTTGCTCTTCAGAAATCAAGTCTGGAAATATTTTTTGCAGCTTATTTTCAAGGACTTTAGCAACAATTTTATATAAAACATTGCATAAAGCAATATGACTTAAGTCTTTCACCTCCTCAACTTTCTCTTTCTTTGGAATTAGAACTAAGTTTGTGTGATTAACACTAGCTGAAAATTTACCATCCGTGAGCCATTCTTGACAATACTTGTACACCTCCTTACCAATAAGCTTCTAAAAATGCTGAAAAAATGCGGAGTTTAAACCGTCAGGACCACTTGCTTTGTCAGGATGCATACTCTTAATAGCTTTCGTGAATTCATCAAATGAGAGATCCTCCGTCAGCTTTCTATTTTATTTTGCAGATACTTGAGCTTCATTCTCATCTACAGGATAATTAATTTCATGTTCAGGCGCAGGAAATATATTTGTGTCATATTCCCTAATAAGATAACACAGGTCATTGTGCTTCGTCAGAACTTGACCATCATCAGCTCGAAGAGAGGATATATGATTCATTTTTTTTCATACTAGAAGATGTCGCATGAAAGAATTTTGAATTATTATCACCCTCCTCCAACCAAAATATTTTAGCTCGTTGTTTCCAGTAGGACTCTTCTTGAACCAGTAAATTCTCGAGCTTCGCCTTTTTATTGAAATAAGATTGAATCCCATCATTATCCTCCCTGTTTTTTAAAGCATCAAGAATTTTATAACGACCCATGTATTTTGAATTATTCAAATATGTGATCATTATGGAAATTATTACATAAAATATGTATATTAGTTTGACCGGTATGTGTTATTTGATTTTTTTTATCTAGGTACGGTTTATGATGAACCAGGTAGTTCGCGTGATTAATTAAGGAATTGCATTGAATTGTTCCACTTTTAAAGTGGATTTAATGCAACTTTATTTGTATAAATGTTTGAAATATCTATAAAATTGTTTTTATGGTTTTATAATTATAATAATTATTTTTAGGATTTTATAAAATTGAGAAATCAATATTTTATTATTTATTTATTTTTAAATGATTTTCTGATCACTTTTATTTGTAAAATCCATATTTAATTCTAAAATTCTTCAAAAATTATGAAACTCATATTTATTTAAGTTGGAAATATTCTGAGAATTTTAAAATTATTTTGGGAATTTTTGAAATTAATTTTACCCGCACGTCGATTCGTTTAATTGATAAAAGCGGGCATAAAGTGTATTTTAGAAATTATTTTAAAATTACGAAATTTATATTTTTATAAACTTCAGGATATTTCTAATATTTTAAGACTAGTCTCATGATTTTATGAAATTGTTTTAAGGGCAACTCGGTTCGTTAATTGTGAATCGCGGGTACGAATAGCGTTTCAAAAATACTTTAAAAATTATGAAAATTTTATTTTATTAGTTTCGGGATTTTTAGAAAATTTTAATGCTATTTTGATAATTATCCGAATTTATTCTATGGGCAACTTGGTTCGATAAATCACGAATTGTTGGAATAGATTGATATATCAGGACACGTGTCAAATTTCTATAAAAAAAAAATTGACACGTATCATATTCATTGCCTCGTGGCTGTATTTCCTGAATAAATTGATTTGATTTTATTTACTCATAATTTAATCTCTCAATCTCTCTTAATCTCTTTGATCCCTCCTCTCTCTATTCTCTTTTTCTTCTTGTTTTTCCCTTGCTGCTCTTCTGCACTCTCCTCCCCTGTTCCCCGTTTTACCGTCGTGTTCATTTTCCGGTTTGTTTTCCGGTGAGTGGCCGTTGTTCGGTTGCTTTGGTTCCTTCCTGTTATTGTATGCATATATATACATGTATGTATACTTGTGTGTAATTAATTATTGTTCCTGTGCTGCCCTTTTATCTTTCCGGTCACCGCCTCTTTTTTTTCCGTTTACGGTGAGGGGTGTTGTGGCGGGTTGTGTTGGTATGCTGTTGCACGCGCCGCGCGTGCGTGTGGTTGTGTTCCTGTTGCTTGTTGGCTGTGTTGGTTCGGTTAATTCGAATTTAATTTTTATTATTTTATTAAATTGCAGGAAATTATGATTGTTATTCGTGATATTAAAATTAATTATTCGTGCAGAGTGATTTTAAAATAATCGGCGGAATTTACGTTGGAAACCCAAAATTAATCGGGTACCCGTAAATTTTACCGCCGTTGACGATGAACTACGGTGAGTCAACGGTGGACCGTGATGATCATATTCTGAGTCCTAAATTAGTAAATGAAAATCAAATGTGAATTAAATGAAAAGTGCAAATGATAATTAATAATAGGATAAAATTGGTGCTTGGGAATCTATGAATATTGGTTGTGGTGACTGGGTTGTGATTTGTGGTTATTGACGTCGATGATGTTTCGACGGGTAGTCCGATAAACAAAGGGAACGCTGCCCGATTTTCGGGAAATCGAACTACGAAAATACGGGAATGTACCCGGGGATTATCGGGACGTCGAGCGAGTATAAGTATATACATAAACGTAAGTTTTATATAAAATCTGAATTGTACATTGTAGTGGAACGTTTGCCAAAACCAATAACCCTAATTTCATACGATAACAAGTATACGTACTTTCTGAAAACAAACACCGAATCGATTTTCGAGGATGTGAACCCTAACTGTTGCCTGTATTGCAATACTGTATGTGTTACGAGTTGGATTTAAATATCGTTGGGTAAGAATTAGTATCGAGGATATGTCAAGCATACCTAGACGTCTAACATAGGGCATTTCGACCCTGTAGGTTATGATCGAGAACCTGAAAGTGGACGATGGACTAAAGATAACCTAGTGGTCAATTGATGAGTTCAGTAGAGTTTCTACAGAAAGACCTAAGTGTCGAAGTTGAATCCAATGGGATCTAGTGGTTGGACGTTAAAGCCTGAGCAGCAGAGTCGGCTCGGAGTTGATCAGTAATAGTTGTAAAGCCTCATAAGGCAAGTACTTCCGAACTTTTCTTCAAAATTTATCGCGGTTATTTTTGAACTGTTTCATAATATGTCGCTCTTATTCAAAATAACTCTTGTTTATATTTCAAGTGCTTTAAACTATTTACCCTTGAACCCTGATTTTTCTTGATCATGAGCCGTAAGCCTTATTCTTTGCAAACCGCCCTTTGTTGATCCTCAGACACCAAACCATACAAATATAATACCACTCTTCAAAGATATAATTACCAAACACCAAACACTGGAAGAAAATTGTTTGAAAACACATAAACTTTTATACTCCAGCCATTCTTTATAACATCAAAGAACTATACCTCGAAAAATCATTATTTTTCTAATACCTGATTCTTTTACAGATTGAAAGCCGTTTCTTTTACATACCCTGATATACCCTTGTGATATCCATGAGTTTCCTTACATTTTATTCAAATGTTTAATCGTCATTGATTATGATCCGGTGTTATTGAATTATATTGTTTATCATATTGAATTGCTTTAGGATTGGATAGTTTTTATATATGTGGACCAGATTCGTGGTCAGACCATACCAATGGTCAAGTTAGGCCAATGTGTGCCTTGGATCCAGTAATTAGAGCAGTGTTGTGTGCTTTGCTCGGGGTTAGTGCGTGACTGATCAGCAGCCTAACCTTGGTTTTAAAACTTCAAATGAATATCCAATTCTAATGATTAGTTAAAAAGAAACTTGATTCCTTTGAATCATCTCATTTGATAATTGTTTAACCTCAATTATCGTTATCATGACTTGCTGAGCTAGTTAGCTCACTCTTGCAAATCTTTTTATATATTTTACAGTTGAAAAGAATATGGATAATAGTGAAGTTCCTCAGTCCAAAGTGCGGGCTAAGGTTCTAGTTGATTTGAATCGAGCTAGCAGAAGCTTCATGCGGTATAGAGATAATCAGATTGTAAGAATGCTTTTATTATCAATTGTAAGTTAAATTAGTTGGAATTTGGTACGTTGTAATAAAGGTTAAGATTGTGGCTTGTTTTTATACTTTAACCTGTTGCGATCCATGATTTTGTGAAGCAGGGTCATTATCAATAATATTTCTTATACAAGTTCATATATTGTGTTTGTGTTATGGACCCCAAACTTCTGACCTGGGTTTGGAGGGCGCCACAGGTTGGTATCAGAGCTACAGGTTATAAGTCACTGAAACAAGCCTAGATTGTCGGGATTGGGTAGAGGGTTAGGATTAGGAATAGGAAATAGAAAGATAAGACGTCGTGAGGCTGAGTGCGATGGTATAGTAGGTCTCCGGCACAATTCATATTGTGATTCGGGATTCCCAGCTTGCGACGTGATTTTCAGACAATGGCAATGGCAGATTCTGATTTCCCGATGTTATTTGATCGTTTGGAGCTTTCCGTTCGAGGATCGTCATCTTCTCTCTGATTGGATTGTACCTTGTTCCTCCACCAGCATTAATGACACTACCTTCTGTTGTAACAGGTGCACTTCTTCAAGTTATTTTACGCTAATTTTCCGCCTCTTGACGCGAGAATACCTATTTAAGAATTTTCATATGTTTATTCTTGCCTTACTGGACATTCGGATGTGAGTGTATCTCTTCAGTTTACCCTACATCCTGTTCTACACCCCCAGTTTAGAACTTGTTCTATGACGCGATTGTACCTACGAGGATGGATTCGAGAGCTACAGTAAATGGTGAGCGCTTGAGATATAAATAAAGGTGAGACGAAGTTTAGAGAGGAGATTTAAGTGTTCAGAGGATAGCTGTTATCGGATTAAATGAAGCCACTAGTGACTAAGCCACCCATAAATAATTATGGGATGAATTAGGTGAATTTTGAAAGAGTTAGAGAGAAAGGTATAAATCTGGAATTTTTGGTGGAATTAAATGATGGTGTTATGATAAATGCGATATGTAAAGTAGTGATGTGATGTGATATGAGCAAATTTTGGTTCTATGAAATAGACTTGTTGATTATTAGATAGTCTGTCCCACTTAGCGATTGCAAAGTTGATAACGAGAGTATTACCGGTATGAAAATTTTAATGTGAAGCTACGAATATAATAACATGCAACAACACTTGAAGTGATTGTCGATTAAGGAAGGCAAATGGACCCAATAAAGGAGAGAAGGTAAATTGAAGTGAATGAACCTTTATATGATCGTTCCATTAATTTGGTACTTTGTTATAGGTCGGAAGGACAACAACCAACTCATACAGTAAGGACAACCAGGTTTGTGATTTTCCAAACTTTTTAAACAAGTTTTCGAAAGAGATTTTCCTTTACAAATTATTTAAAGCCTTTCCGAATAAAATGATTTTTAAACATTGGTTGTCAAGTTACTACTTGAGTTTCTTGTTTGTTGGAAAGCCTGGATTACCTGGAAGGATGGCGTTTCAAACTTAGTATTGTTAATTTCAAGAACGAAGTAACCTATGATTATGAAGAAGTTGATTATTCCTAACAATAAAGTACAAGTATTGTTTGATAAAATTTACAACATAATCAGCGTACGGAGTAACTATACATTCAATTACTAGGACTATTAGAGTTCGAAGAATTCATTGATTCAACAGAAGCCGGAGTGTGATCGAAGAAGATTGGAAAAAATTTCCAGACCTCTCTAAAAGCAGAGTATTACTAACAAAAGGATCGTTATGTCGAATGGTACGTGGTTATTCTAAATTAAAAGAGGAATCTCGAAGTTATCAGGTAGGAACGCCATTATAATCGAATTGTTAAGGTATTATACGTTTAAGTGCGAGGTTAAAGACGTAAAACTTAGCAAGTAAGAATTCGTTATAATGCTTGGTTGCGAAGACATTTTAGCGGACTTTTTAAAGTTGTTATATGACGCAATTGGGATATGATCGAACGAGCTCGAAAGATGAATACAAATGAAATGTGAATGGCAACCAATGGTATCATTCTTGTCTTCAATATTATAGCGTATATTCCCTTTTTGATTTCCTAAATAAGTATAAACTTCTTTTCTTAAATAAACTCCTTGCTATGATATCGAAAAGGAGGATATTGTATTCCTTTCAAATTTAATTGTTTTCCTCAGTTTTTGCTTTCTGATTGGGACAAACAGTGTTATGGTGAGACACTTTGTCAGAATGACGAAGAGTCGGGTGGGACGCCACCTAATCATATGTTGTATGCCATATGGTACGAAAGACTGGCCATCTTAAGTACCAATGTGGTTGTTTCATTCATATTCAAATCCTTGTTTCTTCTTTCTTTTCAACTCTCAATTTTGTTGAATTGTGAATCCTTCTAGTTGCTTCGTTGTACTGTCATTCTTTGTAAGAATTTTTCAAACAGAAATCAACGAATTATGGACCAAGCGGGCAAAGTTCCATCTACTTTTCACGCATGGAAAGCAAACAAAGGCATATGACGAAAATTGCAAATCACTAGCCAGTCAGAGATGCAGTAAGAGTCAAAGGAATCTTTTCCAATGAGGAATACGTCTCCAAGAACGAGAAACTGTGATGACATGGATGATTAGGGGAATGCCTTATGTGTTAAAGCATTAAAAGATGTGAGAGAAACTTGATTGTTTATCTCTTAAGGTTTTGTTGATGAGATGAATTACCCTATTGAATTGATAAGATTATGGTTAAAAGGATTAGCAAGTCAAGAACGTGTAGTTGTTAAATAAGTAAGTAGCAATGATGGAATGGAGGTTTTTGGCAATAAGTTGTGAAGAATTGATATCCTGGAAGATAAGAGGATTTGATATCATTCTAAGGAATGGATTGACTATTAAAGCGTGATGTCCAGACAGACCGTTGTGACGAAAAGATAATCCTAAGGATACCAAATGAGAAGGTAAAGAGGTTCAGAAGATGAAAGAAGGTAACGAATTTGTTAATGATGATTACAGTGATCAAGATATGAGCATTATGGTGATTATGGAATACATAAAAGTCGGAAGCAAACAAAGTTTGAAGATTTTATAGTAATTAAGGAGTTTCAAGACATGTTTTTGGACGAGTTATCAACATTTCCTTTAGATATAGAAATTGAGTTCGTGACTGACTTAGCACCTGAAATGAAGCCAGTGTCCAAGGCCCCGCACAGAATGGCGCCAGTTAAAGTGAAGGAGTTAGCAAAGTAAATGCAAGAAATGCTAGAAGAAGCGATTAGACCTAGTATACCCCATAAGGTGCACCGGTATTAAATGTTAATAAGAAAATGGAAGTATGAGATTATGCGTCGACTAAAGCCAGCTCAACAAGTTTACTATCAAGAGTAAGTATATGTTACCTCGAACTACTGATTTGTTGATCAAACAGAAGAAGCAAATTATTTTCTAAAAATTGATTTAAGATTTAGGTGTTACCAATTAGAGATTGAACCTATGGACATAATCTTTAAGGAAAATCTGGATGAGTTGTAATTATGTTACTTAAAGTCAACGGAGGACCATTCGAAGCATTTAATGACAACTAGGGAGTCGGAAAGAAAGAAATTGTATGTAAAGTCTACAAGGTGAAAGTTTTAATAACAGAAAGCATAAGTAATCAGTGAGGAGGAGACCAAAGGAGATCCAATAGAAATCAAAGTTACTATGAATAAAGAAAGGCCAAAATGTACTAATAAAAGTAAGGAGTTTTACCATGGACCGGTTATTATTGAAAATATGTGCAAGATTCCTTGGAAGTTGCAATACCTTCGACGAAGCTAACCAGGAAAAGCAAGAGATTTATATAAAATGGAGAAGGATAAAGAAAGTTTTGCGGAGTTAAAGGAGAGAATGGTTACAACATCTGCTTTATCATTTCGAAAGTACCAAGGAGGTTTGGTAGTTTATAGTGATGCTTCTCATAAGGAAGTAGGATGTGTGTTGATACAGCACAATAAAATTATTGTATATGCCCCCAGACAACCGAAACCTTATGAGCAGAAGTATCCTAATTATAACTGGGACTAACAGTAATGATATTTGTTTTGAAAGATTGGGAAATATGATATGTATGGAAAAAGGTGTAAGATCTATACGGACCATAAAAGTTTGAAGTATGTACTCACGAGGAAAAGCAAATATAGAGGCAGGCGATAAGCAAGAAGGAGAGAACAAACATAGAAACGGTACCAGAAGAATTATCTATGGAATTTTGCAGTTGGAATTGGAAGTTAAAGTTCGTAATCTAAAAGGAGCAAGGATGGATAGTATGACCTTTTAGTCGAAATTGTGAAGGGAAAGATAAGATGTCAATAGAAGATAATGGATCACGATGTTAATGGTTAGTAAAAGGAAATTTATGTGCCCAGGAGAATGATCATGATATTCCTAGGTTTCTTTCAGCACCTGGATGTTACAAATAGAAGAATTAAGAAATAAAATTCAACATAAAAATTCACAATATTAAGTATTTAATTATTGAAAAGACGCCAAGATATATGGAAATTTAAAGAAAAATAGTGATAACCAAGTATAAGAAGGAAATTTTAAGATAGATCAGGAGGTGTTGGACAGGTCAAAGAGTTAAAACGAAGTATTGAAACGCCTACTGGATAAAGCAGATCCAGGAAGTGACTTTACAAGAGGCGAATCATGAAGTGGGAACATAACAAAACAACGAATAAGAATAAGTGACCCCTATAAAGAATTAATTTCCTACGAGACCTAATTCAAGCAATATATTATATCACGAGGAGTAACTTAAGATCCAACCTAAGAAAATATCAGAGATCACGATTAAGGTGAGTTAAGAGCATTGCAAGCTCTGGTGATATTATGTGAAATGACGAGTGTATCAGGTGGTTATAAGAAATTAAGGAACGTGGTGTATAAGAAATACTTGGATAAGCAAACTGTATTTATTGATAACATCCTCGGCTACTCAAGGAATAAGAGAGTCTGCGTGGAATGCCCAAGGATTTTTCTCCAAAGATCAGAAGGAAAGCAACTATACGTTGAGTCTTCAAGAATGAAATTTTGACCAAGGTTAACAAAAGATCCTGAATTAATCCATTTACAACTACCTAAGCAAAGCCATATGGTAATAGATGCCCTATACCGACAGAAAGTATTGGAAGTAATTAAGACCACCGAGAAATTAATAAACAAATTGGAAGGACTAGGATCTGAAGTTCAAATACTTAAAGGTGATGGTACGTGAATATATGAGATTACTTTTCATCCTTAACTGATGAAAAAGAGTAAGAGATGTTTAAATGTTTGGAAAACAAGTTAGAAATGAGCATTGCTTATCATCCTTAAATGGAGAATCAAAGTACGGAAGTGATTAGGAAATGTAAGATATGTTGAGAGATTGAGTTGTAAGGAAATACTGGAATGATCATTTATCAGTAATGTCAGCTTTGGAATGCCACTTTACCAAGCTTCATGTGAACGCAAGTGTAGGTCCCTAGTTTTATTGAGATAAAGTGGAAAAAAGAAATGTGTCAAATTCTAAGTTAATTCAGCACACCAAAAGCGTAGTGATATTGATTGAAGCAGTTCGGAGTAGATAAGGAAAGAAGGCGAAATTGAATCGAGAGAGAAAATGAGTATAGAAATAGGACCAGTAGTGTTAGTACAAGTTTCATCTTGAAAAAGACTAGATAAGTCTAAGTAGAAGAGACAGGTTAAGTCCTAAAATTGGTGAACCATTCGAGGTATTGATAAATATAGATAAGGTTGTTCATGAGTTGATGTTACCGTCGCAACAGTATGTACTTATAGTGTGTTTGGTCTGTTAAAGATAAAAACGATAAGTATTTGATTTAAATTAAGTGATTGATCAGGAGTCAATGGGGCTCTTGTCCAAGTTTGCTTTGCATAGAGTGATCAATCCAGAATCTTGACCGTTAAAGGCGAGTCATTGGAAATGAGTGTATATCTATAGTAAATACGTTCAAAATCCGCGAGTAGAAGAGTCTACTTGGAAACTGGAGTCAGATATGCTTGACAAATATCCTCACTTGTGTAACTAGATCAGATTCTGAGGACAGAATCCTTTTAAGGGGGAGGATATAACGACCCATGTATTTTGAATTATTTAAATATGTGATCATTATGGAAATTATTACATAAAATATGTGTATTAGTTTGACCGGTATGTGTTATTTGATTTTTTTTATCTAGGTACGGTTTATGATGAACCGGGTAGTTCGCGTGATTAATTAAGGAATTGCATTGAATTGTTCCACTTTTAAAGTGGATTTAATGCAACTTTATTTGTATAAATGTTTGAAGTATCTATAAAATTGTTTTTATGGTTTTATAATTATAATAATTATTTTTAGGATTTTATAAAATTGAGAAATCAATATTTTATTATTTATTTATTTTTAAATGATTTTCTGATCACTTTTATTTGTAAAATCCATATTTAATTCTAAAATTCTTCAAAAATTATGAAACTCATATTTATTTAAGTTGGAAATATTCCGGGAATTTTAAAATTATTTTGAAAATTTTTGAAATTAATTTTACCCGCACGTCGATTCGTTTAATTGATAAAAGCGGGCATAAAGTGTATTTTAGAAATTATTTTAAAATAACGAAATTTATGTTTTTATAAACTTCGGGATATTTCTAATATTTTAAGACTAGTCTCATGATTTTATGAAATTGTTTTAAGGGCAACTCGGTTCGTTAATTGTGAATCGCGGGTACGAATAGCGTTTCAAAAATGCTTTAAAAATTATGAAAATTTTATTTTATTAGTTTCGGGATTTTTAGAAAATTTTAATGCTATTTTGATAATCATCCGAATTTATTCTATGGGCAACTTGGTTCGATAAATCACGAATTATTGGAACAGATTGATATATCAGGACACGTGTCAAATTTCTATAAAAAAAAAAGAAATTGACACGTATCACGTTCATTGCCTCGTGGCTGTATTTCCTGAATAAATTGATTTAATTTTATTTACTCATAATTTAATCTCTCAATCTCTCTTAATCTCTCTGATCCCTCCTCTCTCTATTCTCTTTTTCTTCTTGTTTTTCCCTTGCTGCTCTTCTGCACTCTCCTCCCCTGTTCCCCGTTTTACCGTCGTGTTCATTTTTTGGTTTGTTTTCCGGTGAGTGGCCGTTGTTCGGTTGCTTTGGTTCCTTCCTGTTATTGTATGCATATATATACATGTATGTATACGTGTGTGTAATTAATTGTTGTTCCTGTGCTGCCCTTTTATCTTTCCGGTCACCGCCTCTTTTTTTTTCGTTTCCGGTGAGGGGTATTGTGGCGGGTTGTGTTGGTATGCTGCTGCACGCGCCGCGCGTGCGTGTGGTTGTGTTCCTGTTGCTTGTTGGCTGTGTTGGTTCGGTTAATTCGAATTTAATTCTTATTATTTTATTAAATTGCAGGAAATTATGATTGTTATTCGTGATATTAAAATTAATTATTCGTGCAGAGTGATTTTAAAATAATCGGTGGAATTTATGTTGGAAACCCAAAATTAATCGGGTACCCGTAAATTTTACCGCCGTTGACGATGAACTTCGGTGAGTCAACGGTGGACCGTGATGATCATATTCTGAGTCCTAAATTAGTAAATGAAAATCAAATGTGAATTAAATGAAAAGTGCGAATGATAATTAATAATAGTATTAAATTGGTGCTTGGGAATCTATGAATATTGGTTGTGGTGACTGGGTTGTGATTTGTGGTTATTGACGTCTATGATGTTTCGACGGGTAGTCCGATAAACAAAGGGAACGCTGCCCGATTTTCGGGAAATCGAACTACGAAAATACGGGAATGTACCCGGGGATTATCGGGACGTCGAGCGAGTATAAGTATATACATAAATGTAAGTTTTATATAAAATCTGAATTGTACATTGTAGTGGAACATTTGCCAAAACCAATAACCCTAATTTCATACGATAACAAGTATACGTACTTTCTGAAAACAAACACCGAATCGATTTTCGAGGACGTGAACCCTAACTGTTGCTTGTATTACAATACTGTATGTGTTACGAGTTGGATTTAAATATCGTTGGGTAAGAATTAGTATCGAGGATATATCAAGCATACCTAGACGTCTAACGTAGGGCATTTCGACCCTGTAGGTTATGATCGAGAACCTGAAAGTGGACGATGGACTAAAGATAACCTAATGGTCAATTGACGAGTTCAGTAGAGTTTCTACAGAAAGACCTAAGTGTCGAAGTTGAATCCAATGGGATCTAGTGGTTGGACGTTAGAGCCTGAGCAGCAGAGTCGGCTCGGAGTTGATCAGTAATAGTTGTAAAGCCTTATAAGGCAAGTACTTCCGAACTTTTCTTCAAAATTTATCACGGTTATTTTTGAACTGTTTCATAATATGTCGCTCTTATTCAAAATAACTCTTGTTTATATTGCAAGTGCTTTAAACTATTTACCCTTGAACCCTGATTTTTCTTGATCATGAGCCGTAAGCCTTATTCTTTGCAAACCGTCCTTTGTTGATCCTCAGACACCAAACCATACAAATATAATACTACTCTTCAAAGATATAATTACGAAACACCAAACACTGGAAGAAAATTGTTTGAAAATACAGAAACTTTTATACTCCAACCATTCTTTATAACATCAAAGAACTATACCTCGAAAAATCATTATTTGTCTAATACCTGATTCTTTTACAGATTGAAAGTCGTTTCTTTTACATACCCTGATATACCCTTGTGATATCTATGAGTTTCCTTACATTTTATTCAAATGTTTAATCATCATTGATTATGATCCGGTCTTATCGAATTATATTGTTTATCATATTGAACTGCTTTAGGATTGGATAGTTTTTATATATGTGGACCAGATTCATGGTCAGACCATACCAATGGTCAAGTTAGGCCAATATGTGCCTTGGATCCAGTAATTAGAGCAGTGATGTGTGCTTTGCTCGGGGTTAGTGCGTGACTGATCAGCAGCCTAACCTTGGTTTTAAAACTTCAAATGAATATCCAATTCTAATGATTAGTTAAAAAGAAACTTGATTCCTTTGAATCATCTCATTTGATAATTGTTTAACCTCAGTTATCGTTATCATGACTTGCTGAGCTAGTTAGCTCACTCTTGCGAATCTTTTTATATATTTTACAGTTGAAAAGAATATGGATGATAGTGAAGTTCCTCAGTCCAAAGTGCAGGCTAAGGTTCCAGTTGATTTGAATCGAGCTAGCAGAAGCTTCATGCGGTATAGAGATAATCAGATTGTAAGAATGATTTTATTATCAATTGTAAGTTAAATTAGTTGGAATTTGGTACGTTGTAATAAAGGTTAAGATTGTGGCTTGTTTTCATACTTTAACCTGTTGCGATCCATGGTTTTGTGAAGCAGGGTCATTATCAATAATATTTCTTATACAGATTCATATATTGTATTTGTGTTATGGACCCCAAACTTCTGACCCGGGTTTGGAGGGCGCCACAAATTTCCTTTTATTTGATCACTTTTTCTTTAAATTTGTGGAAGAAACTTCTCCCCCACCTGGCCATGAAAGAGGATACCGAAATTAACTTAGGAAGAAGAGGAGAAGGCGGAAGATCCTGCCAAAAATTTGACATTTCAGAGTGGAAATTAGCTTCTTTTAACCAGGTATTCTCGAATTTAAACTTGAATTACTTTCTAGTAACAATAGTGTTAAAAAGATTCAACTTGTTGGGCTCATGATCTGAGGTTACTACATGAAAGACTGAGAGCGTGCATAAAGGAAACATACTCCACCAAACATCTGAAGCAAAAGCCCTATCGAGCCATTCACGAACTCAATCTTTTGTACCCTTGCTCTTTTCCCAAGTAAAACTACCACCTGATAAGTCAATTTCACTCAACCCACAATCATTAACTACCTTTTTAAAACCATTAAGAAGGGATTGCGGATGAGGATGCCTTCCATTCTTGTCTTGGCCACATAAGAGATCATTAAAGTCTCCAATAATACACCATAGGAGCTGAGACTTGGAAGCTGGCAGACGAAGAAAATCCCAAGCATGACTATGCCTCTCACGCTCCAAAAATCCATAATAACAGGTAAGTCTCCAAGAAACTGAGTTATTTTCTGAGACAATAAGATCTATATGGTTTTGTAATGACTCAATTATCTCACATACCATAGTATGTTTCCAGAAAATAGCAAGACCCCCTGCTCTACCTTTCTTGTCAACTGAAAAATAATTAGAGAAACCAAATCTCGAAGAGAGCTCTTCAATTTTATTACTAACAGAAATAGTTTCAGACAAAAACAGAAAATCAGGCTTGTGAGTTTTTAACATCTCACCTAATACTTAAAATGCCCGGTGGTTGCCAAGGCCACGACAGTTCCAACTTAATATATTTATTGGAATCGGCTGGCTTGCAGTGCAAGCTCAGCCGAAATAAGTGTAGAAGAAGCTGCCTAATCAATATTAGAAATACCATCTATGATTGTTTCTATGTTTCTTGAAACCCAGGAGGAGTTGAGCCCATATCAATATCCATAATTCCTAGTGCTATTGGGTCATCCCGCCTTCTTTCACGCTCATCAACTTTCAGCCCAATATTTTCCTCTTCATTAAGCCCATATAGAAGATTTGAATTTGTTGTAAATCCTGCTAACTGTTTATCCGTACTATTAGCTGTAGATTCTATAGTAACTACCCTCCTATAATTACTCTCCTTGATTATTTGCTTTCCGTCTTTTGAATTATCATCGCTCTGAAAATTATGGTAATTAGTTTTTTCACTACTCTTGGTTTCCCATGTGGCATCATCTTCGTCCCTGAGCCAACGACTTTGACTTTGATTCGCCGCCCTCCGTGGTGGCGCTTTCAACCACAGTCCCCATTCCTTCTCTCATTCAGATCCTGTTAGGAATATGTTGTGAACTTGATGATTAGTTAAACAAAACACCTTAGTAGATTTAACTTAGTGAAATTTGTATCACTCGACGGATGATCTAATATAGTCCCGACGGATGAACTTTATAGTCCCGGCGGATGAAAATTGACATCCATCGAGTGAGTAGCTTATGTAACAAATAAGTATTGTAGCACATTTCTGCAAACAACATGTATTAGTCAAGTAGATTGCGTAGGGTTTTCTAAGTCATGTTAATTAATAGATTGATATGCAGAATAGGTTAATTAATTCTAAATATGAGATGTCTTGTAATTTTGTATAAGTGAAATAGAGTCAAGTGGCAAATAGACTCCCGACGGATGATCTGCAAGACTCCCGACGGATGATCAACAAAGCTCCTGACGGATGACAAACATAGCCCCGATGGATGATTAAATTCAAATAGTTGTTGACAGTGACAACACAGTCACATGCGTTGGGTGTTTTAAAAATGAATGTGGCAGCATGTTAAGCAGGATTTTGAGAACAAAGAAGCATTACCATTTTCATGCAATTGTGAAGATATTCAAAGATGCTGGAATAGAGTAATGAAGTAGTATGGAGTTAGACTAGATATGTTTTTATTTTATTATCTTGTCTTATTGTCATGTAAACTTGGTGATATGTAAACCAAGTGTAGCAAGTAGAACAATTAACTAAGAATATACATTTTTCCAGAAAAACATATCAAGCTGTATTTTGTAAGTATTTCTCTGAAGTTTAGTTGTTCAAACTTGTAAGCAGTTGTGAGCTATTCAAAGCTTTACAAAGTTCTCAATTTGATATATATATATATATATATATATATATATATATCTTTGGTGGATACATTCAAATCCACCAGAAAGTTTTAAAGCCTTATGTTTTATTACTTAGTGTTTTGATTTCAACTATCTTTCCATTCCGCACTTCTGCAAATCAAACACTGTTATATGTATTAAGTTAGAACATTTTTAAAATCTTGAAAAGTAGCCAGAATTATATTCAACCCCCATTCGGTAATTCTTGTTGTATTTTTAGGGAATAACAATTGGTATCAGAGCAAGCTCTTGAAGAACAAAGAGTATAAAGATCCAACAAACAACAAGATGAACTAAAAGGATATTGGAGTAAAGATTCCATTTCTGAACAAAGACAATTAACACCACTAGAAGGTGAAGATGCACCTACATCTTCTTTCCCAAGATGAGGCTTATGTGTACTGCATAGAGAGAGGTCCTCATGTACCAATGAGAGTTGCAATTGGCAATGAGCCATCTGTTCCAAAACCTAGACATGAATGGTCAGACCCTGATATTGAGCAAGTCAGGAAGGATAAGAAGGCCAGGAATATATTGTTCAATGGAGTTGATGGTGATATGTTTGATAACATCATTAACTGTAAAACAGCCAAAGAGGTTTGGGACACAATTCAGATTATTTGTGATGGTACTGAGCAAGTAAGGGATGAAAGGAATATGTCCTAAGTCCAATCGTGTATTAGGATTTAGGAATAACTTTTATGTAATCTGTTTTGATCTCATTGATATTAATAAAGACTTGTTTTGTTTTTATTACGGGCTTTATCTATTTAAGTGTTTAAATAAGATATACCATAGTTTAGAGTAAAGGTTTTTATGGATTATGATGAGATCATAATAGTGAGACCTAAAAAGATGATAACTCTAAACTTAAATAGTTCCTGGTCGTAGGATTACTAACTGGTAATTAATAATCCGCAGAGATCGGTATATACTATGTTTGCTTCATTATGAAGGATGTCTGTTCTCATAGACATTTGTGTGGTGACACTATAGCTAGTATGTAGGTGCTTATTATGGAATAAGTTCACTGAACATGACTCGCACAGCTGAACAACTGATGGAGTTCACTCACGTGTCAGCAGTTGTTCACATAGTGATAGTTGTACAAGTATCCTTAGACTTGAGGTCATCATAGTCATCTTGTGTACACTGAACTATGCTTTGGTTTAGTTCTTAGTCTCCAGGGACAATTATTAGGGCTCTTCTAGGTATAGGAATTTGTACACGAAGATAGTGTATGATCAATAAAGGATCTACCCCTTCCAGTGAAGGAAGCGAATGTTCAAGGCTGATCCACTTATGCTAGTTCAGGAATCTCTGGCCAGAGTGAATGAAATTAGAAAGGAGTTTCTAATTTGCATAGAACTACGCATAGTAAATGGTAAGCAAGTGATTGAATTAGATAGGTTTGACACGAGATCCATGCCTTGTATTTAATCGGGACATTGTAGGGTAGAAGGAGTTTATTGTACGGTAACTATTCACTGACAGGTTCTTGGTATTCTAAGCAGTGAATTCATATTATCCGGATAGTCGCGATATGTTGAGAAGCATCACTCACGATGTAGAATAAATGTGATTAATTAATTAATCATATTTAATAAATTAGAGAATTTATATAAATAATGATAAAATAGTTTTATTATTATTTATTTCTACTGCCGGCTTAATATTGAACCTACAGGGTCACACCATAAAAGGAGAATGATTTAATGGTGGAGGAATTAATTAATAATGGCTAATAATTATTTATTTGTGAAATAAATAATTAATTGGCAAATTTAATAATTGATTAAATGAGATTTAATTGATTATAAAATAATTAAAAAAAGTTGTTAATATTATTAATTAAAGGATTTAATTTTTGGAAATTAAATCAAGAGAGAGAATTATTTCTAAAGTGTTTAGAAAAAAGGATTAATGATTAAAAGGTATTTTAATTATTAATGAGAATAATAAATGGGATAATAATAATAATTATGGGAAAATTTCAGCTGAAAATTTTGCCTATAAATACACTATTATAGACCCTAATTTTATTCTAACCCACATCAAACCCGAAAACCCAAAAAGTTTGGAAAACCCAATTCTCTCCACCTGCTTCCTTCTCCTTAACATTGTTTTCTTGGTGGATACCGGTGGAGTGCTTCACACTTGAGGAGCAACTGCTAAGGATCTCTGATCGTTGTCTCCGAATTATTTTTAAAGGTTAGATTCGATCCCTCGAATTTTTATTCACGATTTATATGCTTTTATTTGGATTTTGTATGTGTAAAAAGTATTTTGCCATGCCCCGCTGCGTTAAAAATCCAACATTGGTATCAGAGCATAGGTTGTATGCATATAGATCTGTGGTAAAAATTTCAGAATTTTATGTGCTTGTATGAATTAATTATGATTTTTACAAGTTATATCATGGTTTAATTTTGTCTGATGAGAAATCGTTTCTCAGAATAATTTTGAATGTTGATCTGGGTTCTACAAGTGTTGTAGATCGTCTGGGTATTTTTTTCATAATTTTAGGATGTATAGATTTTTTATTATGAATTTTTGAAGTTCTTACAATTTAATTCATAATAAAATATAGATATATATATATATATAATATGTTGTATATATATACATTATCTGTGTTCTTGCTGCTGCTTTAAAAGAGAGTGTCTGCTGTGCACAGAAGCAAAGGAGATGTCAGGTCAGAGTTGTCAGGCACGGCAACCGAGAAAGAAAGCAACGGCGGCTGAAAAAATAATAAAAAAAATATAGGGGTGTCACGCATTCTGGGAATGCGTTACACACCTGTGACGCATTCACGGAATGTGTTACACCCTTAAATGGCTTAAAAGGTGTGTAACGCATCACCGGAATGCGTTACAGGGCTAGTAACACGTTCCTGTAATGCGTTATAGCCCGTCTGTTGATATTAAAATTGATTTTCTGGGAGTTTCGTAACTCCGTTTTGGGCGTGCAATATACCGTTGGATTCGTTTTTTCAAGACGGATCTAATGGTGTGATCAATTTTAGTTTATATAAAAGTTTTGAACTGTTTATATTCCATGAAGTGTTTTAAAGCTGTTTTTGATCGTTTAAATTGATTTTAAATGCTTCATGTGATACATAGAGATGTATAATGCTTAGACTAATGTGCTAGATGATGTAACATTCCTACCTTGATGTTTATTCATGTTGATATATGTGATATATGCTTGGTTTATCATGCGATGATAGATTTAGGTGAACTTAAATGAACATAAGACGTTTGTTAGACAACCTAGTATAGTGAAATTGTTTCATAACCTTAAGAACAATATTATGAATACAATCATGAGATTCTTGTGTTTGTGAAACACGTAATTGAATATGAATTTTCGATATGAGAGAAAGGATGATTCTGTCAACAACAGATTTCTATCTGTAAGAAAGGGTTATTAAGTGACGCCTCTTGACAATGCTCCACCCGATCTGGGAATCATCTGATTATTGATTATTGATTTGAAATATTTAATTTAAAAGGAAGAATCTCTTTATAATATGATTATGATTGTAACGTAATATAATCCCTCTAAAATTAAATAATATCAAGTAGTAATTGGCCAATGACACAACGGGCTTGTGTCGGTCATAGCCTTCCAACATGATAGAAAAGTAGTTCTTATTTTTGAATCATTGTCGGTTCGTGCTACAGCCGAGGGCTTTGATTTCAAAATAATAAATACTTGTCTATTACATAGAGATGTGTACATTGAATAAGAATCTAAAGGTCGGTACGTGCTACAGCCGTGGGCCTTTGGGGACTGATTCAACTGTACGGAATGTTGGGTTAGACTTGACTTAGAATATTGAGTTTGTCGTGCTACAGCCGAGACTCAATTATTCAAGAGGCTAAAGTTTGATTAGGGAATAACATGAGATGTAATTGACAAGAGTTGTCTGCCTATTGAACATTACATGGCGGTTCGTGCTACAGCCGGGGTTGTGTAATGGAATGTAGGATCCCTATTCCCACTAGCATTATGAATGCTTAATTTTTCACGTAGGGGGTTGAATAAATTAGATAAACTAGTGGGAGCCACTTATGAATAAAGACCCGATTCATATAGTGTTTTTAAATGAAATCGAATATTTGCTAAGTGTTGTTATGTGTTTATCATTTACAGATTTACTTTGTACGTTATGTCTTCTGCACTATCACTCAGGAGCATACTGGATGCTCACAAATTGACTGGTCCTAATTATACTGACTGGCTTCGAAACTTGAGAATTGTTCTCAGGATTGAGAAGCTGGAATACGTGATTGACTCACCTAAGCCTACTGAACCTGCTAGTGATGCACATAATGATGAACATGTTGTGTATCGTAAGTGGATAGATGATGCAAATGTTGCTCAATGCATCATGCTAGCTTCCATGAACATTGAGCTACAGAAGCAACATGAGCATATGGATGCTCACACTATCCTCATGCATCTACAAGAGTTGTATGACGTGGCAGGGAGGACAGCTCGATATGAGATATCGAAGGAGTTGTTCGGTTGTAGGATGTCTGAGGGATCATCTGTGAATGACCATGTACTTAAGATGATCAATTTGATTGAACGTCTTGGACAACTTGGTTTTGCCATGGATGGGGAGCTGAGCCAAGACTTGGTCTTGCAATCGCTTCCGAGTTCGGTCTCGCAGTTTGTTGTGAACTTTTACATGAATAAGTTGGATGTCAGCCTGCCTGAACTCCACAACATGTTGAAGACTGCGGAATCGAATTTCCCCCCTAAGAAGAGTTCTGTTCTTTTAATTGGTGAAGGTTCCAATCCTAAGAAAAGGAAGAGGAACTCTTCCAAGAAGAAGAAAGTAGGTGAGAAAACGCCGGTTCCACCAAAAGCTGAAGACCCCAAGAGCAAAGTTGTTTGCTTTCACTGTAACAGGTGGGGCACTGGAAGAGGAACTGCAAGGTTTACCTTGCAGAATTGAAGAAGAAGGGTAGTGAGACTACCGCTTCTGATTCAGGTATGTTCATGATAGAAGTGAATATGTCATTTCTACTTGGGTATTAGATACCGCCTGTGGTTCTAATATCTGCAATTTGTTGCAGGGACCAAGGAGAAGTAGGACTCTTGAGCAAGAGGAGGTGCTTCTACTGATGGAAATGGAGCAAGAGTTGTTGCTGAAGTTGTAGAATCATTTAATTTACATATGCCTACGGGCAAGACTATTGTTTGAAATAATTGTTATTTTGTTCCCTCGATTGTGAGGAATATTATTCCCATGTTAGACTTGGCTGGATTTTCATTTATTATTGAGAATAATGAATGTTCTATTCTTAGAGATAATATTCTTTATGGACGTGGTGCTTTAAATAATGGTCTGTATGTATGTGACATAATTTATTTCAGATTGAACAAACTAATAAAAGAAAAGGGATGATGAAAATCTCACTTTATAGTGGCATTGCAGTCTCCATTTAGTAGAAATGGAGAGAGGGCTGCAAATTTGCTAGGAATGGTACACACAGATGTATGTGGACCAATGTCTACGCTAGCCATGGGTGGATTTTCATACTTCATTACTTTCATAGATGATAGATATGGATTCAGATATGTGTTTGATGAAACACAAGTCTGAGGCCTTTGAAAAGTTCAAAGAGTATAAGTATGAAGTGGAGAAACAACCAAACATAGTATTATAACTCTTCGATCAGATCGAGGTGGTGAATACTTTAATGGAGTGTTTCTAGATTATCTCAAAGTAAATGGTATAGTCTCCCAGTGGACTCCTCCAGATTAGTATCTGAAAGGAGAAATCGAACTTTGTTAGACATAGTTCGGTCCATGATGAGCTATGCAAATCTTCCAGTATTCCTATGGGGTTATGCATTGGAAACCTCAGCATATTTACTGAATAAGGTGATTTCCAAAATCTGTTCCTCAAACTTCGTATGAGATATGAAAAGAAAGGAAACCGAGTCTTAAACACGTTAAGATTTGGGGATGTCCAGCTTATGTCAAGAAAGTTGACCCAGATAAGATGGAATATCGATCCGTAAAATGTGGTTTTGTGGGATATCCTAAAGAGACTTTAGGGTATTACTTTTACACCGATCATCGGGTGTTTGTATCCAGACATGCTACCTTCTTGGAAAAGGAGTTTATCCTTGAAGGAAACAGTGGGAGCAAAATTGAACTTGATGAAGTTCAAGAAGCACAAACTACTACAGATCGAGTGGAAACACCTGTTCTGACTGAACAACCTTTTGTGGAACAGCCCATTCATAGGTCAGGGAGAGTGTCTCGCCAACCTGAGAGGTAATATGGCCTTGTCATTGAGAATGACAATGAGTTGTCGATCATTAATGATGACGACCCTGTGACCTATAATGAGGCTATGAGTAGTGTTGACTCAGAGAAATGGCATAGTGCCATGAAATCCAGAATGGAATCTATGTATACGGTATACAAAAGATAGATTATAGCAGATGGCTAGGTGGAGACCTTTAAGGCCAGGCTTTTGGGAAAAGGATTCAAACAAAGGCAATGGATTGACTTTGATGAAACCTTTTACCTGTAGCCCTGTTAAAATCAGTTCGGATTTTGCTTGTGAATGCTGCTTACTACGACTATGTGATCTGGCAAATAGCCAGATGGTTTTCTTTCCAAGGGAAATGAAAACCTAGTGTGTAAGCTGCTGCGAACCATATGTGGTTTAAAGCAAGCTTCTCGAAAGATGAAACATTCGTTTTGATGAGACAATCAAAGAGTTTGATTTTATCAAAAAAACGTAGATGGGCCATGCGTCTACAAAAGGGTTAGTGGGAGCGCGGTAACATTTCTTGTATTGTATTGAATTAGAGTTGACACACATAACAACATAGCAGACCCACTCACAAAGCTACTTTATGAAAGTCACTTTGATCGTCAAGATGGGTATTAGATACCAGAGTGATTGGCTTTAGTACAAGTGGGAGATTGAAAGGAATATGTCCTAAGTCCAATCGTGTATTAGGATTTAGGAATAACTTTTATGTAATCTGTTTTGATCTCATTGATATTAATAAAGACTTGTTTTGTTTTTATTACGGGCTTTATCTATTTAAGTGTTTAAATAAGATATACCATAGTTTAGAGTAAAGGTTTTTATGGATTATGATGAGATCATAATAGTGAGACCTAAAAAGATGATAACTCTAAACTTAAATAGTTCCTGGTCGTAGGATTACTAACTGGTAATTAATAATCCGCAGAGATCGGTACATACTATGCTTGCTTCATTATGAAGGATGTCTGTTCTCATAGACATTTGTGTGGTGACACTATAGCTAGTATGTAGGTGCTTATTATGGAATAAGTTCACTGAACATGACTCGCACAGCTGAACAACTGATGGAGTTCACTCACGTGTCAGCAGTTGTTCACATAGTGATAGTTGTACAAGTATCCTTAGACTTGAGGTCATCATAGTCATCTTGTGTACACTAAACTATGCTTTGGTTTAGTTCTTAGTCTCCAGGGATAATTATTAGGGCTCTTCTGGGTATGGGAATTTGTACACGAAGATAGTGTATGATCAATAAAGGATCTACCCCTTCCAGTGAAGGAAGCGAATGTTCAAGGCTGATCCACTTATGCTAGTTCAGGAATCTTTGGCCAGAGTGAATGAAATTAGAAAGGAGTTTCTAATTTGCATAGAACTACGCATAGTAAATGGTAAGCAAGTGATTGAATTAGATAGGCTTGACACGAGATCCATGCCTTGTATTTAATCGGGACATTGTAGGGTAGAAGGAGTTTATTGTACGGTAACTATTCACTGACAGGTTCTTGGTATTCTAAGCAGTGAATTCATATTATCCGGATAGTCGCGATATGTTGAGAAGCATCACTCACGATGTAGAATAAATGTGATTAATTAATTAATCATATTTAATAAATTAGAGAATTTATATAAATAATGATAAAATAGTTTTATTATTATTTATTTCTACTACCGGCTTAATATTGAACCTACAGGGTCATACCATAAAAGGAGAATGATTTAATGGTGGAGGAATTAATTAATAATGGCTAATAATTATTTATTTGTGAAATAAATAATTAATTGGCAAATTTAATAATTGATTAAATGAGATTTAATTGATTATAGAATAATTAAGAAAAGTTCTTAATATTATTAATTAAAGGATTTAATTTTTGGAAATTAAATCAAGAGAGAGAATTATTTCTAAAGTGTTTAGAAAAAAGGATTAATGATTAAAAGGTGTTTTAATTATTAATGAGAATAATAAATGGGATAATAATAATAATAATTATGGGAAAATTTCAGCTGAAAATTTTGCCTATAAATACACTATTATAGACCCTAATTTTATTCTAACCCACATCAAACCCGAAAACCCAAAAAGTTTGGAAAACTCAATTCTCTCCACCTCCTTCCTTCTCCTTAACATCGTTTTCTTGGTGGATACCGGTGGAGTGCTTCACACTTGAGGAGCAACTGCTAAGGATCTCTGATCGTTGTCTCCGAATTATTTTTAAAGGTTAGATTCGATCCCTCGAATTTTTATTCACGATTTATATGCTTTTATTTAGATTTTGTATGTGTAAAAAGTGTTTTGCCATGCCCCGCTGCGTTAAAAATCCAACAAGGGAGAACAAGATGCAGCTACTGGTTCAATAATATGAGCATTTCCACTGTGAAGAAAGTGAGTCTCTCACCGATATTTTTAGTAGATTTTAAAAGCTACTAAATGCTCTGAAGTTTCATGGAAGAGTCTATCAAGCAAAAGACTCTAACCTCAAGTTCCTTAAATCTCTTTCAAAGGAGTGGAAGCCAATGACATTCTCATTGAGAAATTCACTGGAGTACAAGGAGTTCATCTTGGAGAGACTGTATGGCATCCTGAAAACCTATGAGCTTGAAATAGAGCAAGATGAAAGGATGGAAAAAGGAAGGAAGAAAGGAGGGTCCATAGCACTGGTTGCTGAGTTACAGAATGAGAAAGAGATGAAGGTGGAAGCTGTTGAGTCTATATTAAAGGTCTGTGAAAGCAAGGATAAAGGGCTGGTAGCTGAAAATGAAGATCGGTTGAGCCAAAATGACATGGATGATATTGATGAACATCTAGCATTCCTATCTACGATACTTGCCAAGCTCAAATTCAAGATGAATTTTGAAGCAGCTAAGCCAAACAGAAACATGGTTGATAAGTCAAAATTCAAGTATTTCAAATGTGGCTTGGCGGGTCATTTTGCCAATGAATGTAGGAAGTCTGATTCCAGCAAAAAGAAGTTTGAGCCTATTGATTATAAACAGAAACACTTTGAGCTGCTCAAACAAAAGGAAAGGGCTTTCATTACACAGGAGAATAACTGGGCAGCAGATGGAGTGGATGAAGATGAAGAAACAAGCTATGTTAATCTAGCCCTAATAGCCAAATCTGATGAAACAGAAACAAGTTCTTCAAGCAATCAGGTAATCACCACTAACCTAGCACATTTATCTAAAGCTGAGTGTAATGATGCAATAAATGATATGTCCACGGAATTATATCACCTAAGTGTTACACTTAAGTTCCTCACTAAGGAAAATACTAAAATTATAGAAAACAATTTGTTTTTAAGTGAGAGGAATAATGTGCTAGAGTCTCAATTTATTGAATTTGAGAGATTGAGAATTGAGTGTAAGATTGCTAAGGATGAATTAACTGAATCCTTGAAGAAAGAAGAGATTTTAAAGAAACGGCTTGAACAAGAACAGGAAGTGATTAAGGCATGTAAATCATCCAGAGATGTTCATGCTCAAATCACTAAAGTTCAAGGTATTGAGTCCTTTTATGATGCAGCCTGGAAGAAGAGTAAAGAGAAGCTTGAGTCCAATTTGGTTGAATGATTGTTGACAGATGTGGACTCGACAGATGATGAAAATCATCCGTCGGATAATCAAAAGGATTATCCGTCGAGTGACAAGGAGCCACATCCGTCGGCTGTGAGTAAACCAGTTAGCAAAGCTAAGCTATCCAAGTTGAATGAGAAATATGGATTGGTTTCTAAGAACTTTATTCCAGGATAATCAAGTCAAGTCAGGAAGGAAAAGAAAGTTAATGTTGGTCATCTGTCTATCAAGCAATTGAATGACATATTAGAAAAGATTGAGGTTAAAACAGAAGCTAAAAAGAAAAATAATAGAAATGGGAAAGTAGGAATTAACAAACATAACAACTACACACCTGATAAATATGCACCAAGAAAAATCTGTGTTAAGTGTGGTAGTGTTAATCACTTGTCTATTAATTGCAAACTTGCTATGTCTACTTTAATGTATGCACCCTCTTCTTTTCCCAACATGACTGTCATGCCTACCATGCCTATGAATGTTATGTCTACTCAGAATATGAATGCACAATTTGCTAATATGCCATTTGCACATAATCCTTATTATGCTGCATTTAATATGCCTCAAATGCCATTTAGCATGCCTTACTGGAATAACATGTTTACAAATAGCATGCCTTTTCCTGTTAATCAAAATGTGCATGATAATTCTGTTCTAATGACTGGTTTCAAAGGTCCAACTCAAATGACTAAGGATGAATCAGAAATTCCCAAGTCAAATGAGATCAAACCTAAGAAACCAAAGAAGCTAACAAGGTAGGACCCAAGGAAACTTGGGTACCAAAATCAACTTGATTTGATTTTGATGTATGCAGGGAAATAGAAAGAATCTTTGGTATTTGGATAGTGGTTGCTCAAGGCACATGACTGGAGATTTTACCCTGCTCACTAAGTTCAAGGAAAGAGTTGGCCCAAGTATCACTTTTGGAGATAACAACAAGGGTTATACTGTGGGATATGGCTTGATTTTAAAAGAAAATGTCATCATTGAACAGGTTGCTCTAGTGGATGGTCTCAAGCATAATTTGTTGAGTATCAGCCAACTTTGTGATAAGGGCAACTCAGTTACTTTCAATTCAGAAGCCTGTGATGTGACAAACATAAAGAGCAACAAAGTGGTTCTCACTGGAGTGAGAAAAGGAAATGTGTACCTAGCTGACTTCAACTCATTAAATGCAGAATTAGTCACTTGTATCCTCAGTAAAACAAGTCAAGATGAAAGTTGGCTATGGCACAAGAAGCTGTCCCATCTAAACTTCAAGCCATGAATGAGCTTGTCAAGAAAGAACTGGTTAGAGGTATTCCTCAAGTGGAGTTTACTAAGGATGGATTTTGTGATGCCTGCCAGAAAGGAAAGCAGATCAAAGCATCATTTAGAAAGAAGCTTGATTCAACAATTAAAGAACCTTTACAACTGTTGCACATGAATTTATTTGGACCAGTCAATGTGTTGTCCATCTCAAGAAAAAGATATTGCCTAGTAATTGTAGATGATTTCTCAAAATTCTCTTGGACATATTTTCTAAAGTCTAAAGATGAAGCTAGTGAAATCATCATAAGGCAAGTAAAAAATCATCCTGACTTTAAAGTAAGAAGAATCAGGAGTGACAATGGAACTGAGTTCAAGAATTTTGTGATGAGATCATTTTTTTAAGAGAATGGGATTATGCATGAGTTTTCTGCAGCAAGAACTCCACAACAAAATGGAATAGTAGAAAGGAAGAACAGATCTCTTATTGAAGCTGCAAGGACAATACTTGAAGAATCAAAGTTACCAACATATTTTTGGGCTGAAGCTGTGATTACTGCCTGCTACACTCAGAATATCTCTTTGGTTAATCAAACAAAGTGCATGACACCCTACCAATTGTTCAAGAATAGGAAGACAACTCTAAATTTTCTTCATGTCTTTGGCTGCAAATGTTATATCTTATGGAATCAAACTGATCAACATGGAAAGTTTGATGTTAAAGCAGATGAAGGAATTTTTGTTGGATATGCTGTGGGAAAAGCATATAGAGTCCACAATCTAAGAACCAACATTGTTATGGAATCAGTACATGTTGTGTTTGATGATGAAAAGATTGAAGGACTGCAAGATGGAGATTTCCATGAAAGCCTCAAGTTTGATAATGTGGAGATGGTTGGTGATGATGAAAGTGATCAAGAAACAATGACTAAGGATAATGCAGAAAAATCTACAACTAATGAAGCACATAATTCAACATCTGTCGAGTTACAAAATTCTTCATCCGTCGGTAGACAATCTGCCTTATCCGTCGGGAGACAATCAACTTCATCCATCGAGATACAAAGTGCATCATCCGTCAGAACAATGAGAGAAGCTGAGAGTCAGAATAGATCACCTACAGAAAGTACACCTTTCTCAAATCAAAGATTCACAAATTCAAGGGGAGTTTCGCATAATCAAAACTCAGTCACACATCAAGACAATAATGAGGCCTCTTCATCTAGAGCTAATCTACCTCAACAAAGAAAATGGACTAAAGATCACCCTTTTGAGCTCATCATTGGTGATGCATCTTCTAGAGTTGAAACAAGGAAAACAACTCAAGAAGAATGTCTACATAGCAGCTTCCTTTCTAAGGAAGAACCAAAGAAGGTAGAAGAAGCTTTGTTGGATCTGATTGGATTTTAGCTATGCAGGAGGAGCTAAACCAATTTGAAAGGACCAAGGAATGGAAGCTGGTACCCAAACCTAAAGGAAAGAATCCAATTGACACCAAGTGGGTATTCAGAAATAAGATGGATGAAAATGGCATAGTAGTCAGGAACAAAGCTAGATTGGTTGCTAAGGGCTACTGTCAACAAGAAGGAATAGATTTTGATGAAACTTTTGCTCCTGTTGCAAGACTTGAAGCCATCAGAATTTTCTTAGCCTATGTGTTAGTCGCTAAACATGCGCTAATTTTACACACAAGTATATGAGTTCGCAAGTAGTATAAGATATAAATCAGATTCGATCCCACAAAGACTGTATTGGTTAACTAATCGACTCATGCACTTAAGCAATAATGTATGGTTATTAATCAATGCTAAGACGATAACAAAGTATGGTTGTTATAACTAAGAATTAAACTAATTATTAAAATTACAAGAATAAGATAGACTGAGTTAATATATATGACAAACATGGGATTCTAACTTCATTAAGTACTTCATTCAATATCCTTATTGTTCTTAACCTTAGCATGTAATGGTGATGACACTAATCAGACAACACGAAATTGATAAACGCCAACTTTCGTTGCACGAGTACCATTCTACCAGACATCCACAAAAGAGATGGAAGCTGAATAGGCACCAATTATATTGAGACCCTATATGTTTATAGAATTTGACAACATAAAGACTTAAGCACAAGTTATCTATCTTGATTACATAAGGCAAGTAAGATGGTTAAAATTACCTATAAATCATGCATAACAATACATGAACCTTAGCTAGCATGGCAAGTTCTAAATCCTTAAATTCACTTTTGCTTCATTAAGAATTAACACGCTATCTTATAAGTTCGCGACGCTCACAAGATGAATACACACAACCAATACTAGGATATCATACAATCACCACACACTAAGGCATCGAAACAATTTAGCTAAAGAAATCCATAAATAAATCCGCTTGAACCCCACGATAATGATTAGCCCATAATTGAACTCATCGCCAATGTGGGTTCTAATGAAAACATGATATAGCAAATGTAGTCGTTATACGAATAAATAAACCAAAGTACAAACAATAGTAAAGGTTCAGCAAAACAAGAAACAAGCATCCAAATTATAAATCAAAATAAAGATTCACAAGAATAAATTAGATCATCTTCGCCTTTGTTGATTTGTGCCCAAAAGGTCTCTTGTCGTCTTCTTCTTGCTTGATGTCTCTAAAAAATGACCTAAGTTATGTCTATATAGTAGTCCATGCATCCCAGGAGTCCATCAAATCGAATTGTAGTTGAATCAGGATTTTAATATCCCAACCCAGCGCGACCGCGCGCTTCACCAGTGGGGGCGCGCTTCACCAGCGGGGGCGCGCTGACTTTTTGTTCTCCCAGCGTGGCCGCGCGCAACAACAGCGCGGGCGCGCTTGCCTTCTGCCAAAAATTCTTTTTTTCTTCTTCTTTATTCCTTGCAGCTTCGAGCCATTCTTTCAAGCTTTTATTCCAACACATCCTAAACACCATATTAGCATCAAAATAATGCTAATTCACCTGATTCACGAAGTAAAGCCTGGAATGCAAAAACACTTGAAAACACATTAAAACACAGATAACTTGAGTACAAATACACCAATTCAAAGCTTATTAGAGCATAAATAAGTGTCATAAATGCCACTTAACACACCCCCAAACTTGAATCGATGCTTGTCCTCAAGTATAAACAGACTCAAAGAATAAGAAATAAAAATGCATGAATGCAACTAATGCATCGATCCCCAAATAATAAATAAACCAATCAACCGGCAACACCTCAGCAAATGCAAGTATTCGCAGAAAGATCCATCAAATCTCACAAATCAATCTACACACCAAAGACGTGCATGTGTGCAAATGCTTACAGATATACTATCGCAACTAGATCGACAATCATAACTCACTACTTATCAAAACAATCGCAAGTTTATAAATAGAATAAAAGCTAGACTCAAAATAACTTATAACACTTCAATTCTTATATCGGAGTTATCATGGATTCATGCTTTTATTCACAATAAAACAACACAAATATGCTTATTTGATCGTGCAATGAGTGAGGTCCATAAAAGACTTATACAATAGCACCCATGTAACGAGCGTTAGGTCAGCGGATCCCAGACTACAGAAGCCTTAGGTCACTAGGCACAAAGTCCCCTAAGAACTTAATAACTCGAGTACTAAAGAGCCCACTCGTGATTAATTATACATAACACTTATTTTTTTTTCTTTTTCTCATACATTTTATTTTCTTTTTTTCAACAATTTCTGAATGAGTGCGTTTCGCTCCATCTCATTCAACCCTAGACTACTCATAAAAATATGAGCCGGCTACTAACCATTTGACACCTAGCCAAATAATTAGCAATGAAATCCAATTTCTCCCATTTTTAAATATCCATGTCTTTTATTATTAAGAGAATATCCTAGATTCTAAATATAAACAAGCGATTAAACCTCGACAATCAAATAAATCATGACTATGATCTAGCACTGTAGCAACCTATAAGACTTAGTGAAATACAAGTATCTCTAGCATGCAAATCAATCTAATAAGACTCAACATCACTAAATACGACATCACTACACTAGCATCAATATCACCAATTAATCGGAAAAATTATCTAAGGGATCAAATTATAATGCAAATGCATGAACTACATGAACAAACTATCATAAAAACTACCAAATTAAAAAAAACTACATGACAAAATATATGCAACTATATGAAATAAAAACTATCATGAACATGTAAATTATATGAGACTCACACAAACTATATTCCTTCAACTACTACCCCCAAACTTAAAATATTCACTGTCCTCAGTGAAGGTAATAGTAAGGAATCAGGCATACCTACTGTGGATCAGAATCCTCATCCTCAACGGGTGGAGTGTCAGGCTTGTCCGGAGGTGGATACACAGAATCTTCACCAAAAATTGGCCACTGAATGTCAACTCCGGTGGCTCTAAATGTAGTACCAAGTGCCTGAGTGAGATCGCATGCAAAACGACTATGGATGTCGTGCATCGCATCCATCCTCCGTGATAGACGCCTATACTGCGTCGAACTCAAACCAGCTGCCATGTCTGCTCCTGTTGCTGCTGTTGCTGCGATGGACCAGCCTCATCTCCATAATGAGCTCTCCAAGATGCTCGACGGGCATGCTGAGAACCTCCCGCTGTAGCTGCCTCCATAGGCACACCACCTGGCAGATGAGCATAAGAGTAACTAAGGCCCTTAGGATCGGGCTTCCCTCCATACCACTCAACCATGTTGTGCAGTATAGAACTGTCAATAAGAGCACTGGGAATCTGAAGCTGCTCATGTGCGGGCCAATGAACACCAACTGCCACGTACAACTTCGTCATAATTGACGCATAAGGAATAGCCCCAGTAGTACCTCCCCTCAAAGACCTCAGGATCCCCTGATATATCACCATCCCCAAATCAATATAATCACCCTGCAGAATACCCCAAAGCAGAAAAGCACGCTCCACCGTAATCTCGTGCACATACGAAGATGGCATGATGTTAGCACAAATAAACGATTTCCAAGCCCGTGCATACATGTTCATGCATGAAGCAGGGAACGTGGAGTAATCAGTAGTGCCCCTCTTAAACTTCCAATGAGTCTCAGGTACACATAAAGTATCAACGATGAGATCCAAATCGAAGTCCTCAGGAGTCTTATCGTTCTAAGTGTCCTGGCCCACCTTCCTTGCAGGCTGCTCAATCACTGTCCTGATAGCCTCGGCACTGTACTCAACAGTCATCCCTCTCACCACCATAAAACATTTTTCTCAGCCTTAGCATTGGTGTAGAACTCTCGTACAATACTCATGGGAACAGCAGCGGGAGCCTCACAAAAAGGAACCCATCCCATCTCCAAAATCATCTCCAACAGCTTACCATCGTTCCCTGATGGCAGAAATCCTCTCTCCTTAGCAATAGGCTTCGAGAGAAGCCTCGTGTACTCCTCCTCAGCCTCAGGAGTAGAGAACCTGGGCCTCATACCACTCGCAGTAGAAGAATCGGTGGCACTGCTTCCAACTTGAGTTCTCTGTCTTTTGGGTGCCATCGGGATTGAAAAAAAGAATAAAAGCTTAAGTGTTTAGAGAGAATTTTCGTTTGAGAGTTTGTGAATTGGTGGAGAAGTTGTATGCAAGTGTATGTATTTATAGGTGGAAGGGTGTGAATTTTATAAGGAATAGAAGTGGGAATTGATTATGGGAATCGTGGGAATAATGAAATTGATTAGGAGAGGGAATTATGGGATGTGGAAGAGTAAAAATCGGGTTAGAATTGATTTTAGAATTAAAATCCCGATTTTCTCTAATAAACTGCTATTTTTTTCGGAACAGGGACTCGGCGCGGCCGCGCGCTTGGTTTCTGGAAAAACGACGCGGCCGCGCGCCTGATCAGCGCGGGCGCCCTCACTTATAGGAAAAACGGCGCGGGCGCGCGCTTGATCAGCGCGGGCGTGCCCAGCTTCTGTACTTGGCCCTGAATTTTTTCCTTTTTCTGATTTTTTGTGTTTTTCTCCTTTCTACTTGCTTCCTCTACCTACTAATGTACAACATACTTGGGTTGCCTCTCAAAAAGCGCTTTTTTTACGTCACTAGCTCGATATAGAATCTCGAGATCAAGTGGACAATAAAATGGCAGTAACCACCTCGCGGTTTACCATATCACCATAACAATGCTTCAACCTTTGACCATTTACCTTGAATGCTTGGCCCGGATCATTCTAAAAAATTTCCACCGCTCCATGTGGAAACACAGTTTTGATTATGAAGGGCCCTGACCATCTTGACTTTAATTTTCCAGGAAAAAGATGGAGACGAGAGTTGAATTAAAGAACTTGTTGCCCTGGCACAAATTTCTTGAGCACTAGACCCCGATCGTGCCACCTGTTGACTTTCTCGTTATACATCTTATTGTTCTCATAAGCTTGAAATCAAAACTCGTCAAGTTCATGCAATTGAAGCATCCTCTTCTTTCCAGCCGCATCCAAATCCAGATTTAATTTCTTCAAAGCCCAGTAAGCATTATGCTCGAGCTCCACATGCAAATGACACCCCTTACCATAAACAAACTAAAATGGCAACATTTCCAATGGAGTCTTATATGCTGTTCTATATGCCCAAACAGCTTCATCAAGCTTCAAAGACCAATCCTTCCTTGATGGACATACTATTTTCTCCAAAATGCGCTTGATCTCCCTGTTAGATACCTCAGCTTGACCATTTGTCTGAGGATGATAAGCCGTAGCGATGCGATGATTCACATTATACCTTTTTATCATGGCAGTGAACTTGCGGTTGCAAAAATGCGACCCCTCATCACTGATTATGACTCTTGGAGTTCCAAACCTCGTGAATATCTGTTTGTGAAGAAAATTAAGCACAACTTTCACATCGTTTGTTGTCAACGCCTTAACTTCAACCCATTTCGACACATAATAAACTGCCAACAAGATATAATGATTGTTACAAGACGAGACAAATGGTCCCATAAAGTCAATTACCCAAACATCGAAGACCTCAATCTCGAGAAGCACATTAAGAGGCATCGCATCCTTCTTAGACATATTACCCATCCGTTGACATCGATCACATTTCAAAATGAACTGATGAGCATCTTTAAAAAATGTTGGCCAAAAGAACCCTGCTTGAAGAACACGAGCTGCTGTCTTTTCTCTACCATAATGTCCTCCATAAGCCGTTGAGTGGAAATCTCCCAGGATCCCCACCGTTTCGCTGTAAGGAATACATCTCCTGGTGATTTGGTCAGCTCCTTGGCGAAAAAGAAACGGCTCAGCCCACATATATCACTTCACTTCATGAAGAAACTTCTTCCTTTGAGCATAAGATAAATCGGGAGACATGATGTTACTCACAAGGTAGTTCATAATGTCTGCAAACCACGGCTCTTCTTCTTGCACTCCAAATAGCTGCTCATCGGGAAAAGACTCATTTATCAATGTATTATCCAATGAAGTAGCATTAGAATTTTCTAAACGCGGGAGATGATCAACAACTTGATTTTCAGTTCCTTTTCTGTCCTTGATATCTAGTTCAAATTTTTTGAGCAAAAGAACCCATCTAATCAATCTAGGCTTCGAGTCCTTCTTCGAGACGAGATATCGAATTGCAGCATGATCAGTAAAAACTGTCACCTTAGTCCCAAGTAGATAAGATCGAAATTTCTTAAAATCGTAGATAATAGCCAAAAGTTCTTTCTCCGTAGTAGTATAATTCAGTTGAGCACCATTGAGGGTCTTACTAGCATAGTAGACCACATAAAATATGTTTTTCTTCCTCTGCCCAAGAACTGCTCCAACTGCATAATCACTTACATCGCACATCATCTCAAAAGGCTCATTCCAATCAGGTGCGGTTATGACGGGTGCCATGATTAAACTCTTCTTCAATGTCTCAAAAGCTACAAGGCACTCGTCATCAAATTTAAAAGGAACATCTTTCTCTAACAGACTGCATAAAGGCTTTAAAATTTTTGAGAAGTCCTTGATGAAATGCCTGTAGAAACCAGCATGACCAAGAAAACTGTGAATTCCCTTAATAGAAATAGGTGGAGGAAGATTCTCAATGACCCCCACCTTGGCCTTGTCCACCTCTAGACCTTTATTAGAAACCTTGTGCCCGAGAATTTTGCCTTGACGCACCATAAAGTGACATTTCTCCTAATTGAGAACCAGATTTGTCTCAACACACCTCTTGAGAATGTGTCCCAGATTCTGCAAGCATTCATCAAAAGAATCGCCAAATACTGAGAAGTCGTCCATGAACACCTCCACATTCTGGCCAATCATATCAGAAAAGATGGCCATCATACATCTCTGAAATGTGGCTAGTGCACCACACAGACCAAAAGAAACTCGTCTGAAGGCGAAAGTACCAAATGGACAAGTGAAGGTAGTTTTCTCTTGATCTTCTAGAGCGATACAAATCTGATTGTAACCCGAATAGCCATCCAGAAGATAATAATACTCAGGACCAGCTAACCTGTCAAACATCTGATCAATAAAGGGTAATGGAAAGTGGTCCTTCCTAGTGGCTTTGTTCAGCTTCCTATAGTCCATGTAGACTCTCCACCTCGTGACTGTCCGTGTAGGAATAAGCTCATTCTTCTCATTTGCTACCACAATAATTCCACCTTTCTTTGGCACACATTGAACCGGGCTTACCCATAAACTATCCGAGATAGGATAGATGATCCCTGCATCTAGCCACTTTAGAATTTTCTTCTTCACTACTTCCTTCATGATTGGATTAAGTCTTCTTTGCTGCTCGATAGTAGGCTTGCTACCTTCTTCTAGCAGAATTTTATGCATACAGTAAGAAGGGCTGATCCCCTTAATATCCGCTATAGTCCATCCAATTGCCAATTTGAACTCTCTCAGAATTCTCAAAAGCTTTTCCTCATCACTGCCTGAAAGGTCAGATACAATAATAACAGGCAGAGTAGATGCATCACATAAAAAAGCATACCTCAAATGTTCAGGTAAAAGCTTAAGCTCAAGAGTAGGAGCTTCCTCAATAGAAGGCTTGAGGTGTTTAGGAGCTTTGCTCAATTCTTCTATTCCAGGAGATTCAAAAGGCATATCGATCTTCCTCTTTCAGGGAGAATCATTCAAATATTGCAATTGCTCATTACCTTCGTCATCTTGATTGTCTGAATTTCCTAATAAGGCTTTTTCTTAGGCGTCAGACCTTAGCATTTGATCAAGTTCTGATGTGACCACCGAATCGACCAACTCGACTTTTAAGCACTCCTCATTATCAGTAGGAAATTTCATAGCATTGAACACATTGAAAGTTACATCCCGATCCAACACTCACATTGTAAGCTCACCCTTCTGCACATCAATCAAGGTTCGGTCAGTTGCCAAGAAAGGCCTTCCCAAGATTATGGGAATCTTCTTATCCTCCTCGAAATCAAGAATAAAAAAATCAGCAGGGAAGATGAGTTTATCGACCTTGACCAAGACATCCTCCACAATACCTCACAGATATGTATTAGAACGGTCGGCCAACTGCAAAGTCATATACGTCGGTTTAGGATCAGGTAGATCCAACTACTTGAATATTGACAAAGGAATTAGATTGATGCTAGCTCCCAATTCACATAAGCATCTGTCAAAAGACACTTTTCCAATAGTACATGGAATAGTAAAGCTTCCTGGATCTTTAAGCTTCGGAGGCAATTTCTGTTGCAGCACAACACTGCATTCCTCCGTGAAAGCGACAGTCTCTAAATTATCTAGCTTCACTTTCCGAGAGAGAATACCTTTCATAAACTTTTCATAACTAGGCATCTGCTCGAGAGCCTCAGCGAAAGGTATGTTGATATGAAGTTTCTTGAACACCTCCAGAAACTTCTCAAACTGCTTGTCCAGCCTTTTCTTTTACAACCGCTGAGGAAAAGGTGGTGGAGGATAGATCTGTTTCTCCCCTGTATTACCCTCAGGAAGAGTGTGCTCAACAGTAGTCTTCCTTGGTTCCACTTCTTCATCCTGCTGCTTTGCTTCTTTCTCAGCCCCAACTTCTTCAGTCAACTCTTGAGTTTATTCAGGATTCGCAACCTTCCCAGACCTCAAAGTGATTGCCTTTACCTGCTTTTTAGCTTCCCTCTTTTCGGGCACTTCAATGTCACTAGGCAATGTACCAGGTTGACGATTTAGCAAGGTATTAGCAATTTGCCCAATTTGATTTTCCAAGGTCTTGATAGAAACAGCTTGAATCTTGCACATGAGCTTCAACTCCTCTAATTCAGATTTTTTATTAGCTTGTTGCAGCTGGAGTTGTTGTTTTAGTGCATACTGCGGTTGCTGAAAATCAGGGGGTTGTACTGCTTAGCTGGATACTGCTGATAAGGCTGTTGAACCGCATTCTGAGCGTTGCTCCAACTGAAATTAGGATGATTGCGGTTGTTAGGATGATAGGTGGTTGGCACAGGTTGCTGCGATCGCTGGAAGTTGCTCACGAACTGAGCTGATTCACTAGAAATTATTCACTAGAAATTGCGCACTGATCAGTCTCCTAGGCACCAGCACAAAGCTCACAGACACTAGTGTTTTGATTAACTACATAATTAGCCAAAGTGTCCACCTTCATTGTCAAAGCCTTAAGTTGGGCAGCTATAGCAGTTGTTGCGTCCAACTCCAGAATTCATGCTACTTTTCCCTGAGTCGGTCTCTAGGAAGGATTCTGGTACTAATTAGCAGCCATCAGTTCAATAAGTTCATAAGCTTCATCGTAGCTCTTAGCCCACAAGGCTCCTCCTGATGCTGCATCAAGCATGGGTCTAGAAGTAGCACCCAATCCATTGTAGAAAATAGTTGATAATCATCCAAGCAGGCATGCCATGGTGTGGGCACTTCCTTAGCATCTTCTTATATCTATCCCAAGCCTCACACAGAGATTCTCCAGTTTGTTAAGCAAACTGAGTAAGAGTATTCCTGATTGCGGCAGTCTTCGCCATGGGGAAGAATTTAGTGAGAAACTTTTGAGCGAGATCTTCCCAAGTGGTGATAGATCCTGCTGGTAGAGAGTGTAACCAGCACTTAGCATTGTCCCTCAGAGAGAATGGGAAGAGTCGTAGCTTGATAGCATCGTCAGTCACATAATTGAACTTGAAAGTGTCGTAGATCTCGATGAAATCCCTGATGTGCATGTTGGGGTCTTCGGTAGGAGAACCCCCAAACTAAACTGAGTTCTGTATCATCTGGATCGTGTTTGACTTGATCTCAAAAGTGTTAGCCCTGATGGCTGGTCTAATGATGTTAGACTGAATGTCATTAATCTTAGGCTTAGAATAGTCATTAAAGCCTTCGAATTTTCTGCTTGATCACCCATAGCTACTACAATTGGCTCATCAACTTTATCTTCTTCTTCTACCTTCTTTTCTTCCCAAAAAACTTCCCTACAAACTACCACAAGTTCTTCCTTGGCTTTATCCAGTGTTCTCTTACGAGTACGCGAACGCGTATGCATACACCCTCGCTAAATCACCTGAAATAAAACAAGGAAACAAGTAAGTAACAATGTCCGAGTCAATGAACTTTAACGACCACTGATGGAAATCACATAAACTAATAATTAACACTGCAGTCCCCGGCAGCGGCGCCAAAAACTTGTTAGTCGCTAAACACGCGCTAATATCACACGCAAGTATACGAGTTCGCAAGTAGTATAAGATATAAATCAGATTCGATCCAACAGAGACTTCATTGGTTAACTAATCAACTAATGCACTTAAGCAACAATATATGGTTATTATTCAATGCTATGACGATAATAATGTATGGTTGTTATAACTAAGAATTAAACTAATTATTAAAATTATGAGAATAAGATAGACCGAGTTAATATATATGACAAACATGGGATTCCAACTTCATTAAGTACTTCATTCAATAGCCATATTGTTCTTAACCTTAGCATGCAATGGTGATGACACTAATCAGACAACACGAAAATAATAAACGCCAACTTTCGTTGCACGAGTACCATTCTACCAAACATCAATAAAAGTGATAGAAGCTGAATAGGCACCAATTATATTGAGACCCTATATGTCTATAGAATTTGACAACATAACGGTTTAAGCACAAGTTATCTATCTTGATTATATAGGGCAAGTAAGATGGTTAAAATTACCTACAAATCATGCATAACAATACATGAACCTATGCTAGCATGGCAAGTTCTAAATCCTTAAATTCACTTTCGCTTCATTAAAAATTAACATGCTATCTTATACGTTCGTGATACTCACAAGACGAATACGCACAACCAATACTAGGATATCATACAATCACCACACACTAAGGCATCGAAACAATTTAGCTAAAGAAATCCATAAATAAATCCGCTAGAACCCCACAATCACGATTAGCCCATAATTGAACTCATCGCCAACGTGGGTTCTAATGAAAACATGATATCGCAAACGTAGTCTTTATACGAATAAATAAACCAAAGTACAAACAAGAGTAAAGGTTTAGCAAAACAAGAAACAAGCATCCAAATTATAACTCAAAACAAAGATTTACAAGAATAAATTAGATCATCTTCGCCTTTGTTGAATTGTGCCTAAAAGGTCTTTTATCGTCTTCTCCTTGCTTGATGTCTCTGAAAAATGACCTAAGTTATGTTTATATAGCAGTCCATGCATCCCAGGAGTCCAGCAAATCGAATTGTAGTTGAATCAGGATTTTAATATCCCGACCCAGCGCGGCCGCGCGCTTCACCAGCGGGGGCGCGCTGACTTTCTGTTCTTGTTGTGAATATGTTGTGCACTTGATGATTACCTAAACAAAACATCTAAGTAGATTTTACTTAGTGAAATAATGTAGCACTCGACGGATAAGAATTATAGTCCCGACGGATAACTCATTTTAGTCCCGACGGATGAGTAACTTATTATCCATCGAGTGAGTAGCTTATGTAATAATAAGTTTGTAGCACAGTGTTGTATGCACCTTTGTATAGGATCTGTAGTAGCATATAAGTCATGTTGACTTTAACTAGATATGCAGAATAGGTTGATTAACTGTACATAAGCAATGTCTTGTAATTCTGTATAAGTGAAATGAAGTCAAGTGCCAAAATAGCTACCAACGGATGATTAACAAAGCTTCGACGAATGATCAAATGACTTTCAACGGATGTTTAAAATAGCAGTCGACGGATGATCAAGTAAGTCATCGACGGATGATCTGAAAGTCGACGGATGATCATATCAAGATTCAAACATCAGTTGAACAGTGAAAGCTGACACACAACCGTTGAGTTGGATACAAACACACCGTGGAAGCCCATTTACTGGGTAATAGAGGACGAAAAGCAGCAAAGATCAAGACAGTTAGATTTTATATTTATTCAGTTCTTTTGACTTTGTAATCTTGGTAATATATAAACCAAGAGAGTAGCAAATAGAAAAACAACTAAGAGAGCTAAGAAACAAACACAGAGAAAACTTTGTAAGCACTATCTTTAGCATTTCATGTGTTCTTAGTAGTTCTATTTTGTATAAGCAGCTGTGAGCATTTCTGCACACAAAGTCCTCTCGATATATTAAATATATCTCTGGTGGAATTGTTTAAATCCACTAGAAAGTTTTTAAAGACTCTTGTTTTTAATTACTCTTGTTTTGATTCATTAAAGTTTATATTCCGCATTGTGCTAATCAAAACAAATATATCTATAATCGAGTTGAACATTTTTATCTCAAGAAAAATTTCAAGAATTCCATTCAACCCCCCTTCTGTAATTCTTGCTATATTGTTAAGGGACTAACAATTGGTATCAGAGCAAGCTCTTAATCTACAAAGAGTTTAAAGATCAAAACAATACAGCAAGATGAACAAGAAAGATGTTGGAGTCAAGATTCTTTTTCTTGATAAAGATAATTACCATCATTGGAAGGTAAAGATGCATCTTCATATGCTTTCTCAAGATGAGGCCTATGTGGACTGCATAGAAAGAGGCCCTCATGTTCCAATGAGAGCTGCAACAGGAAATGAACCATCTGTTCCAAAGCCAAGGCATGAATGGTCTGAACCTGATCTTGAACAAGTCAGGAAAGATAAAAAGGCCATGAACATTCTGTTCAATGGTGTTGATGCAGATATGTTTGATAACATCATCAACTGCAAGACTGCCAAGGAAGTTTGGGACACAATACAGATAATCTGTGATGGTACTGAGCAAGTACGAGAAAATAAAATGCAGCTCCTAATTCAGCAATATGAGCATTTTCTCAATGAAGAAAGTGAGTCACTCACTGACATTTTTAGTAGATTCCAAAAGCTACTAAATGCTCTTAAATTGCATGGGAGAGTCTATCAGACTAAAGACTCCAATCTGAAATTTCTCAGATCTCTTCCAAAGGAATGGAAACCAATGACAGTCTCATTGAGAAACTCTCAAGATTATAAGGAGTTTACTTTGGAGAGACTGTATGGCATTCTGAAGACCTATGAGCTTGAAATAGAGCAGGATGAAAGAATGGAGAGAGGAAAGAAGAAAGGAGGATCCATTGCACTAGTGGCTGAACTGGAAAAGGAGAAGGAAGTGAAGATGGAAGCTGTGGAATCAACTTCAAAGGCCTGTGAAAGCAAGGGTAAAGGGCTAGCTGCAGAAAGTGAAGATTCTTTGAGTCAAGATGACATGGAGGACATTGATGAGCACCTAGCATTCATTTCAAGAAGATTTGCCAAGCTCAAGTTCAAGAAGAACTTTAGAGCTGCCAAGCCAAATAGAAACATGGTGGATAAATCAAAATTCAAGTGTTTCAAATGTGGCTTGGCAGGGCATTTTGCAAATGAGTGTAGAAAGTCAGATTCCAGTAATAAAAGATTTGAGTTTGTGGATTATAAGCAAAAATACTTTGATCTACTCAAACAGAAGGAAAGGGCTTTTATTACACAAGAGAATGACTGGGCAGCTGATGGTTTGAATGAAGATGAGGATGTCAGCTATGTCAATCTAGCCCTTATGGCCAAATCTGATGAAACAGAGACAAGTTCCTCAAGCAATCAGGTAATTACTACAAACCTTGCACATTTATCTAAAGCTGAGTGTAATGATGCAATAAATGACATGTCTACAGAATTGTATCATTTGTGTGTTACACTTAAGTCCCTCACTAAAGAAAATGCTAAAATCAAAGAAAACAACTTGTTTTTGAGTGAGAGGAATAATGTGCTTGAGTCTCAGTTTGTTGAGTTTGAGAAACTAAAAATTGAGTGTAGAATTGCTAAGGAGGAATTAACTGAGTCCTTGAAAAAGGAAGAAATTTTAAAGAAGCAGCTCGATCGTGAACAGGAGGTGATTAAAGCATGGAAAACATCCAGAGATGTTCATGCTCAAATCACCAAGGTTCAAGGAATTGAGTCCTTTTGTGATGAAGCCTGGAAAAAGAATAAGGAGAAACTAGAACCTATTTTGGTAGATGGATTGTTGACAGATGTCTCGATGGATGATGAGGACTATCCGTCGGATAACAAAATGTGTTATCCGTCGAATGATAAAAATCCTCATCCGTCGGCTGTGAGCAAACCCATTAGCAAAGCCAAATTAACCAAGCTAAATGAAAAGTATGGGTCTGTTTCCAAGAACTTTGTTTCAGGGGAGTCAAGTCAAGCCAAGAAAGGGAAGAAAGCTAATGTTGGTCACATGACTGTCAAACAGTTGAGTGACAGACTTGAGAAGATAGAGGTAAAAACAGAGACTAAAAGGAAAAACAATAGGAATGGTAAAGTAGGGATTAACAAACATAATAACTACACACCTGACATATATGCTCCTAGAAAAATCTGTGTCAAATGTGGTAGTGTAAATCATTTGTCTGTTAATTGCAAATCTGCCATGCCTACTCCCATGTTTGTTCAGCCTCAATTCTCTAACATGAATGCCATGCCTCCTATGCCTGTTAATGTTATGCCTACACAGAACATGAATGCACAGTTTGCTAATATGCCATTTGCACCTAATCCATATTATGCTGCATACAATATGCCTCAAATGCCATTTAGCATGCCTTACTAGAATTACATGTTTGCACCAAGCATGCCATTTCCTGTTAGCCATAACATGCATAATAATTCTGTTGCATCTAGTGGTTTCAAAGGCCCAACCCAAATGACTAAGGAAGAATCTGAAATTCCTAAGTCAAATGAGTTAAGACCTAAGAAACAGAAGAAGAAAGCTAACAAGGCAGGACCCAAGGAAACTTGGGTACCAAAATCAACTTGATTTGATTTTGATGTGTGCAGGGAAATAAAAGGAATCTTTGGTACTTGGATAGTGGTTGTTCAAGACACATGACTGGTGATTCTACCCTGCTCACAGAGTTTGAAGAGAGAGCCGGCCCAAGTATCACTTTTGGAGATGACAGCAAAGGTTATACTATGGGATATGGCTTGATTTCAAAGGATAATGTCATCATTGAAGAGGTTGCCTTAGTGGATGGTCACAAACACAATCTGTTGAGTATCAGCCAGCTTTGTGATAAAGGCAACTCAGTAACCTTCAACAAAGAAACCTGTGTTGTGATTAATAATCAAAACAATAAAGTGGTTCTCACTGGTGTGAGAAGAGGAAATGTGTATCTAGCTGACTTCAACTCAACTAAAGCAGAATCTATAACTTGTCTTCTCAGTAAAGCAAGTCAAGATGAAAGTTGGCTATGGCACAAGAAGCTTTCCCATTTGAACTTCAAGACCATGAATGAGCTGGTAAAGAAAGAGCTGGTTAGAGGCATTCCTATGGTGGAGTTTACAAAGGATGGACTGTGTGATGCCTGCCAAAAAGGGAAGCAAATTAAAGCATCATTCAGGAAGAAACTTGATTCAGCAATTGAAGAACCTCTGCAACTGCTTCACATGGATTTGTTTGGACCAGTCAATGTATTGTCAATCTCAAAGAAAAGATTTTGCCTAGTAATTGTAGATGATTTCTCAAAGTTCTCTTGGACCTATTTCCTAAAATCCAAAGATGAAGCTAGTGAAATCATCATCAATCACATAAGGCAAGTTAACAATCATCCTGATTTCAAAGTTAGAAGAATCAGGAGTGACAATGGAACTGAGTTCAAGAACTATGTCATGAGAGCATTCTGTGAGGAAAATGGGATCTTGCATGAGTTTTCAGCAGCAAGGACTCCACAACAGAATGGAGTAGTGGAAAGAAAGAATAGATCTCTTATTGAAGCTGCAAGGATAATGCTTGAAGAATCAAAATTACCAACATATTTCTGGGCTGAAGCTGTCAACACTGCATGCTACACTCAGAACATCTCTCTGATTAATCAATCAAAATGCAAGACACCTTATCAATTGTTCAAAAACAAGAAGCCAACTCTGAACTTTCTTCATGTCTTTGGCTGTAAATGCTATATTCTGAGAAATCAAACTGATCAAAATGGGAAGTTTGATGCTAAAGCAGATGAAGGAATTTTTGTTGGATATGTTGTTGGTAAACCATATAGAGTCTACAATCTAAGAACCAATATTGTTGTTGAATCTATACATGTTGTGTTTGATGATAAAAAGATTGAAGGACTAAAAGATGGAGATTACCATGAGAGCCTCAAATTTGACAATGTTGAGATGGTCAGTGATGAAAGTGATGATGAGAGTGATCAAGAAACAGTGTCTAAGGATAATGCAGACAAATTTACTACAAATGAAGTACAAAACTCAACATCCGTCGAGTTACATAATGCTTTATCCGTCGGAAGGCAATCTGTATTATCCGTCGGAAGACAACCTGCCTCATCCGTCGGTACTCAAAATTCACCATCCGTCAGGTTATCAAAAGGAGCAGGAAGTCAAGGCAGATCACCCATAGAAAGCACCCCAATCTCAAATCAAAGATCCACAAACTCAGGGGGAGTTTCTAGAAATCAAAACTCAATCACACATCAAGACAACATTGAGGTCTCTTCATCTAGGGCTAATCTACCTCAACCAAGAAAATGGACAAAAGATCACCCCTTTGAACTGATTATTGGTGATGTTTCTTCCAGAGTTCAAACCAGGAGAGCAACTCAAGAAGAATGTCTATACAACAGCTTCCTGTCTAAGGAAGAACTAAAGAAGGTAGAAGAAGCCTTATTAGATCCTGATTGGATTTTAGCTATGCAAGAGGAGCTAAACCAATTTGAAAGGAATAAAGTATGGAAGCTGATACCCAAGCCTAAAGGAAAGAATCCAATAGACACCAAATGGGTATTCAGAAACAAGACGGATGAAAATGGCATAGTAGTAAGGAACAAAGCAAGATTGGTTGCTAAAGGCTATTGTCAGCAAGAAGGGATAGATTTTGATGAAACATTTGCTCCTGTTGCAAGACTTGAAGCCATCAGAATCTTCTTAGCCTATGCAGCCCATGCCAATTTCAAGGTCTATCAAATGGATGTCAAAAGTGCTTTTCTGAATGGAGATTTGGAAGAAGAAGTGTATGTAAGTCAACCTCCTAGCTTTGAAGATCCAAATTTCCCAGAGTATGTCTATTATCTACTGAAAGCACTTTATGGACTGAAGCAAGCACCTAGAGCCTGGTATGACACTTTATCAAAGTTCCTTTTGGAAAATCACTTCACAAGAGGTACTGTAGATAAAACTTTATTTTTCAGAAATGTGAATGGCTCTAGCATACTTGTTCAAATTTATGTAGATGATATTATTTTTTACTCTACAGATGAGAAACTTTGTAAAAAGTTTGCCAAACTGATGCAAAGCAAGTATGAAATGAGTATGATGGGAGAACTAACTTACTTTCTTGGTTTACAAGTTAAGCAAGTTAGTGATGGAATATTTGTTAGTCAAACTAAATATATTTTTGATCTTTTAAAGAAGTTTGATCTAATGGATTGCACATCTGCAAAAACTCCCATGGCCACTGCAACTAAGCTTGAACTAAACACTACTGAAAAGTCTGTGGATATTTCAAGTTATAGAGGCATGGTTGGCTCACTTCTGTACTTAACAGCCAGTAGGCCAGATATAATGTTTGCTACATGTTTGTGTGCTAGATTTAAGGCTAATCCTAGAGAGTCTCATTTGATAGCTATTAAAAGAATTTTCAGATATCTCAAAGGAACACCAAACCTTGGCATTTGGTATCCTAGAGATTCTGGTTTTGATCTAACTGGTTATTCAGATGCAGATTATGCAGGTTGCAGAATTGATAGAAAAAGCACAACAGGAACCTGTCAATTTTTAGGAGACAAGCTTGTGTCCTGGTTCAGTAAAAAGCAAAATTCAGTTTCTACTTCTACAGCTGAAGCTGAATATATTGCTGCTGGCAGTTGCTGTGCACAGATTTTATGGATGAAAAATCAATTGCTAGACTATGGTTTGCAAGTTGAAAGGATTCCTATTTTCTGTGATAACACAAGTGTAATTGCCATCACTGAAAATCCAGTGCAACATTCAAGGACAAAGCATATAGACATCAAGTACCATTTCATAAGGGAACATGTAATGAATGGTACTGTAGAGTTACATTTTGTTCCAAGTGAGAAGCAACTTGCAGATATTTTTACCAAGCCACTGGATGAATCCACCTTTTCTAGGTTGGTAAGTGAGTTAGGTATGCTTAATTACTCTTGAATTTATCTGAATTATTCTTGCAAGTTGAAAAGAAGCCGGAAATTTAGTTGATTTTTAGTCTTGGATGAAATTTTGGCTAAGTCAAAATTTGTATCTCGACGGATGACCATTATCCATCGGGTTGAGTCATCCGTCGATATACAAATTGTAAATAAAAATCTATTACTTTTCTGGAATATTTTAAAGCTCGACGGATAACATCTTATCCTCATCCGTCGAAGTGTCTAAATCTGAACTGTTAATTCCCTGAACATTATCCATCGAGTATACTTACAGTTTATAAACATTACACGATGGATAATGGGTGGAATTTTTAAAGTTTATTTTAAAACGGTCATTTTAGGCAATTTCTATTGGGTAATTTACTTCTCTTTATTATTTTTATCCGTTGATTTTGAGCAAAGTATAAAAGCCTATTTCATTTTAATCATTTTCTTTTATCATTCTCAAATTCAACTGTGTTATTTCATTCTCTCTCAAGCTTTTCTTCTCTAACAATGGCACCCGTAGTAAAGATCATGTCACAGACTGGGTTCATCTATGAGAAGAACAACTTCACTGCCTTGGTCAATAAGGGGATTCAGCAATCTGAAGACTATCATAAGATAATGGACTTCGTGAAGAACTGCAAGTTAAGTTTTGCTATGCTGGAATCACCCACAATCTATTGTGAAGTTGTTGAGGAAATGTGGACAACAGCAATCTACAACTCTACTGAAAAAACCATCACTCTGACCATCAAAGGTAATGATTTATGTATCAATAGTGATGTAATAAAAGCATGTTTTAAAGATTCCTGATGATAATGTAACTGCACTACACACTGACACTGATATTGTCAATATGCTCAATTCCATTCATTATGCACTTCCTACTGCAAAACTAAGTGAAATTAGAAGACTAGGTCTTAGGAAGAAATGGAGGTACTTGTGTGATGTAGTAACTAAAGTCTTTTCTGGAAAAATCAGTAATTTTGATTCTGTGAACATTTCCATGCTTAACATGCTATACATGCTAGTTACAGACAAATATTATAATTTCAGTGACCTTGTTGTGTATGAGTTAGGTTTTAAACTAGGTGACTTAGCCAAAAGAGGAAAGAATATTTACTATGCTAGATTTTTTATGCTTTTGGCTAACCATCTTTGTCAAGAGATTGAACTTGAGAACCCAAACAACAAATTAGCTTGTTGGGTTCAAGAGAGAAGAATCATTGCAGACTTGAACAGAGCCAACCATCACAAGGATGTGCCAATGTTCTATTTTCCTGTAATGCTGACACCTCAGGTAAGTGAGGTAAGTTCATCCATACCCTCAACTATTCCAATCTCTTTCATTTCTTTGACTTCAGGCATAGCTATGGCAATTGTGAAAATGACCAAACAGTTGCCTACCAAAGCTGCCAAAACAACTGCAATTCCCAAATCCAAATCAAAGAAAACCCCCTCTGGTATCTCTCAAAAGGTACCAGTTGAAAAATCTACCAAAGCCAAAGAGGGGAGTGTGAAGGAGGGTAAGATAGGTGAGGGAAGGGGTGAACATCAAAGAAACCCCAAGGATAAGGTTGAAGAGATGAGTGAATCCCAGCCTAGCTACACTGCAGTTTCCCAACAAACTGCAGTGCTTAAAAAGGACAAAAGCTCACTTCTAGCTGCATCCTCCCAAAAGGTTGTGGCTATTGAACAAAGCTCTCATCCAAGAGCACAGGCCAAGAGGGTTAGGAACACAAGCTCACACCAAACTTACACTAGAAAGAAGAAATCTAAAACAACTGGGGATGCACAGGGCACACACTTAGTGCAAACTGGTGCTAAAGACACAGTCCCTGCACCTTCTCAAATTCAGATTGATGTAACTCCAATAAATGTGGAGTCACAGCCAAAATCTCTCATTATAGAAGCCACTGAAACACAATACTCACCAACCAACTCACTGGAAGTGTACATGATAAACACTTTAATTCCTGATTCCCCTTCTTTAACTCTGTTGGGGAAGCCAAAATCCAGTGCAAGTGAGCATCATCTTTTAGATGAAATATTTTGGCTCACTTGCCAATTCTTTCTGATTCTATTGTGACATTTGTGCCTCAAATAACTTCAATCAACACAGAGTCAACAATAGTTTCTCTTCCCACCTCATTTATTTTTACTCTCTCGATGAATATTGCTCATCCGTCGAGTAGTGATTGTATCCCGACGGATAAGCTTAACAGCAGTTATCCGTCGGATAGCTTTACCACTCACCCGACGGATATCACTTATCCGTCGAGTGTCTCTGCACAACTTCAAAATTCAATAATTTCAAGTGCAAAAGATTTGGTGGTAATACAATCACTCTTAGAACTGAGAGAGGAGAGTGCATTGAGTGAGAGGCTGGGTTGCTCCCAGGCAAAAGGAGAGGAAAAGAGTGAATCTCAGCAATCCATTCATTCAGGATTGGCAAAAGTGAGTGAGAGGAGTCCCACCTTAGTAGGTGAAGGTGAGAGTGTGAGGGTGGGGAGCCAGGGTGAGACCCTGATGCAACAAAAGAGAGAACATGAGAGAAAAGCAGGTACTGGAGAAATAAGGATGGAACCAGCCATTGCTAGTGAGTCAATGATTGTGGCTGATGCTGAAAAGGAAAGACAATTTCAGCAACATTACAAAGCTGTAATTGATAACATTTCCTTGGATGCTGACACTTTTACTCACCCTGTTTCAGCCTATCAACTGTTGGCTGCTCAGGGCAATGTGGAGGCAGAGCAGACTTTGCACTTAGTGCACACCACATAATCTCTTCAAAGAGATAAAGTTGCTGTAAACAGGATGCCTCCTCAAGCTGGAGAGCCATCTGAAGAATTTGGAGTAAATTCTGATGATGATGACTCTAGTTCTTTGAATGGAAGCATGAACTTAGGGGGAGCTGAAGACCCAAGTTCTGCTTTAAGTTTACCTGAATGGGCATGGGCAAAGGAATTTACACCAGGACAATTTGAGGTGTCTTTGGTAAAACAAGTAACAGCTATTCAGCAAACCCTTCAGGAAGCTTCAGATGCTGGTACCAAGGCTGTTCTTAAAGCTCATCTAGACTCTTTGCATTTAATGAAGATCCAACACTCAAGACAGAATCTCAGTGTGAATGAATTGAAAAAGGAGATAGCTGACTTAAAGACATATAACTCTGAGAAGCTGGATTCAATAATGCCATATGGTACCATGCATGATCTATTACTAAGGTTGAGAAGAGAATCAGATTCTGACAAGAAGATAGCCAAGCTGGAGACCAGAGTTCAGGTTATTGAGAATTCAGTGGCTCTACTTCTTCAAAATCAACAGACTCAGACAAATCTTCTCATGCAACTGGCTAAAGCATAAGGCCTAACTCCTCCACTTGATGATAACAAAAAGGGGGAGAGAGAATCAAGTAAGGGGGAGAAAGGACCAACTGAGGGGGAGAACATTTTAGTTCAAATCAGCAAAGTAATTGTACCTTCAATTACTATCTCCAAGCCACCAGTTGCAGATGGTATAGATCTTATAAATGCAGCAGCAACAAATTTGAATGATGCTGATAAAGAAGAGTTGACTCTGATCAACTGGAAAAAGATTGATGAGGAAATACAGAAAAAGTTTTAATTAGTCAAGGAACCAGATCAGTCAGCCATCCATCACTCTCATGTCAAGCCAATCAATATGAATGAGATGAGCATAAACTATCTGGAGAAAGGACAATCTTCCTGCATCAAGACTACAAAGGCTGAGATAATTCTTAAACCAAGGGCAAACTATCCAAAGTCATCTTTGAAGAACCCTATGGATACTGTGTATGAGACACCCAAGCCTGATGAAAAGAAGCTTCTGTCAAGATCTATTCTCCTCTACAAAGATCCAGCTGATTCAGCCTCAAGAAAGAGAATTGCAAAAATATTTAGAAATGGGAAGGAAATTTGTGTGGTAGCTGGACATCCATAGTTTGCTCATGCAAAGGAAGAAGAAAAAGCCAGATTGAAGCAGGAAAAGAGGCAAGCTGCTCTAGATGCAAAGAAGTCTAAACAAAAGAAAGAACAGTTTGCTATCTTGACCAAGCTACAGGCTGTGAACTCTTCTCAACAAATTCCCTCTCAATCAACTCAAGCTACTGAATCAAAGAAGAAGATTGAAGAACAGAAGAAATCTCCAAGAAAGAAAGAACTGGCTAAAAGAACAAAAAGAAAGTTGGATATTGTTAACAAGGAATTGGAAGATCAATTTCCAATGGAATCCACTAAAGCTGAAACTCAAGCATCAAAGCCCTCTGTGGTATTTGAAGACATAAGGGTGGTGGACCCCTACAGGAACATACATGGAGAGCCTATTGTGCCAAAGGATGAGCCAATAGAGTGGGATAAATTACCAATTCCTGACTTCAACTTGCCAATTCTCACCAAGCCAAGAAGGACAAAATCAAGGGCAGTCAAGAAAGTGAAGCTGTCACCTCTCAAATCCAAGGCAGTACTCAAAGCTCAACCCAAGATCAACAAGGGAGACTACTTGTACTTGTGTGACATCAAAGAATTCTCAGACCTAAACTTTTATCTGGAGGAGCTGGATGAGGTAAGGGCAATTGATGCATACAGAAACCTACCTGGAAGGTTGGTATTCAAGTACAAAGGAGGAAGGGAGATTCAGTGGCCTCTTCACAGGATACTTCAAGAAAGCCAAGCTGTGTTGATCAAAGTCTATTCATCCTTCAAGAAAAACTTTGGGTTTAATGTAACTGCAAGAAGATTAGTATTGAAGAAGATTGAAGAGCTAAGGAGTGTTAGAGCCAAAAATGCACTACCCAAAACTCTTAACATCCCATACACAGGGAGAAGAGTGCATCTAAGGCCCTACTGGCTGATGGAATTCATGGATGACAAGGGTGTGAGAAGATTCTTCAGATTAGAAGACCAATTGAGTATCTCTAGCAATGAGACTCTCTTGGAAATGCAAGAAATGTTAGATCTCTCAAAATCTGATGAATTAGAATTCCACAGACAGCTCCAGAATCAAATTGAAGAAAACAACAAAAAGCTTGGAAGAAGATCCAGACCTTCAAGAAACTAGAAAAATCTGCTCAGGCTAGAGGAGCATCTTGAACTGACTGTGAGCCAAACCTTGTATATCTTGTTTAAATTGAAGCACTTTCAGTTTTATCTACTTATCTTTAAAGATATATGTTTAGGATGTTTTGTTATCATCAAGTATCTCTTAATTTATGGCTACAATTCCAGTAGACATAAATTGAGGGAGATTGTTGTGAATATGTTGTGCACTTGATGATTACCTAAACAAAACATCTAAGTAGATTTTACTTAGTGAAATAATGTAGCACTCGACGGATAAGAATTATAGTCCCGACGGATAACTCATTTTAGTCCCGACGGATGAGTAACTTATTATCCATCGAGTGAGTAGCTTATGTAATAATAAGTTTGTAGCACATTGTTGTATGCACCTTTGTATAGGATCTATAGTAGCATTTAAGTCATGTTGACTTTAACTAGATATGCAGAATAGGTTGATTAACTGTACATAAGCAATGTCTTGTAATTCTGTATAAGTGAAATGAAGTCAAGTGCCAAAATAGCTACCAACGGATGATTAACAAAGCTTCGACGGATGATCAAATGACTTTCAACGGATGTTTAAAATAGCAGTCGACGGATGATCAAGTAAGTCATCGACGGATGATCTGAAAGTCGACGGATGATCATATCAAGATTCAAACATCAGTTGAACAGTGAAAGCTGACACACAGCCGTTGAGTTGGTTATAAACACACTGTGGAAGCCCATTTACTGGGTAATAGAGGACGAAAAGCAGCAAAGATCAAGACTGTTAGATTTTATATTTATTCAGTTCTTTTGACTTTGTAATCTTGGTAATATATAAACCAAGAGAGTAGCAAATAGAAAAACAACTAAGAGAGCTAAGAAACAAACACAGAGAAATCTTTGTAAGCACTATCTTTAGCATTTCCTGTGTTCTTAGTAGTTCCATTTTGTATAAGCAGCTGTGAGCATTTCTGCACACAGAGTCCTCTCGATATATTAAATATATCTCTGGTGGAATTGTTTAAATCCACCAGAAAGTTTTTAAAGACTCTTGTTTTTAATTACTCTTGTTTTGATTCATTAAAGTTTATATTCCGCATTGTGCTAATCAAAACAAATATATCTATAATCGAGTTGAACATTTTTATCTCAAGAAAAAGTTCAAGAATTCCATTCAACCCCCCTTCTGTAATTCTTGCTATATTGTTAAGGGACTAACAGTTCTCCTGGTGCGACCGCGCGCAATGACAGCGCGGGCGCGCCTGCCTTCTGCCAAAAATTCTTTTTTTTCTTCTTCTTTATTCCTTACAGCTTTGAGCTAGTCTTTCAAGCTTTTATTCCAACACATCTTAAACACCATATTAGCATCAAAACAATGCTAATTCACCTGATTCACGAAGTAAAGCCTGAAATACAAAAACACTTGAAAACACATTATAACACAGATAACTTGAGTACAAATACACCAACTCAAAGATTATTAGAGCATAAATAAGTGTCATAAATGCCGCTTAACACTATGCATCCCATGCCAATTTCAAGTTCTATCAAATGGATGTCAAAAGTGCCTTTCTGAGTGGAGATTTGGAGGAGGGAGTCTATGTCAATCAGCCTCCCGGTTTTGAAGATCCAAATTTTCCAGAATATGTCTACTATCTTTTGAAAGCACTTTATGGACTGAAGCAAGCACCTAGAGCCTAGTATGACACTTTATCAAAGTTTCTTTTGGAAAATCACTTCACAAGAGGTACTGTTAATAAAACTTTATTCTTTAAAAATGTTAATGGATCTAGTATACTTGTTCAAATTTATGTAGATGATATTATATTTGGCTCTACAGATGAAAAACTTTGCAAAACATTTGCCAAATTGATGCAAAGTAAGTATGAAATGAGCATGATGGGAGAGCTAACTTACTTTCTTGGTTTACAAGTTAAGCAAGTTAGTGTTGTGAATATGTTGTGAACTTGATGATTTCATTAACAAAACACCTTAGTAGATTTAACTTAGTGAAAAATGTAGCACTCGATGGATAAGGAATATAGTCCCGACGGATGACTCAATGTAGTCCCGACGGATGATGATTTATTATCCATCGAGTGAGTAGCTTATGTAATAATAAATCATGTAGCACATTTCTGCAAACACCTTTATTTAGATTCTGTAGTAGCATATAAGTCATGTTGACTTTAATTAGATATGCAGAATAGGTTGATTAATTATACATAGATAATGTCTTGTAATTCTGCATAAATGAAATAAAGTCAAGTACTAGCAAGCTACCTGATGGATGATCAACAATGCTACCCGACGGATGATCAACAAGGCAACCCGACAGATGATCATGTACCTGACGGATAATCAATTCAAACATCTATTGACAGTGACAACACAGTCACATGCGTCGAGTGTATGCAAAAGGAATGTGGTAGCCTACTCAACTGGGTTTTTGAGAACAAAGAAGCATTGCCATTTCCATGCTATTATGAAGATATTCAAAGATGCTGAAACAGAGTAATGAAGTATCATAGTATTAGACTTGATAGGTTTTGTTTTATTATCTTGTCTTATTACTGTGTAATCTTGGTTGTATATAAACCAAGAGTAGCAATTAGAACAACAAGAAGACTAAGCAAGTAAATTCTCAGAGAAATATTTGTAAGTTGTATTCTTAGCATTTCTCTGTAAGTTTAGTTGTTCTTATTTTGTAAGCAGCTATGGGTTATTCAAGCTTCACAGAGTTCTCTCGATATATATATATATATATATATATATCTGGTGGATACTTTCTAATCCACCAGAAAGTTTTAAAGACTTGTGTTTTTATTACTTTGTGTTTTGATTCATTTTTAACTTGTTATTCCGCACTTTGCAAATTAAACCACTGCCATATATATCTTAAGTTAGAACATTTTATATTTTTGAAAAAGGTTCAAGAATTCTATTCAACCCCCTTCTGTAATTCTTGTTGCATTTTTAGGGACTAACAAAGTTAGTGATGGAATATTTATTAGTCAAACCAAATATATTTTTGATCTTTTAAAGAAGTTTGATCTAATGGATCGCACATCTGCAAAAACTCTCATGGCCACTGCAACTAAACTTGAATTAAACACTACTGAAAAGTCTATGGATATTTAAAGCTATAGGGGCATGGTTGGCTCACTTCTATACTTAACAGCTAATAGGCTAGATATAATGTTTGCTACCTGTTTTGTGCTAGATTTCAGGTTGATCCTAGAGAATCTCACTTAATAGCTATTAAGAGAATTTTCAGATATCTCAAGGGAACACCAAAACTTGGCATTTGGTACCCTAGAGATTCTGGTTTTGATCTAACTGGTTATTTAGATGCAGACTATGCAGGTTGTAGAATAGACAGAAAAAGCACAACAGGAACTTGTCAATTTTTAGGGAACAAGCTTGTGTCCTGGTTTAGTAAAAAGCAAAATTCAGTTTATACTTCTACAGCTAAAGCTGAATATATTGTTGCTGGTAGTTGTTGTGCACAGATTTTGTGGATGAAAAACCAATTGTTGGACTATGATCTACAAGTTGACAGAATTCCCGTTTTCTGTGATAACACAAGTGCAATTGCCATCACTGAAAATCCAGTACAGCATTCAAGAACAAAGCACATAGACATCAAGTACCACTTCATTAGGAAACATATGATGAATGGTACTGTGGAGCTTCATTTTGTTCCAAGTGAAAAGCAGCTTGCAGATATCTTTACCAAGCCACTTGATGAATCCACCTTTTCAAGGTTGGTAAGTGAGTTAGGTATGCTTAATTATTCTTGAATCATTTCAGATATTTTTGCAAGTTATAATGCAGCCATAAACTTAATTGATTTTTCTGTTTTGGATGAAATTTTGGCCAAATCAAAATTTACATCCCGACGGATGCTCATTATCCAATAAGTTTGATCATCCATCGGAATAGTATTTATTAATAAAAATCAATTACTTTTCTGGATTATTTTATAACCTGACGGATAATTGTTTTATTCACATCCGTCGAATTGTCTCAATCTTAGCCGTTAAAACTCTGAACATTATCCATCGGGTATACTTACAGTTTGTAAGTATAACATGACGGATAATTGACAGAATTCTGACAGTTTATTTATTTTAAACAGCTATTTTGGGCTATTTTGATTGGTTATTTTATTTCACTTTATTATTTTTGACAGTTTATTTCTGAGATAGTATAAAAGCAGAATTCATTTTTATTATATTCTTTTATCATTCTCAAATCAATTGCTCTAACTCCTTTCTTCTCCAAAACAAATACTCTCTCTACAAATTTCCATACTTTAACAATGACACCAGTAGTCAAAATCATGTCCCAGTCTGGATTCATCTATGAAAAGAACAACTTTGTAGCTCTTGTGAACAAGGAGATTCCACAATCTGGAGATTTTCACAAAAATGATGGACTTTGTGAAGGGCTGTAAACTCAGTTATGCTATGTTGGAATCACCCACAATCTACTGTGAAGTTGTGGAGGAGATATGGACAACTGATGTGTACCAATCTTCTAACAAGTCCATAACTTTCACTCTTAAGGTAAGCAGTTATGCATTAACAGTGATACAATTCAAGCTTATTTTAAAATTCCTGAAAACACTACCACTGTTCCACACACAGATACTGATTTAGTTAACATGCTTTATTCTATTGGCTATGCTCTCCCTACCTCTAAGTTAAGTAAGATTAGGAGGCTAGGTCTTAGAAAAGAGTGGAGTTATTTGTGTGATGTAGTTACCAAAGTGTTTTCTGATAAAGTGAGTAATTTTGATTATGTTAACATTGCCATGCTTAACATGGTTTATATGCTAGTTACTGATAAGTACTTTAATTTCAGTGACATGATCATGTTTGAGTTAGGTTATAAGTTAGGGGAAATTAATAAGAGAGGTAAAAGTATCTATTATGCTAGATTCTTTATGATGCTTGCTAACCATCTTATTGAGAATATTGCTGTTGAGAACCCAACCAACAAACTGAATTATTGGGTTTAAGAAAGGAGAATCATTGCAGATCTCAACAGAGCAAATCACCACAAAGAGGTGCCCCTCTTCTACTTTCCAATCATGGGGGGACCTCATGTAAGTGAGGTAAGCACCATTGTCTCTGCTCTTCCAACCTCATAAATTTCTTTACCTTCAAGTGTAGCTATGGCATCTAGGTTAATGACCCAACAGATGCCTACTCAAGCTACCAAAACAACAATTTCATAATCCAAAGTTAAGAAAGCCCCATTTGATTTCTCTTAAAAGAAACCAGTTGCAAAAACTATTAAACACAAAGAGGGGAGTGTGAAGGAGAGTGAGTTAGGTGAGGGACAGGGATAAAATTAAAGAAATCCTAAGGAAAAGGCTGGTGAGATTAGTGTACCCAAGCCTAGCCACACCACAGTTTCCCAACAAACTGTGGTGGTTAATAAGGAAATCAGCTCAGTTCTAGTTTCATCCTCCCAAAAGGATGTTACTATTAAAATAAGCTTCTAACCAGGAGCACGGGCCAAGAGGGTTAGGGATACAAGTTCACCACAGACTTATGCTAGAAAGAAAAGATCTAAAACCCTTGGGGATGCACACGGAACACACACAGTGCAAACTGGAGCTAAAGACTCAGTCACTGCACCATCTCAAAGTCAGCTTGATGTGGCTCCAATAAATGTGGAGTCACATCCAAAATCATTGATAATTGAAGCACCTGAAACACCAAATTCACCCACACACTCACTGGATGTAGACATGATTCATACATCACTTCCAAATTCTCCATCTTTAACTCTATTGGAGAAGCAAAAAATCCAAGCAAGTTAGCATCATCTTTTAGATGATTTGTTGGCTCACTTGCCAATTCTTTCTTAGTCTATTGAGACATCTGTGCCCAAATTTTTATCAATCTGCACAGAGTCTACAATAGTCTCCACTCCAAACTCATTCATTTCTTCTATCCCGGTGGATATTGTTCATCCGTCGAGTAGTGATTGTATCCCGACGGATGTGCCTAACAGCAGTCATCCGTCGGCTAGCCAAACTACTATCCCGATGGATGTTCTTCATCCCTTGGTACTTTCTGCACAACTTCAAATCCCAACAATTGTCACAAGTGCAGATGACCTAGTAGTAGCACAATCACTCTTAGGACTGAGGGCAGGGAGTGAATTGAGTGAGAGGCTGGGTTGCTCCCAGGCAAAAGGAGAGGAAATGAGTGATCAAATGCAGACCATTTCTTCAGGTCTGGCAAAAGTGAGTGAGGGGAGTTCCACCTTAGTAGGTGAAGGTGAGGGTGTGAGGGTGGTGAGTTAAGGGGAGCCCTTGATGCAAGAACATAGAGAAAATAAGAGAAATGCAGGTACATGAGAAATAAGGATGGACATCATTGTTAGTGAGTCAATGAATGTCAATGATACAGACAGAGATAAACTATCTCAGCATGATCAAGCTGTCATAGATTCCATCTCTTTGGATGCTGAGACTTTTACTCATCTTTTGGATGGACAGGGCAATGAAAATGCAGAAAAGATGCTAAACTTGGTGCATACTACTCAATCAATGCAAAGAGCAAAGGATGCCATCACAACCATGCCACCTAGAGTTGGTGATGATGTTGACTATGGTACTGGTGAATCTGCAGATTTCTTTGGAGATGATGGTGATGATAGTGAAGAGCTCATGGACATAGGGGAGAAGCAGGCCCTAGCTCTAGATCAAACATTCCTTCTTAGGTGTTTTTAAAGAGTGTGATGAGCATCATTTCAAGACAACTCTTTTCCACATCATCCAACAGACACACAATGCTCTTCAGGCCACTACCAATGCTAGCACCAAGAAGCTTCTACATGCACATCTCAACTCTCTGCAACTACATTAAATCCAATCTCTTCAACACAACCAAGATGTCAGTTCAATCAAGATAGAGATTGACCAAGTCAAGAAGAGTGTCTCTGAAAGATTGGATGTTACATTTTCAAATACAACAATGTTTGACATCAATAGAAAGTTGAGAAAAAATTAAAATATTGCATCTAAAGTGGATTCCTTGGACACTAGATTGCAAGCTGTGGAAGCCTCTCTAACAGTCATTCATCTTCATCAAGCACAACAAACTCGGTTGCTACAAAACCTGGTGGTTGCACAAACTTCTACCTCCACTCTACTTGATGATAACAAAAAGGGGGAGAAAGAATCAACAATTCAAGTCAGTCAAGCAGAGCCAACCAGTGAGGGGGATCATGTGATAAATGTTCAGATCAGTCAAGTAATTGTTCCAGAAATTACTCTGGCAAAGCCACCAGTATTGGACAACGTTGATCTGATCCAAATAGCAGCTGCTAAACTTGAGTCAAAGACAAATTCCAAGATGATTGATGTTGCAGCTGTTGAGAAGGAACTAGATGAGAAATGGAAGAAGATTGATACAGCTATTCAGGAGAAATTTGGTCAACTACAAAATCCAGACAAGACCTTTCATCACCATTCTCAAGTCAAACACATCTCAGTGCATGAAATGAGTCTAGGCAACTTAGAAAAAGGCCAAACTTCTTGCATCAAATCTCCAAAGGCAAATCTGGTTTTGAAGCCTAAAAGAAACTACTCGAGTTCTCAGACAAAAATCCTATGAATCTTGTGTTTGAGACACCTAGGCCAGATGAATAGAAGTTATTGGCTAGGTCAATTGCATTTTTCAAGAATCCAACTGATTCAGTACTTAAAAGAAGAATTGCCAAAATCTATAGATATGGTAAGAAAATCTGTGTGGTGGCTGGACACCCTCTGCTTGTGGAAGCTAAGAAGGAAGAAAAAGAAAAGATCAATCAAGAAAAGAAGCAGGATGCTCTAGATGCTAAGAAGCTCAAACAAAAGAAGGAGCAAGCTGCTATCTTAGCCAAACTTCAAGTTGTGAAGACTACAATAGAGATTTATGCACAACCATCTGTGATTACTGAAGCTAAAGATCAGAAAGTGCAAGATGCATCCCAACAGATAAAGAAAATAAGGTACAAGCAAAGAATCAAGAGAAAATTGGACTTTAATGATGAGTAAATGGAAGACTACATTCCCAAATTGTCTACATCTACAACTCAGTCATCCAAGCCACCAGTGGTATAGGAAGAATTCAAGGTAGATCCTACAAAGAAATTTCATGGTGAGCCCATAGTTCCCAAGGATGAGCCAATAGACTGGGAAAGTTTGCCAATTCCTGAACTCAACTTACCTATCTTCAACAAGCTAAAGAAAACAAAGACTAGAGCAATCAAGAAAAGCAAGCCTATAACTCTCAGGATTAAGACCTTAGCCAAATCTAAACCTACAGTCAATAAGGGAGATCTTTTATATATCTGTGATATCAAGGAGTTTTCAGATTTAAACCTCTACTTGGATGAACTGGATGAAGTAAGAGGAATTGATGCTCACATACATCTTCCTGAAAGATTGGTGTTTAAGTACAAGGAAGGGAGAGAAATCACATGGCCTCTTCACAGGATTCATGAAGAAAGCTGTTATGTACTAATAAAGATCTACTCATCCTTCAAGAAGAACTTTGAATTTAATGTGACTGCAAGGAGATTAGTTCTAAAGAAGATTGAAGAGCTAAGGAGTAATAAAGCCAAAGATGCACTACCAAAAACTCTATCAATACCCTTCACTGGAAAGAGAGTGCATTTGAGGCCTTATTGGCTGATGGAATTCATGGATGATAAGGGAGTTAGAAGATTCTTTAGACTGGATGACCAATTGAGTATCTCTAGCAATGAGACTCTATTGAAAATGCAAGAAATGATGGATCTATCTGAAGCTGATGAACTTGAATTCCACAGACAACTCCAGAATCAAATAGAAGAAAACAACAGGAAGCTTGGGAAGAAATCCAGACAATCAAGGAAATAGAATTATCTGCTCAGACTAGAGGAGCACCTTGAAAATGATTATGAGAACTTTTTGTACACTTTGTTTTGTTCAAATTTTCAATAAATATTGTAGCACTTATCAGTTTTATCTACTACTTTTTAATCTGTATTTTTAGGGTGTTTTGTTATCATCAAGTTTCTCTTAATTTATGGCTACAATTCCAGTAGACATAAATTGGGGGATATTGTTAGGAATATGTTGTGAACTTGATGATAAGTTAAACAAAACACCTTAATAGATTTAACTTAGTGAAATTTGTAGCACTCGGCGGATGATCTAATATAGTCCTGACGGATGAACTTTATAGTCCCGACGGATGACAAATTAACATCCATCGAGTGAGTAGCTTATGTAACAAATAAGTACTTTAGCACATTTCTGCAAACAACATGTATTAGTCAAGTAGTTTGCGTAGGATTTTCTAAGTCATGTTGACTACTAGATTGATATGCAGAATAGGTTGATTAATTGTAAATATGAGATGTCTTGTAATTCTGTATAAGTGAAATAGAGTCAAGTGGCAAATAGACTCTCGACGGATGATCAACAAAACTCCCGACGGATGACAAACATAGTCCCGGCGGATGATCAAATTCAAATAGTTGTTGACAGTGACAACACGGTCACATGCGTTGGGTGTTTGCAAAAGGAATGTGACAGCCTATTAAGCAGGATTTTGAGAACAAAGAAGCATTACCATTTTCATACAATTGTGAAGATATTCAAAGATGTTGGAATAGAGTAATGAAGTAGCATGGAGTTAGACTAGATATGTTTTTGTTTTATTATCTTGTCTTATTGTCATGTAAACTTGGTGATATATAAACCAAATGTAGCAAGTAGAACAATTAACTAAGCAAATATATTTTTCCAGAGAAACATATCAAGCTGTATTCTGTGAGTATTTCTCTGAAGTTTAGTTGTTCAAACTTGTAAGCAACTGTGATCTATTCAAAACTTCAGAGAGTTCTCAATTTGATATATATATATATATATATCAAATCCACCAGAAAGTTTTAAAGCCTTATGTTTTATTACTTAGTGTTTTAATTTCAACTATCTTTCCATTTCGCAATTTTGCAAATCAAACACTGTTATATGTATTAAGTTGGAATATTTTTAAAATCTTGAAAAGTAGCCAGAATTATATTCAACCCCCCACTTCTGTAATTCTTGTTGTATTGTAAGGGAATAACAGATCCCCTTTTATCAATAAACCTTCTGCAGAAACGATCAGTATCCACACAAAAAGCAGAATTCTCCTAGCCTTTCATACTTGCACGTCACAGTAAACTCTTTTCCATCCTTCTTTATAATTTTCTTTTTTCTTTTGAGAGGTTTTATGACATCTAACATGATTCTCACCCTCATGCATTCTCGCCAGATTAAAGTGTTGTTTTTAGCATCGTACTCCAGAAACTCGCCAAAGAAATTCCCCAGCTGTTCTCCCCACAGCCTCTGACATAAAACCCATTGGCAATTCATGTATCTGTATCCAAATGTTGACATACCACATCAGAATTTTTACAGGATCCTCATTAGCAGTCACAGGTGCCAGCACCATCATGGCATTATCAAACATCCAGGGGCCTCCTTTAGCTACCTATTGCATATATTCTTTGCGAAAAAACTGAAAAAGATAAATACCTTATTCCAATTCTTTAATGTTGATTCCCGTTGTAGGCTTCCAGACGTCCGCCATTCTTGTTTTCATAGCTCTTAGATTGATCGTTTTCTCGGTGAGAAACCTTCCTACTATGCATAGTTCATACCTATTTGTTACCTCCTCAACATCTTCATCAAACACAAAACTTTCATTTTCCTCTTCCTCTATATCAAGATTAGCCATCTGTGCATCGATGTCATGATATCTCGTCATGGGGAAAAGAAAGAAATAAACTCTTACAAATTCTAGTTTCTATACAATAAATTTGAATGTGAAGAGAAACTCAGAACCTCTCACACTGGACATGGAGAGGAAATATGCCACTGGTACTATTTACGATTCACGACTTGTTAATTTGATGGTGTGTCCTACACTTGTATGTATGTTCATCTGAATACAATCATGGGATCATGGGTTCATATTTATCTCGTGCTCTTATTTTACTTTTTATTATCATTTTTATTTTTATCACACACTGTTTTTGTCGTCGTACACTAAGACATGATATTTACAGAAATAGTCTTCTTACTCTTCACAATATTGTGACATGATCTGCTTCCATTTTCCCAACCGCATGGTTATTTTTGGTTTGATTCAATACTTTATAATAAAAAAATAATCATTCAATTTTCATGATTAACATTATATAAAAAAAATAAAATTATAATATACAATACTAATTGAATTTGCATGAAACTCTTTCTACGTTATATTCTGACTTGATGTTTATTTATTTGTACGATTCACTGTAAAAACATTTAAAAAATATGATTTTTGAACGCGTTGGTAGAAAAGTTTTGTATTGGGCCTTCAAAACTACAAGCCCTTGGTACAGTAACAATTCTAAACCAGATCGAACACCAGAAAGCTTGGCCTTGCCCCAATTTCTGGAAAACAATAAGACACAAGGTGTCTACTTTGGTTTTGTCATTTTTATGAAGCAATATAGAGAATCTTCCTCAAGACAACAGAGAGTCAGAGAGTGAGTTCTGTTAAAATAAACATCCTTTCGTCTCTTCCTAAGATTCTCTTCTCTTTGGTAAGAATATGTACTATTTTATTATTTCTGTAAATCTTACTTACTCCCTGTATCTATATCCTATATCTGTACCAGTAGTATTGGTTGTATTATCAGTGTGTGTGTGTGTGACTGTGTGTTGATATTACTCTCCATACTTTATCTTCTCCAAAACATAAATAAACTACAGCCCCCCCCCTTATCTTCTTTCTATAATCTATACATTTTCAATATACTATTTTGTTTAGGTTATGTTTCTTGGAAACAGCAAATACAAAATGTAAGGTCAGCAGTTGAGCTTGATATATCAAACTTTTTCAGCATTTTCATTTCTGCAAGATTTCTACTTTTTAAAAGCCTGTTTGATCAAACATCTCTTGCTCTTGTTTTCTAGGTACCCATTTTTGTGGTTCTTGAAAAAGCTTCAATCTTTGCAGATTTTGTAAATCTACTTGTTTTGCATTTAGTTTTAAATTCTTGATCTCTTACTGTTCAGTTTTGGAAGTTACTGAAAAATAACAGTACTTAAACAAGATGAGCCACCAGTCAAGTGGTTTTTAAAGAGCTGTCTTCTTTAAAAATTGCTCTTTTTTTAAAATTGTCAAAGACCCTAATGTGGATTTTCCCTAATTGGTGCAGAAATTTCGGGTTTTTTGAAATTACTAATTTACCTTTGAGTGATGAGCAAATTTACCAAAGGGTTGGATTTTGGTCTTTTTATACTCTAGTTTGTTTGAGGATAATATGGTATTTTTAACCATTTATTATCCTTTGATGTACTTGTTTTTTCTTATAAGCTCTCTCAGTCTTTGTGATTACAATCAATTATAGGTGCCATGGCATGCTTAAAGTGCTAATGTATTAATTTATGAATCAAAGTATGATGTAATATTGTTGGTGTATATATATTTTTGTGAAGAGAACCTGTTCCTGAAGCATTAACTTCAGTCATGTACATTTCATTTACATTGGATGCCTCATGTCTCTACCTTTATCTCATTTAGCTTGTGATTTCTGACTTTTCTCAGGAGCTGTGGGTCAGGTAGCATTGAAGTAGTTACAACAATCACATAAACACCCATATCATTGTTTATTGCAGGAAGGTAGTTAAAGATATGCAGACTCCCAAAACAAGGTAAGTTTGATAGTCATATCTTCTCCCTGTCTTTGGTTTTCGATAAAGTTGGTAGGTCAAATTTATAGAGTTTGTTTATTTTACACTCTGAGTTGCCATATGCAAGTGGAGTTGCTTATACTCTTTTATCACATCTAATGCCTCTTCCGCACGTGAAAAATTGAATGGTAGCATTATTACATAGGAGCTCATCAAGTTTTAGTCTGATCACAAGTATGTGTGACATAATTTTTTTATGGTTTATGCAGAAAGTTTTTTTTTCCCGACCTGCTTTACCAAATGGTTCTGTTTAATTTTGGAACTGAAAATTGTGCATCTTTTTAGACTTTCAGTTGTAAATAAGAGATGAAAGATATCTGTGACCATTTTTCATTTTTGAAAATCTGTTTTGATCAGAAAGATTCCTAGTTATTGTTGCTGTTTAAAGCATTAAACTAAGGTCTTGCGGTTATGTTATTTTTATGTTTTCTGTGCTGTGGTTGAATTAGTTTTCACCCAGCTTGGAGGAATAGTATGTCAACATGCGTGTCTTTGTGTGCTTTATAAAGAATTTGTCAACTCGTATTTCTGATTTTTATGGTAAATTGCAGATGCAATTTGGTAACCATTAGGTAAAATGTTTCTATAACTGAGAAAATTAAAAAGATCTTTCTTTACTTTAGAAGCTCATTATGTGCCAAATGTAGGTTAGAGCTGTTACATGTTTTTGATATATCATCTGTTTCAATGATTCTTGAAAAAATAGACAAAGTTCAACTTTTGAAGTGCAAATGCACAAGGAATGGCAGTTGCATTATATATGGGCTATTTTTATCATACTTGTTGCATTCTGTTTAGGGTTCAGGAACCGTGATTAGATGGTAACCCCCCCCCCCTGTTATTATGGTTTTGATACAAGAATTTATAAATCATTCGTACGTTTACTCAATTCAATTGCCTTGCATTGACATTTTCATTTTTTCTTTTCTAAATTTACGTTACACTTTCTGCCTATAAGCATTCCAAATATCGCACTGTCATAAGCTGGTCTAATTTTCTATCATATTTTGAGACTTGTGTTATGATATTTTTGATGGGTCCTCATTATCTTCTGCTTAATTTTTTGAACCTTTGCAAATGATGTACCAATTGATGACTCTAGTAGTAGTGGACCTTATATGATATGATGTGAAGGAGAAATGTATTACCCCATTTGCAGCTTCTCTGGTGCAGATATGAATTGATGCTTAATGTGGCTGCTTAATGCCATGATTAAGCATTTATGTTTATGATATAACTGTATTTGTATGCTAGATCAGCCATTGTCTCTCATTTGACTTGTCTGGTTGCAGAAAAAGTTCTTCTGAGGTGGCTCAAGAAAATTCTCCGCAATCTAGTCTTCCAGAAGTATTTCGGAGGCTCTCTGCTCCGAGTGAGTCATCAGAAGTTCCCCACAAGATATCTCCACGATCTGCATCCAAGGTGCCTCACAAGATTTCTGGTCCTGAAAAGATCACTCCGCGAGTTGCACGTCTACTAAAGACAACTGGATTAGAATCTGATGCTGCATCTTCTTTAAACCATTTAAAGACACCAAAAGACAAAAGCCCTAAAGTTATTGACCGCAAGTCACCTAGAAGTCCAGTGCCTGAGGTAATCATTATATAACAGAGCCACCAAACCTGCAGTTGTTTATAATATAGGCTACATTGCTCTTTTTTTTCAATCTTGTATCTATGTTGATGATTCTCATGCATTTAGCACTTGTGTTTGCTTGGAAGGTTGAAACAGGGTTGTAAGTAAGTTCTAATTCTATGATGTTCTCAATTTTGAGTGACATAGGAGAAATGCATTCCTATTTCCTTCTATCTAAAAAAAGACGATACTCTCGAGACTAGAAGAAATTTGGAACTGAAGGTCTTTTTAAAAAATATTGGTCATTGAATGAAAATGTCTCCTCTTCCAGAAAAATTGTTTTATATGTACAAGTAAAAGTTTTTCTGCAAATAAATACTTCTATAAACTCGTCATTTGGGCAATTTGAAAATCCTGTTATTTCTCTTTTCAGCTCTTGCTTTTAGATCCATAGGGCGATACATGTTTAAATTATTAATGTGGTTCTATTGTATTTGTTTTCTGCGAAGCCTCTTAAAAGGACAAAATGATCTATCCTCTGGTCATTCCACCAAAAGTCTAATAATGTTGTTATTTGTCGCAGAAAACTAATCTAATGCATGTCATTATCATTTCTAACCCTTTTTTGTTGCATGCGCTAGGGAAAACACCCAAGAAAGGTTGCAGATTTGGAATCTCATATTTCACAACTTCAGGATGATTTAAAGAAAGTAAAGGATCAACTAAGCTTGTCCGACTCATGGAAGCAGCAAGCCGAGCGAGATGCAGAGGAGTCAAAGGAGAAGTTCCTGGCTATGTCCCTAAAGCTAGAGGAGTCCCAGCAATTATTATCTCAGTCTTGTTCTGATGAGCCCCAATCTATTGAATTTGAAAAGATCACTAACGAGAAAGACAAAACATTTCAGTTTGAGCTCGACGCTTCTGAAACATTACCCTCAAACAGTTCCGCTGAATTGGCTTCTGCACTGGATGAGATTAGGCAACTTAAGCTTCAGCTTGAGACGGTAACTGATTTAGAGGCTAGACAGACCAAGCAAGCAGAACTAGCATCTGCTGAGCTACATAGCTTGAAAGAAAACCTAGAAGAAACCCGTCTGCTTGCAGATGAAATGAAAAACCAGCTAAAAGATTGCAAAGATTCTGAAGTTCAGGCCCAGGCCCTTGTTAGTCAAACTCTTTTGCAACTCGAAACAGCTAAACTTGCAGTAGAGACCCTTGGATCAGATAACAGTAAAGCGAAGGAAGCATACAATGCCATTGCTTCAGAGTTGGACCAGACGAAGGCACGTGTGATTTTTCTGGAAGAGCTTGTCACCAAACTTACGAAAGAAAAAGACACCATTTCCGGCAAAGATTCTCAGTATTTGGCTGGTGAGAAGGCCATCAAATATGAAACTAAAGAAAATGAAGAAAGGGAGAAATCTATTAAAGCAGAGCTTGAATGTGTAACTTCAGAAGTTGAACATCTAAGGTCTGCTTTAGAAACCACAGAGCTTAGGTACCATGAAGAACAAATCCAAAACACTTTGCAGATTGCAAGTGCTTATGAGTTGGTGGAGAAGATAAAGTCCACATCAAGCCGAAGGGAGGATGAGCTGGAGGCGGAACTAAAGAAATCAAAAGCAGATATTCAAGAGCTACGAGCAAACTTGATGGATAAGGAAACAGAGTTGCAAGGCATTTGTGAAGAGAATGAAGTTATGAAGACGAGGTTGGAGACAACTCTCATAGGCAGCAGAGAGAATCAATTGGAAAAGGAGCTGCAGAGTAAAAAGGTAGATGCTGAAAGAATGAAGTCTAATTTAATAGAAAAGGATATGGATATGCATGCCATCATAGAGGAAAATGAAATGCTCAAGTTGGGAAGCAAGGAAATGGAATTCAACCTGGGTAATGTTGGTGATGAATCTTTTACCGAGCTAGATGCTGCAAGGGCAGCTGAGCGTGACACTCTTATGAAGCTTGGTTACGCAACAGGGGAGGCAGATAAGAGTCATAGGAGGGCTGCACAAATGACTGAGCAGTTGGAAGCAGCACGGTTTACAAATTCTGAATTGGAGGCCGAATTGAGAAGGGTAAAGGTGCAGTCTGACCAGTGGAGGAAAGCAGCAGAGGCTGCTGCATCTATGCTTTCAACAGGGAAAGTCGAAAGAACAGGATCTCTGGACAGCTCACGTTATCCCGAGGACATGGATGATGATTTTCTTAAGAAAAAAAATGGAAACATGCTCAAGAAGATCGGGGTTTTGTGGAAGAAACCGCAAAAATAAAAGAATCCGTTTCAGGTGAGTTATCTGTTATATTTTCTCTTTGCGTACAGTTTCTGCAGCAGTGTGTATTGTATCACATCTATATTTCTTTCCTGAGCAGGCAATCTGGGAAGGCAACAAAAGAATCTTCAGAGATTAGATCTTTATGGCACACAAACTTTCCAGTAGCAGTTCCCGGGTGCTTATGTAGTATGTAATTGGTGATTATAACACTTCTCTTTATTTTGTTTAAGACTCCAGAAAACAGAACTTAGCAATCTTGCTGCATTAACATGGTAGTATTTGTTATCAACGAGTTGTCAGAGTAATTCTTACAACAGGTGTTGGTTAATGTCATCATTGTAATTTTTGTTGCGTAGTGGTTTGAACCCCTGAATTATAAAGTTAAGTCTGCATAATTGGGGACCTTCACGTAAACTTCTGATGCAAGAGTCTTGTGCATGGTGCATCGGTTAAGTTCTTTTATATTGTAATGTTTGTAAGTTTTTCGTCCCAGGAAGTGTCAGCGTGCACCTATTTTATCCAGAAGTTTGTTTGTTGTAGTGATTTTGCCCACACTCAAGTGTATCGACCAGATAGTTTTGAATTTTGGCTATAGGTTTGAATGTGACCACTAAACACTGAAATGCTGGTGAACAGTAGAAATATGGTTAGTAGGAAGATCACAAGTTCAATGCATATTTATTTGAGCAAGAGCAGATGTAAGTATATTATACATTTATAATTAGTTTGTGTATTGGAAAAGATATCACTTCATTGAAGTAAGTCACTGTAAGTAATAAAATTAGTTTTTAATGCTGCTTAATTTAGCCGGATTTATTTTTTGCCGGTAATTTTCTATCAATGTTCGAGATGAACATAAACTAATATTCTCGCTCATCTCGAAAATTTACGAGAACAAATAATAATTTGAAAGGCTATAATCCATATTTGTTAAAAAAAAGTTGGTAACTCCAAGAATTGTTATATTTTTAGTACAAAAGAAAAAAATTAGGTGTTAAATTATTAAATGAATACCAATTTTATGCTACTATAACTATATTAAAGCTAATTGTTAGGTAAAAAGTCTAGGTGGCAACATGATTTAGATATTAGTTAAAAAATATACCGCTCCAACCATTAGACTTGTTAAGAATAGGGCATGGAAGCACAACCATTAGACTTGTTAAGAATAGGGCATGGAAGCTTTCTGCTCTGAGTATTAGAGGATAGTTTTGACTGCCTCTAACCATTAGCTAAAACATCCACGTCAGATTTTGTGCCTTATTTAAAACACATTAATATATACATATATTTATATTACACTTAATATATATATATCAAAATATATTAAAATTCTTATTTTATATTTAATATTTTAAACTTTATTATATTTATTTTAATATACAATGCATATTTTTATGAATACAAATAGAAATAATTTAATATAATATAATTATATATTTTATAATATATATATAAGTAATATTTATTAATTATGTTTGATTATATTTAAATATGTTATTATATTTCAATTGAAATAATATTAAATTGCTATTTTATTTAATATATTTTCATTAAATATATTATTTATATTTTCACTTGTATTTAACTAAATATATACTAAAATTATTTTAACATATAAAATTTTTATATATATATATACATAATAAAAAAATAATTTTATTGAAAATAGCTAACCATTATACCTAGTATCACTGGAGTAAAACCTCAGATTCAACAAATTTTTAGATAATGATCATTTAGCTAACCATTTTAGTTATTAACATTGGAGATGCTTTTAGAGAATATGTGCCAAACGTGACTATAAATGTGCTGATTATATCCATCCATCTTCAATCATTAGATTTTGTTCCATAAAAATGACTTTGGTTAATAGAGAGTCGTATAATCTTTATTAAATTTGGTGAGTTTAATAGAATAGTACAAATTTGTTATATGAAACCACTAAAAATTAATTCCACCTATAAAATATAAAAGTAGATATTCGTTTTACCTAATAAATTGATATTGAATAAGAAACCATGTGAGCAAACAAACATAAACAATCAATGTGCTAAGCTGCACTAACAGGTTACTTTGTAAATACTCATGCAAATATTTTATTTTCAATTGAAATTTATAAATATTTGAGTAAATATTTCTATTTTTGATTAAAATAAACAAAAAGTATGTTGCCCAAATTTAATGAAACAGATATATAACAATTTTCACAAATATATATTTCGGAAAGATAATCTTGAATGAAACTTGTTTTAGTATTGATGGAAAAATTAAAAGATCGGGGCTATACAGTCGACAGTAGACACTATATGCATGATGCATTGCAAGCTGCAGGCCTATGGTAACAATAGTGTTAATACCCGTTCGTGTCTTATTAATTTTCTCGTGTCTCGAATGTTCATAACTTAAGATAAATTATTAATTTACGCCTAATTTGTAAGAGTAGATATAGTCATGAATGATTTTATTTGATTTATATTTACGAGTATTTTAATATGATAAAATTCTTATAATTTATAGTAATATGAAATTAAATATATTAAATATTAAAATGTGTATTGACAAACATGATAAAGACAAGTGGGAAAAGTATTAAAGGACGGAGGGAGTAAGTAGAACTTGATATACGTACACATACGGTCTGGGTCAGTTCTGACAAGGAATGTCACGCCAGAATCTAATGTTGGGATATGGTCGGGAAATATGTCCCGGAATTGGAGCCCCTTGCATGCATGCTTTTCTCTAGAATTTCAATGCCCCCTCTTCCATTCACCCTTTCATACATCAGTACAAAAATAGACTCCACTTATTGATCAATTAATTATTGCCTAAAATCATGGTTGTAAAAATCGGTAATCGGTACTAATCGGTTTCGGTTTAGGTACCGATTAGGGATTAATCGGTAAATTGGTGATTAATCGGAGCGATTAATTGGAATAAAAATCGGATATATGTAAATATTTTGATAATATTTAATATATTTGCCTTATTTATTATAAAATATATAATTCAAAAGTAATTTATAAATATTAATCGTATTTTAAAAAATAGATCGTCCAAATATTTTTTAAGGATTAATCGGGATTAATCGGGAAATTTTTTAAAAATCGGGGATTTTTACAACACTGCCTAAAATACTATTACGTCTATTCAATCTATATATAGGCCGGGACTGGATTCGGCACATATTTTAATATTCTTTTAAAGTATAATTTTATATATTATTTTTTCTTTAAACAAATTTAATATTTAAAGTTTATACAAAAATTAAATCTTAAAAATAAATTATAAAAATATAATTTATATTTATCTTAAAATACAGATTGAGTATTAAAAAACTGTATAAAATTAAACGAGACGCAATAACTCACTAGCATGATATTTTGGAAAAACAGGGATTTCCCGTAGCATGTGAGTACGAAATGTCGATATCTAGCTAGCATCAGGAATGTATAAATAAACCGAGTCCATATATTCCACATACAACAACTACTTTGTCCTTTGCTAGATAACTCCTTAATGTGCTTTACTAAGTATTTTAATTTTTAAAAATAGCTTTTTACGAGTTGTTCAAACACACCATGTAACTAAATTTTTTGGTAGTGACAAAATCTTATGTTGCGAATTAATAAGGATAATTTATTAATCAAACTACAATATGTGTAATATAAATTTTGAGATCAAAAGATAATTAATCAATTATATCATTACTATTTATTAAAACAATTATAAGAGATAGAGTAAGAAGTTCACATGTTTTTGTCATCAATTATTAAAATTGTTAAGGTCTATTAAAACTTCTCAAATCACTTTCAGTTTTTATTTTTAGACAAAAATGATGAGATATGTCAATCAATTACTGATTATTATCATATACTATAAAATAGATTTAGCGTGTGTATACTATCTTATATAAATATTAAATAGTAATGTAATTTGTTAACATTTTTAAAATTTAATTAGAGATTGTTACAAGATATTGTTTCAAATTAAACATCCTTGGCTTAAAACAAAAGCAAAAGATGAACACTCTGCCTACTATGAATAGAAGTGAGTAATCATCCCAAATTGTGCCAAATGAAAAATTGCCGTTGATGAACAGGAGACGAGAATGGGTGACATGAGGAATTTTGAATCAATCAATTTCTTCTTCAGACTTGCACCACAACAGAATTTCTTCTTCTACTAACCAAACACAATCTCTACATTATTGTTACCCTATTTAAATTCCTTTTCTGTGTATACGTACATATGTTTATTCGATCATTGTTTATTGTTGATTCGCTTACTATACTTATGTTTATGAATCATTACTTATCTATACATATTTGTACACATATACAAATCGGGGGTCTTTTAAGAAAACAACATCTTCATTCTTTGAAATGAAGGTAAGACTGTTGCGTTAGACACTATTATTGGATACCATTGATTGATTTAACATTTTTAATTCCAATAAAATGTTGTCCGCTCTTGAAATGGGTGTTTGTTGGCAAACCTCTTTTACTAAAACCAAGTAGAGAAATACTTCACTGGAAGTCCAAAAAATAAAGCATCATCGCAAAGTTATTTGACAACATAATACAACGTGTTTAAGTCAACATAACTTATTATGATCTATACTTCGCTAAATGTATATACATATAACCAAAATCTCCACCGATAAGAATTATATTTACATGTTTGCATATCGGGCAGATTCCAATATCCAGTAAATTTTGACCGAAATCCTTGATATTTTTAAAATTTTGTAAAAACACTAGTTTATTAAACCGCGTTTGGCAGTGGCCTTTTAAAATAATATTATGACTTTTTTTATATTTTTATCTCATCTTGGTCTTTTAAAAATTATGAATGATAAATAAATTCAATAGATCAAAAAGTTATCATAAAATTATTAGAAACTATATTACGCATTAGTGGATGTAATTTTTTTTTTTTTTAATAATATAAAATTTTGAGAAAGTTACAAAGATAGATTGAAACGATACGAGAGTCACCATGTACTCGTCTTCTCTCAACGTACTCGTCTTCTCATTTGCGTAAGTATATAATAATATGATTATATAATGATTTAATTTTTTTTTGAGAAAATATATTTATAGATACTTGTCCTTATAGTATTTTATAGGGAAAAAAATTAAAAGAAAAAAATTTAGGAAAATATAATATATTAAGTTGATTTTGGGAAAAAGGGGAGAAATAATATTTAAAAAGAAATTTAGGAAAATATTAAGATAGTAAGTTTTTTTTTAAATAGAAAGTGGAAATTTTAGAAGAATATTATTATGATAAGTTGACAAAAATTTTAATAGAAGATTTTGTGGAAACTTTAGGAGAATATTACGAATGTTGATAAAATATTTAAGAGAATATATGGTAATTGCAGTTTTTTTAATGGAAGATTTTGTAAAAAAATTAGGAGAATATTACGAATGTTGATAAAATATTTAGGAGAATATATGGTAATTGCAGTTTTTGATATTTATTAACTTAAAAAGATGAGAAAATTAGAAAAATAGAATGAGACGTTCTGAGATACGCCACCTAAACGCTCTCGTCTTTTTCTTTATATAAGTATATTGATGATTGATTGATTTTCAAATACATTTTAATAACTTATAATAAAAAATGGTGAAATTGTAATCTGATAACTACGCTTACTAGTTTTACAACCCGTGCTATGCACGAGTCTTTATTAATATTTTTATATTATTTAAAATTATAATAAAAAAAATTTGGATTATTACCTTATTACTATATTTATAAATAATAATATAATTATTTGTTGTTGGCGGGATTCGTACCTGAATCTTAGGCAGTGTATAAATAATAATATAAATATTTTTTGTTGGCGGGATTCGAACCTGGGAGTTTTAGTATTGTATAAATAATAATAATAATATAAATATTTACTTTTGGCGGGGTTCGAACCTGTGAGTTAGGATAATGTATATTCTTTTAGTATTTGAATTTAATGGTCCTGATTGTTAAATGACATTTATATCCACTTAGAACGCTTTATAAAGGCTCGAATTTGTGTTTTGTACTCAAGTTGTTTGTGTATTTGATGTGTTTTGTAGTGTTTTGCATTTCAGGGTATAGATGAAGGAAGGCGGAGATTAGCATTGTTTTGGTGCTAAATTGGTGTTAGAAATGTGTCTTGGATGATTGCTTGTTGATCGCCATCAAAAACCAGCCAATAAAACAGAAGTCAGAATTTTTTCCAGAAGCTTAGCGCGTCCGCGCTGTGTTAGCGCGCGCCCGCACCGGTTGGACAGAAGTACAGCGCGCTCGCGCTGGGATAGCGCGCATCCGCCCTAGTTCGATTCTGCAGTTTCCTGATTCTTGTATGATTTTGACTGTTGCAGGCCCAGGATGATTCTACAGCCTATATAAAGCCTAAATAAGACGTTTTAAAGGATGTGATACACATGAGAGACACAACAAGGAGCAAGGAGAAGACGTAAGGAGACCGTATAACACAATTCAACGAAGGCGAAAAGGATCTAGTTTATTCTTGTGATTCTTTGTTTAAGTTGTAATCTTGGATGCTAGTTTTCTTATTTGTTGAACCTTATACTCTTGTGATCGTACTCTTGTTTATTATTCAGTTTTATACGATCTAGTTTATTATACCATGCTTTTATCGGAACACACGGTGATGATGAGTTCGGTTATGAAATAATCGTTATCGTGGGGTTCTAACGGATTTACTTATTGATTTCAATAGTTAATTTGTTTTAATATCTTAGTGTGTGGTGATTGTATGATATCCTAGTTTTGGTTGTGCTTATTCGTCTTATGAGCTTCGCGAACTTATAAGATAGCGTGTTAATCTCTATTGAAGCGACAGTGAATATACAGGTTTAGAACTTGTCATGCTAGCATAGGTTCATGTATTTGTCACGCATGATTCGTAGGTAATTTTAACCATCTTACCTGTCCTATGTAATCACGGTAGATAACTTACGCATTAAACCTTTATGTTGTCAAATTCTATAGACATATAGGGTCTCAACATATTTGGTGTCTATTCAGCTTCTATTTCTTTTGTGGATGTCTGGTAGTAGGGTATTCGTACAACGAAAGTTGGCATTTGCTAGCTTCGTGTTATCTGATTAATGTCATCAACATTGCATGCTAAGGTTAAGAACAATGACTTTAAATGAAGTAGTAATGAAGTTGGAATCCCATGTTTGTCTCATGTAAGTAATTCAACCCTCTTATTCTCTTAGTTAAAGTTAGTTAGTTTAATTTATTAGTTATAATCAAAACCCAATTTGTTATTTGTCTTAGCATTGAACGATAGTCATATCATTGTTGCATAAGTGCATAGATTGAAGTTAACCTAAACCAGTCTCCGTGGGAACGAATTAGAAATAATTCTATATTACTTGTGAACGCGTATACTTGCGTGTAAATTAGCGCGTGTTTTCATCCTAACAAGTTTTTAGCACCGCTGTCGGGGACTCGGTGTTAATTTTTAGTTTATGTGCTTGACATCAGTGATCGTTAAAGTTCACTGACTCAGATATTTTACTTACTTGTTTGCTTGTTGCTTTTTCAGGTACTCTAGAGAGCGTTTATGCTAACGCGTTCTCGATCTCGAAAGAGAATACTAGATAAAGCGGATGAAGTAGTTCAAGAAGTTTTTGTTGAGGAGAAAGTTGAAGAAGAAGCTCTTATTGCAATGGGAGAACCAGAAGCGAATTCGAAGGCTTTGATGGATTACTCTCAACCGAAGATCAATGATATTCAGTCTAGCATTGTCAGACCAGCCATCGCGGCTAACACTTTTGAAATCAAGGCTAGCACGATTCAGAAGGTGCAGAACTCAGTCCAATTTGGGGGTTCTCCAACGGAAGATCCCAACATGCATATTAGAGATTTTATCGAGATCTGCGACACCTTCAAATTCAACGTGTCTGAAGATGTTATAAATCTAAGGCTTTTCCCATTCTCTCTGAGGGATAAAGCTAAGTCTCGCTTGCATTCTCTACCACCAGGCTTTATCACCAAATGGGAAGATCTTGCTCAAAAGTTTCTTACTAAATTCTTCCCTATGAAAAAGACAGCTGCAATCAGAAACATCCTTACTCAATTTGCGCAGCAATCGGGAGAGTCTTTATGTGAAGCTTGGGATCGTTATAATGAGATGCTTAGGAAGTGTCCTCATCATGGGATGCCTGACTGGATGATTATAAACTGCTTTTATAATGGCTTGGGAGCACAATCTAGACCCATGCTTGATGCAATATCAAGTGGAGCCTTGTGGGCTAAGAGATACGATGAAACTTCTGATTTGATTCAACTGATGGCTGCTAATGAATACCAGAACCCTTCTCAGAGACTACCTCAAGGAATGGTAGCAGGAATTATGGACGTAGATGTAGCTACTACTATAGCTGCTCAGCTTAAGGCTTTGACAATGAAGGTAGATTCTTTGGCTAATTATGGAGTTAATCAGATAATTACTGTTTGTGAGATTTGTGCCGGTGCATGATACAGAGCAGTGTGCTATTTCTAGTGAATCAGCTCAGTTCGTGAGCAACTTTCAGAGGTCGCAACAACCAGTTTCAGCCACCTATCATCCCAACAACCGCAATCATCCTAACTTCAGCTGGAGCAACACTCAGAATGCGGTGCAACAGCCTTATCATCAGTATGCAGCAAAGTAAATTCAACCCTCCTGGTTTTCAACAACCGCAATATGCACCAAGATAAAAACTCCAACTGCAACAATCTAATGAAAAATCCGAACTGGAGGAGTTGAGGCTCATGTGCAAGAGCCAAGCGGTTTCTATTAAGACCTTGGAGAATCAAATTGGGCAGATTGTTAATGCCTTGCTGAATCGACAACCTGGTACACTCCCTAGTGACACAGAAGTTCCAGGCAAGAAGGAAGCAAAAGAGCAGGTTAAGGCAATTACATTGAGGTCTGGGAAGGTTGCACACCGCGAAAAATCTCAAGTTTCAGAAGCTGAAGATGTGCAGAAGGAAGCAAAAGTGGAAACATGGAAGAAAACTGTGGAACACACTCCTCTTGAGGGTAATACAGGGGAGAAAAAGTTCTATCCTCCACCTTCTTTTCTTAAGAGGTTGCAGAAGCAAAAGTTGGCTAAGTCGTGTGCTAAGTTTCTGGAGGTGTTCAAGAAATTTCATATCAACATACCTTTTGCTGAAGCTCTTGAACAGATGCCTAGCTATGTGAAGTTTATGAAAGGTATTCTCTCAAGGAAAGTGAAGCTTGATGACTTAGAGACCGTTGCTCTTACGGAGGAATGCAGTGCTGTGCTGCAACAGAAGTTGCCTCCAAAGCTTGAAGATCCTGGAAGCTTCACTATTCTTTACACCATCGAAAACTTGTCATTCGACAAGTGTTTATGTGATTTGGGAGCTAGCATCAATCTGATGCCTTTGTCTATCTTCAAGAAGTTAGATTTACCTGATTCTAAGCATACTTATATGTCCTTACAGTTGGCCGATCGTTCTATTACATATCCACGCGATATTGTGGAGGATGTCTTGGTTAAGGTGGACAAACTCATCTTTCCTGCTGACTTTGTAATTCTTGATTTTGAGAAGGATAAAAAGATTCCCATAATCTTGGGAAGACCATTCCTGACTACCAGCAGAACATTGATTGATGTGCAGAAGGGTGAGCTCACTATGCGAGTACTGGATCATGATGTGACTTTTAACGTATTCAACGCCATGAAATTCCCTACTGATAATGAGGAGTGCTTAAAAGTGAAATTTTTCGATTCTGTGGTTACTTCAGAACTGGAACAAATGCTAAGGTCTGATGCCTTAGAGAAGGCCTTGTTGGGGAATTCAGATAGTGAAGATGATGAAGGTGATGAGCAGTTACAGTATTTGAATGCTTCTCCTTGGATGCGAAGGCTGGATATGCATTTTGAATCTCTTGGAATGTCAGAACTCAAAAATGTTGAGGGGCGTCTCAAGCCATCTATTGAGGAAGCTCATACACTCGAGCTTAAACCATTGCCTGAACATTTGAGGTATGCTTTTTTAGGTGATGCATCTACTTTGCCTTTTATTATTGCATCCGACCTTTCAGGTAGAGATGAGGAAAAGCTCTTGAGAATTCTGAGAGAGTTCAAATCGGAAATTGGATGGACTATAGCAGATATTAAGGAAATCAGCCCTTCTTATTGCAGCATAAAATTTTGCTAGAGAAAAGAAGTAAGCCAACCGTTGAGCGATAAAGAAGGCTAAATCCGGTCATGAAAGAGGTCGTGAAGAAGGAAATTCTCAAGTGGCTAGATGCAGGGATCATCTATCCTATTTCTGACAGTTCTTGGGTGAGTCCAGTTCAGTGTGTGCCGAAGAAAGGAGGTATCACTATGGTCGCTAATGAGAAGAATGAGCTCATTCCTACTCGAACAGTCACGGGATGGAGAGTTTGCATGGATTACAGGAAGCTGAACAAGGCCACGAGGAAGGACCACTTCCCTCTTCATATCATTGATTAGATGATTGACATGTTGGATGGGCATGAATACTACTGTCTTTTGTTGTAAAAGACATGCATGTGCTTTAACAAGACCAAGACAACTTGGAAACCCTAAGTAAGTTGTATTATTATCTAAATTTGTATCTTATACTTGTAACAATTAAAGTCTGTAAAAATGTAAAGGAGCAGACTGAAGTCTTTTTCATAAAACAGTATCAAGCCTAAGGATTTTATCTGGAAGAAGATCATGCCTAAGAAGAATTTTGAAGAAGCTTGGAGTTGAATAAATCTGTTTGGAGAAAAATATTCTAAGTCAGGATCTCTACAAGTCACATATTTAATGTTATAGAGAAGTCATTCGAGAACTCCAGAATGACTTATCGAGAAGTCATTCAAACTCTAGAGAGTACCGACGGATAAGCAATATCTACTCAACGGATAAGAAATATCCACCGGGAGTAGAGAAGTCAGGAAAGCTACTCGAGAACTCAAAAAGATATCTACAAGTCATTCCTTCACTAGAGAACTCAGAGTTATCGACAAGTCTATATCCATTCGAGAACTCAGAGATATCTACAAGTCAAGTGAAGTTATGTAGACTAGAGATCTCGATGAGCTGAAGACCTCTACAAGACAAACTCATTATGAGGTACTAGAGATCTCGATAAGCCTTTATACTTATCGAGATATCAAGTGTTCAAATGAATCAACCTGGAGATCTCGAAGTACAGTCTCAAAGTACAGAATTGCAGATCAGTTTAATATCCAAGATAAACAATCAACAAATAATCCAACAGCTGGATTGATAAGTCTACAAAAATCACCTTGAAGAGTGTGCAAGATCAATGACAAAGATTAACTGACAGAGGAAGATTAAAGTAAACACGGGATGCTAAAGATATGCTAAGCCAGAAATGAAAGATTTGCTTTTCTATAAATAGAAATGACAAGTAATAGTTTAGAAAAGCTAATAGCATGTTTATTATCCACTGTGTAGACCAGCAGTTAACTGAGCTATAAAGTTAACACTGGTCTAGTTAGAAGTAACAATTTAGATAAAAATTCTTGTAACACTCTCGAGAAGAAGCTAAGCTCTTTAACTTAGAAGAGCTCAGAAATTTTGTAGCAAAGCATCTTAATTTTTAATATAAAAATTAAGTGAGTTTTGAAGATTTGTGTTCTTTATTTTATGCAAGTTTAATTTCTGCATGAACACTTTTCTATACAAGATTTAATTTACTTTGTTCAACCATTATCTTTCAAGAAAAGCCTAAAATCAGAAAACACATTCACCCCCCCCCCCTCTGTGTGTTATTCATTACCTAACAAGTGGTATCAAAGCAAAATCTGAAAGCAAACAGATTCGAGATCTTGGAAGAATGAATACACTGAAAATCAGTAGCATCAAAATTCCTACCTTTGACAAAGCTAACTACACTCTTTGGAAAAAGAAAATGATGCTGTTTATCAGGATGGCAAATCCATTGTACATTCAGATCCTCAAGAATGGGCCCTTCATTCCTATGTTAAGAGTTGAAGAATCTACAAATGGAGACATTGTCATACCAGCTCATTATGCTCCAAAAGATCCTACTGAGTTACTGATCCTGAAAAGGAGAAGGTTTCCCTAAATAGCAGTTTATAATTGATATTGATTGAGTCACTTGACAATGTGACGTACAACAATATTGTTAACTGTGACACTGCTAAGCAAATATGGGAGAAGATTGAAATACTTTGTGAAGAAACTGAGGAAGTTAGATCTAATCATAGAAGGATACTGATTTAACAGTATGAGGGTTTCATGGCTAAGCCCAAGGAAAGCATTACTGATGTGTTTGAAAGATTCAACAAGCTGATAAATGACTTGCAGCTTCATGACAAATACTATGAAGCTGAAGAAGTGAATCTAAAGTTCTTGCTTACTCTTCCTGATCATTTGGAACAGAAAATCTTAACAATCAGGGAAGGAAGAGACTTGAGCAGAATAACTCTGGAAGTTCTATATGGGATTCTTAAAATATATGAACTAGAGATAATTCAAAGGCAATCGCTGAAGTCTGGTCAAGGACATGTGGTGGATGGCTCAAGTGCTTTAATTATTAATGAAAGCCACTCATTCAATAATGAACTAAGACACCAAACTTTAAATGCTTATCAAGTGAGCAGAGAACAAATGATTCACAGGAGCAAGTCATCTTAGAGTTGGAAAAGGATGAGTTTTACACTCTTGAAGAACTGGATGAGCTAGATCAGTCTATGGCTTATCTAGCTAGAAAATTCTCTAACATTAGAGTAAAGAAGCCAAGGTACTTCAGGAATAAAGGACAATCCTTCAACAAAGACAACAGCTGGAAAGAGAAGGGGAAGTACAATTCTGACAGCAAGAGTGGTTACAAAATTGGATCTGTTGACAGATCAAATATAAGGTGCTTCAATTATGTTGAACTAGGCCACTTTGCTACAGAATACAGGAAACCCAAAAAGGAAAAGAAAGACAAAGCTTATCTTGAACTGGAAGCAAAGTATGAAGCTCTTCTGAAAAAGCAACAGAGCAAAGCTTACATTGCAGAGGGAAAGAGTTGGGATGATTCAGATAATGATAAAGATGAGGAAGTTGGAAACTATGCTCTAATGGCCTTGGAGCAAGGTGAATCGTCCTCATCAAAAGGACAAACACCAATTCTTAACACTATTGATTTAAATGTAAATCAATATAAGGAAACTATTAAAAAGATGAGCACGAAAATATTTCACATTTACAAAAGTATGGTTGCTGCTAATGAAGAAGTTAACAAACTAACAAAGATAAATAAGAAGCTTGAGAGTGAGAAGCAAGAAACGGAATTATTGATGGTTGAGCTTGAAGCTTTAAAACAAGAAAATGCCTATCTCAAGAACAAGCTCAAGTGTGCAAATGAAATTGAAGCAGTGTTAAGGGAGAAACTAGAAAATAATGAAGTAAATATGAAATCTTTCAGAAATGCATCTGAACAGCTTAAACAGTAACATGAGAAGAATAAGCCATGTGCAAACATTGCTATTGGCCTCGACTATGAAGACTTGTGTGACAAAAAGATGACTGTAGGAGACAAAGGGAAAGCCAAGAAGACTGAGAATGCTCCAACCTTTTTGAAAGAGGTTAAGGCACCTATATTCAAAGCATGTGTAGTCAACTTCAGTGAAGAAGAATTGATAATCAAGCAAGAAATTGCTGATGTAGATAAAGAAAAGAAAACTGAAGAATCAGTTCAGACTTCAAAAACTGAAGAGAAGCTCATGAACAAATACAGTCCCAAGACTCCTGTTCAAGAAACCAAAGCTGTAGATGCAAGAAAGAAAAGGAGAAATAGAAATGAAAAAATAGGGATAAACAAAAGCAATAATTTTGCCTATATTGCAAATGCTCCTAGAAAGAAGTGTAAAAAATATGGCTTTTCAAATCATCTAACTCACCTTTGTAAAAAGGTTGTTAGCAAGCCAACTAAAGGAGCTTGCAAATATAATGAAGCTAACGCTAATGATCCCTATTCATTCTGTGACAAGTTTGACTGCATTCCTTGTAACATGAAGGTAATGAAGAGTTGCCATAAACTGAGAGTAGATCTTAAAGAATCAAGAAATGAGTCTACATCAGAAGGAAAATATGCACAACAATCACTGAATTCCGTTTCTTCTAAAATTACTCTTTCTACTTCTCCTAAAAAAGTTACCAAGAAGAAACTACCCAACACTGCTTGGGTTTCCAAACACACTTAAGACTCATTGTGTGCAGGGCAAGTGAAGGAAGTCATCTGGATCATAGACAGTGGATGTTCCAGGCATATGACTGGTGATAAAGCCCTGCTATCATAATTTGAGGAGAAAGCTGGCCCATTTGTGACCTTTGGAGATAACATCAAATGATTCAAAATAGGATATGGCAAGAATGTTTTGAAAATATTGTCTTTGATTAATGTACCACTGGTAGCTGATCTTGAAGTGAGTCTTTTCAGAATTAGCATATTGTAGATAATGGTCTCAAGTCTTATTCTACAAGGAGAATGTACTGTTATCAGCAAGAAAACTGGTGAAGTTGCTCTTAAGGGAGCAAGGAAAGGAAGCTTGTTTGTTGAAGATTTTGACTCAACAAATAAGAATGGTATTTGTTGCTTCTACACCAAGGTATCAGGAGAAAGAAACAAGCTGCTCAAGTTGAAGTTTGTAAAGTTTGTCAGGCTAAGGAAATAAAGAAACTATCCAACAAGAGAATCATGGCAAACTAAAGCTCATCTCATACACCTGAGTTTGATTACACAGCCTCAGGGGGAGAAGGAGGATCTTCATATACCGGAAGGAAGCTAAACTTGGAATCATGACATTCCAAGGGAATCATTTATGGAGCTGTTGGTTTCACAGATACAAATTCTGTCTTTCTAAGACCTGTATCCTGT